>NC_138240.1:3994343-4491843 GCF_964197995.2 Scardinius erythrophthalmus | reverse complement strand
TAGATAGATAGATAGATAGATAGATAGATAGATAGATAGATAGATAGATAGATAGATAGATAGATAGATAGATAGATAGATAGATAGATAGATAGATAGATAGGTGTGCAGTAATTAGATGATTGATAGATAGGAGCGAATAGATAGATAGATAGATAAATAGATAGATAGATAGATAGATAGATAGATAGATAGATAGATAGATAGATAGATAGATAGATAGATAGATAGATAGATAGATAGATAGATAGATAGATAGATAGATAGAACGAATGAGTGATAGATAGTTAGATAGATAGAAAGTGATAGATAGATAGATAGATAGATAGATAGATAGATAGATAGATAGATAGATAGACAGATAGAATGAGCGAATGATAGATAGATAGATAGATAGATAGATAGATAGATAGATAGATAGATAGATAGATAGATAGATAGATAGATAGATAGATAGATAGATAGATAGAACAAACGAATGAGTGATAGATAGTTAGATAGATAGATAGATAGATAGATAGATAGATAGATAGATAGATAGATAGATAGATAGATAGATAGATAGATAGATAGATAGATAGATAGATAGATAGACAGATAGAATGAGCGAATGATAGATAGATAGATAGATAGATAGATAGATAGATAGATAGATAGATAGATAGATAGATAGATAGATAGATAGAACAAACGAATGAGTGATAGATAGTTAGATAGATAGAAAGTGATAGATAGATAGATAGATAGATAGATAGATAGATAGATAGATAGATAGATAGATAGATAGATAGATAGATAGATAGATAGATAGATAGATAGATAGACAGATAGAATGAGCGAATGATAGATAGATAGATAGATAGATAGATAGATAGATAGATAGATAGATAGATAGATAGATAGATAGAATGAGCGATAGATAGATAGATAGATAGATAGATAGATAGATAGATAGATAGATAGATAGATAGATAGATAGATAGATAGATAGATAGATAGATAGATAGATAGATAGATAGATAGATAGTGTGATGTAATCAAGTACTTTCTTTCTGGTGTATATTTCTCTTTCCACAGACGTTCAGCAATTGCATAAAGAGGCCTTGAGAAACTCTGTGCTGAACTCCACTCTGCCCAACTCTCTTCTGGGAGGTCAGCCTGTGGGAGAAGTGATCCGGAGGGGCCACTACACTCCCCTCTCAGTGTGCTCGTATCACGATGGTCGTGGTGGGGTGAGAAGAGGCGATTGGGAAGCTTTTGAGGATGTCATATCTCGAGAGTTTCCTCCAGGATCTGTAGGCCGCAGAGTGGTTTTTCATGGTGGAGTTGGGATGGGTAAGACTACAGTGATGGAAAAGGTCATTTGGGATTGGACGACTGGCACGCGCCTGCAACATTATACACTCCTTCTGCGAGTGCCTGTTTTGGAGCTGGCCGCTCTTGGAGGGAAAGCTGAGAGTTTGCAGAGCATCTTAGGCCGCGTGCACCCTCAGATCTCCGCCGAGACTCTTTCCGTCGCTCTACAGAGTCCTCAGTCTTTACTTCTGGTGCTCGACGGGCTGGAGCAATCGCAGAACCTTCTATGCACTCCATCATCCTCCTCTAGTCTCGTCTGTGACGTACAACAAGAAGCGACCGGCCCCGTATTGCTGTTCAGTCTTCTTCACGGTTCTCTGCTTCCAGGAGCTTCAATGCTGATCACCTCCAGAGAGCCAGTCAAGCTCGAGTCTTTGAGAGTTTTCGAGGTGGTCGGGTTCTCCAAGACCCAAAGGAGAACGTTCTTCCAGGAGTTCTTTGATGACGTAGGCCTATCAGAGAGACTTTTTCAGCAAAGTGAGCAGGCGTTTGGAGTGAATGAGCAGTGTTTTCGTCCGGCCTTCTGCTGGACGCTTTGCAGTGTGTTTAAAACTCAGTTTGAGAGTAAAAACACCCCACCTGAGACTCTTACTCACCTCCTCAGCATCGTAACGCACATGCTCCTGGTAAAACAGAAGACGCACGCTGAAGAAACCAGAGGGCTTGTGTTAGGTTTGGGCAAACTAACCAATCCGGTTTGCTCCTACAACGACGTCACTTCTGGTGGCCTGCGTTCATTTCTGCACCAGCCTGTGCTTTCTACTTTCTTGTGCTTCAATGGCGATGTCACTTCCCCTGACACCACATTCTCCTTCCTGTCTCCACTGATGCAAGAGTTCTTATCAGCCGCGTCCTTTTATCTCGACCAATCCGTGCAGATCTCGGACGAGCGCTCGGATTTGTACTACACATTTCTAGCAGGGCTGTCGGACTCAGTCCAGCGTAAACCAATAGAAGACTCCGTGGGCAGGTTCGACGAAAGCCGGATTTCTGAGTTCTCTCAGTGGTTGATGGGATATGTTTCTATAGTGTTGCCAGGTATGTTTTGTGCAACAAAGCACTTTCGTGTTTTCCGGCTTCTGCAACAGGCACGTAACTCGTCTCTGGTCAAAGAAAGCATCAGCAAGAGCCAATGGAGGCATGTCAGCTACAGCGAGATGCAGGAGCCCGACTGCGCAGCGCTGTCATATGTGGTGAGTTGCATGGGAGAGATGGAGTACATGAACCTATATAGCGCCAAACTAACAGACGAGCAGGTCGAGAAACTTATTCCAGCGTTAAGGCTGTCGAAAAACATTGGGTGAGTCTGACTTTTTATATTTTTACATTGCATTACCAGATTATAACTTTTAATCACTCTGAAACCAGCTCACGCTGAACTTAGGGATAGGCTACATAATCAATGTTGAAAACAATTGTGCTTGCTACTGAATATTTTTGAGGAAACCATGATTGAAAGTTTTAAAAGTACAGCATTTATTTGAATTAGAAAGCCTCTTTAACGTTATAAATGTTTTTTATTAACATCATAACTGCTTTTTACTGTAATAGATTTCAAAATGTAATTTATTCCTGTGATCAAAGCTGATTGCTCCAGTCTTCAGTGTCACATGATCCTTCAGAAATCATTCTAATATTGTGATGTGGAGTGCCCGTGTGAGCCACTGGAGGGCACTCTCTCCCTGCATTGTTTCACCATGGACTCATTATGTTTAACTATGTTTCAGTGGTGTTTGATTATGGGTTATTGAGTTCCTTATATAAGTCTGAGTGATCTCTGTGTCCGGTGCGAAGTCTTGTCACACTGTAAGCGTACATCTCTGAGCATTCTTCCATGTTTGTGTATTCCGTGTTTCTCTGGACTCTTGACCTTTGCCTGCTTCTTGGACTGTGTATGAACCTGTGCTGCCTGCCTCGACCAAAGCCTGTTATTGCCTGCTTCTTGGACTGTGTATGAACCTGTGCTGCCTGCCTCGACCAAAGCCTGTTATCACCACGAGTTACTGGATTGTCCCTTGTTTAACTGTATGCCGGAGTTTATGTCTGCTTGTGTTTGATGCTGAAATAAAGTGCTGCATATGGATCCGACCGCCTCTGTAACGTACGGACAGAGGCGGTCGGATCCATATGCAGCACTTTATTTCAGCATCAAACACAAGCAGACATAAACTCCGGCATACAGTTAAACAAGGGACAATCCAGTAACTCGTGGTGATAACAGGCTTTGGTCGAGGCAGGCAGCACAGGTTCATACACAGTCCAAGAAGCAGGCAATAACAGGCTTTGGTCGAGGCAGGCAGCACAGGTTCATACACAGTCCAAGAAGCAGGCAAAGGTCAAGAGTCCAGAGAAACACGGAATACACAAACATGGAAGAATGCTCAGAGATGTACGCTTACAGTGTGACAAGACTTCGCACCGGACACAGAGATCACTCAGACTTATATAAGGAACTCAATAACCCATAATCAAACACCACTGAAACATAGTTAAACATAATGAGTCCATGGTGAAACAATGCAGGGAGAGAGTGCCCTCCAGTGGCTCACACGGGCACTCCACATCACAAATATGCTGATTTGCTGCTCAAGAAACATTTCTGATTATCAACGCTGAAAACAGTTGTGCTGCTTATTATGTTGGATACATTTTTTCATGATTCTTTGATAATTTGACAGTTCGAAAGAACAGCATTTATTTGAAATAAACATGTTTGTAACCATATAAACGTCTTTACTGTCACATTTGAACAATTGAATGTGTTCTTGCTAAATAGAAGTATTAATTTCCTCTCAAAAAGTATTTTTTGGCCATACAATTAAAATCCAATGTGTCTTTTATCCCGTCAGTCTGTCACAGAGTGGTCTCAATGTAGCCTCCATCACCCACCTGGCGACAGCGCTGGCCGAGGGCCGGATGACCTCGCTGGATTTATCCTGCTCCAGATTGGAAAAAGAATCATTCAAAACCATCTGCCGTGCACTTACACACACTGTGCTGCAGTCTCTCATGTAAGATCATTTTTTATGCATGTGCCCTTATTAGAAAGGACAGCATCATGTTAGGAATGGGATTGTGTGCCGAGAGCTTGTGTGCAACTGCCGTGCCACGGCTCCACCAGCAATATCGCTCTTCATACACTGGTTTGCATCCTTCTTGGTGCTTGCTTTTGCTGTAATACTTGCTGAAATGTGTCGTCACCATGTTTAGGCTGCATGGATGCCATTTGACCGCAGCTGATTGTGAAGAACTGGCGAAGATGCTCTCCGGAGGCTCCCGACTGCGTGTGCTGAGTCTCTATGGGAATAAACTAGAGGATCAAGGCCTTATTCATCTCAGCAGTGGACTGGAGAACTGCAGACTTCAGGAAATCAAGTACACTTGCATTATTCGTACTACTTCACTCTTTTTGGAAGCAGAAATCTAGAAATGAAACCAATTAACTGCTGTTTTGTTGTTTGTGTGTGCATGTGTTCTTCAATCTGGATGGTTGCTCACTGACAGCGGCGTCCATGTCTGCACTGTCTTCAGCTCTGAACAATGGTTTTTCAGAGCTGAGGATGCTAGACCTGAGCCGGAACTCACTGAAGGATGATGGGATTGAGCTGATCTTACAAGCGTTACAGAAACGCCGTCTAAACACATTGAAGTAAAGCATTCATGCTATGTGTTTAGGTGACCAACATACATGGATAAAAATGTGGTGTATATATATATATATATATACACTGCTCAAAAAAATAAAGGGAACACTTAAACAACACAATGTAACTCCAAGTCAATCACACTTCTGTCAAATTAAACTGTCCACTTAGGAAGCAACACTGATTGACAATCAATTTCACATGCTGTTGTGCAAATGGAATAGACAACAGGTGGAAATTATAGGCAATTAGCAAGACACCCCCAATAAAGGAGTGGTTCTGCAGGTGGTGACCACAGACCACTTCTCAGTTCCTATGCTTTCTGGCTGATGTTTTGGTTACTTTTGAATGCTGGCGGTGCTTTCACTCTAGTGGTAGCATGAGACGGAGTCTACAACCCACACAAGTGGCTCAGGTAGTGCAGCTCATCCAGAATGGCACATCAATGCGTATGGCAAAGGGTGGTATGACGGCCCAAACGTCCACCGGAGGTGGGGGTTGTGCTTACAGCCCAACACCGTGCAGGACGTTTGGCATTTGCCAGAGAACACCAAGATTGGCAAATTCGCCACTGGCGCCCTAGTGTCTTGCTAATTGCCTATAATTTCAACCTGTTGTCTATTCCATTTGCACAACAGCATGTGAAATTGATTGTCAATCAGTGTTGCTCCCTAAGTGGACTGTTTGATTTCACAGAAGTGTGATTGACTTGGAGTTACATTGTGTTGTTTAAGTGTTCCCTTTATTTTTTTGAGCAGTGTACATGAATATGAGTATGAATGACGGGAAACAGGAACTAAATGCAATCCATTTTGAAAATAAAAATATATCTAGAATATATTTAGCAGCAGAGTGTGGCTTAATGTTTGAGATGGTTGCAATTAGCTACAAAATTCCTAAGGTTAATTGCACAAGGTTGATAAAAACCTTTTTTTTTTCGCAGAGTGTCTGACTGCGAGTTGACTGGCTCCTGCTGTCCCTCTCTGGCAGCTGTCCTCCAATCAGAAAACTGCTGTCTGACTGAGCTGAACGTGTCTGTAAATGATCTCGGCCAATCAGGAGGGATGCAGATATGTGAAGCCCTGATGGCTCCTAAGTGCACACTGGAAATACTGGAGTATGTATGCAAATGAGTTGTTTTTTAATCACATTGACGATGATCATGTGAGAAAGACAGAGAGTTGAAGCGTGTTATGAATATCATTGGTGAATATTATTTTTTCTTGGTTGGATCACTTGAACATAAACTACCATTCAAAAGTTAGGCATAATAACAATATTTTTTTAAAAAAAGGCAATCAATACTTTTATTCAGCAAGGACGCATTAAAATGACAGTAAAGACATTTATAATGTTACAGAAGATTTCTATTTCAAATATGCTGTTTTTTTTATTTTATTCCATCATCAAAGAATCCTGAAAAACCCCTGTATAAATGTTTACACACTTCATTAAGCAGAACAACTGTTTTCAACATTGATAATAATCAGAAATATTTCTTGAAAATCAGCTTATTAGGATGTGATGTTAATGATTTCTGAAGGATCATGTGACACTGGAGGCTAGAGTAATGTTGCTGAAAATTCAGCTTTGATCACAGGAATTCAAATAGAAAACTTATTTTAGATTGTAATAATATTTCATAATATTACTGCTTTACTGTATTTTTGATTAATTGCAGCCTTGGTAAGCAGAAAACTTCTTTAAAAACATAAAAAATTGCTACCAATCCCAAATATTTGTACGGTAAATATTCTTTCCGAGGTCGAGAATGTTATTGCATTTTGATTAAAGGTTATGAACACAATCATTTAAACTTTACTCTAAATGAGAAAATCACTTGAAAAACATTCCTGATGTGAATTCTAAGCTGTGTGTGTATTTGTTGTAGATTGACAAGATGTGAGTTGACTGAGGAGGTGTTTCGAGCACTGGGGACTGTTCTGACGTCTGGCGTGTCAAGGCTCACCAGTCTCTCTGTAGGAATGAATAATGTGGGCGAGAGTGCAGCCAAACACATGTGGGAGGCGCTGAGACACCACAACTGCAAACTCCAGCACCTGGAGTGAGTGATATGATATCCTCAACAGAAACTAGCATGATTAGAGATCGTTTGAAACACAAAACCGCACCTGATGATTGAAATATCTGTCTTGTCTTGTCTTCTGCAGTCTGGAGATTTTTACTCTGACAGACGCTTGCGTAGAGGAGTTATGTGAATCTGTTGCTGCCAGCAGCACTTTATCAACTCTCATCCTAAAAAACAACATGATGACAGACTCCGCCGTACCACAATTGGTCAAATTAATGCTGGCCCGTCCTCAAATGGCCGAGCTAAAGTAAGTTCAGGCTATAAATGTGATGTTCTTGCCCATACAGAAAAAAAAAAACTAATATATTTAAAAAAAGTTTTTTTTTTAAATACACTAAAATTGACAAAAAAAAAAAAAAAATATATATATATATATATATATATATATATATATATATATATATATATATATATATATATATATATATATATATATATATATATATATATATATATATATATATATATATATATATATATATATATATATATATAAACAGACATTTTAAATGTTCACTTTTAGTTTGTTTGCCTATTTCATTGTTTTTGACCATTTTTCCCCCCAATGGAAATATAATTATATTGTCCAAAATACATATTAAAAGATACATTTTGTATTAGCCCAAAATGTATTTTAATATAGTAAATGCATTTTCTTGCCCCTTGCAGTACATTTTCTAATATATTTTGTAATTGAAAGGTTTAAATGAAATATATTTTAAACTAGCATCTTTAGCATATATTCTGCATACATTTTGGCCAGGAATTTTTTTGTATGATTGCATTTAAATACTTTCCTAATTCAATATGATGTACTATGCAGTATGTGATAAGTAATGTATAATTTTTCTCATATTTTCTTCCAGTCTGAGGTATAATGACTTCAGTGAGGATGTTTTTGACTTGCTGGAAACGTGCCCAAATATCGTTTACTAGAAGAATCTCAGGTTGGAACATCTGCAATATACACCTGCATATCTTGGCTTTTAAAATTAGATGCATGCTCAAAGTGTAAAAAAGCTTTTATTAATGCATATTCTTTTCCATCTACTCCTTAGCAGCAAGAGACAAAGTTACTCCCTCTAGTGGCTGTGTTTACAGATGCACAATATATATCGGTCACCATATCGGTAGCGGCCGATATATATTCATTTTTAATGTTATAGTTATCGGTCTGAAGAAAATTTGGTTGATATATTAAAGCAGATAAATAATGGATTTTTTCCTTTAGCTGAGACACTTCAGATGCACACTGTTTGCCATAATGGGTTAGAATTCCTTGAAATATGATTGTTAAGTGCAATGTGCAGCATAAGTCTGTCATATAGGCTACATCAAATTATTATGAGAACATTATAATGGTGTGCTTGGGACATGGCTTTTAATGATGAGACTTTTATTTTTGTAATCAGGCTCTCAAATATTATATAAAAATTTGGATTTATCGACCAATATATCGGTTATCGGCTTTCAAATATCAAGAATTATTAGTTATAGGTATCGGCCCAAAGTTTTCATATCGGTGCATGCCTAGCTGTTTTACAGACAGTTTTATACAGTTGCCCCCAAAAGTATGAATGAAAGTTTTTTACTTGAAGTAATGGAATATATCACAAACACACTTTACAAGCAGAAACAGAGATCACAAAAAGAAGCTTGTCAGGTTTCATAATAAAACAATAGATACAGTGCAAAAAAGTGATTTCTTTCTGGTTGTGAAGCATTCATTACTATATATATTCATTCATTTTTAATTGTGATACTTTTTGGGCCACTGTATATTATGTCTGGTTCTTACACATACCGGACAACCCTCAAAATGCAATTTATACGCAAAATGATTGTCTTCAAGAAATGGACAGCTGGAACTCACAGAGACAGTGATTTATTTCACATTATATATTGAGAACATTCAATTCAGTGTGATTTTGAGAACTATTTCACACAGTTTTAGTGGCACTTATAAAAGAGAGCTCAGTCTGGCATTTGAGGCTTTTATACAGAATAGTGACAGAATGGATGGACTCTAGAAATGACAAAACCTGATTGTGCACTCAGAGAGTGTCCTCATGCGACCCTGTTCGCTCTCATTGTAACACACACACACACACACACACACCCCGCTGAAACCATGGATTTGCATGCTGCTTCTGTTTGACGAAGTTCAAGCTGTCTTGCTGGTTAAAGTATTTAAAACACAACAGCAATGCCATTCTTTTCAGCAGGGCTCACACACACACACTCAGTATTACAGCTCTGTCCTTTCACTGATGTTCTGGATGGTTCTGCAAGCAGAGGATGAACTCAGTAACAGGCCGACCCTCGTAACAGATCTCGTACACTGCATTAAAAAGGGGAAATCTGTGGGAAGAAAAAACTTTGAGATAAACTAACTTTGTGTTTGGTCTTAAAGTGCATGCACAGTGAAATTGAAACTTACTTGTCGAGTACGCCTTTGTTTTTGAGGATGGTGTGGACCTCAGCGGCTGTGGCTGGACCCTGCAGCTTCTGACCATTCAACATTTCCTTCTCGAGCTCTTCGAGAGACTGAAACAGAGGATCTAATGACTACAAATGCTGCCAAAGATTTGTTTACTCTATTAGCACTAATATTACTGCTACTATTATCACCTGTTTTGCACTATTCTCATTGTATGCAAAGCTACAAAAATTTATTTTTTTGCTGTGCTAAATTGAAAATGGAATTTAAATAATTTTGTTTCTGTCTCATATAAACTATCTTGACCTGGATTGATAATCCATGATTAATCAAATTTTTCACTATTACTGATTTTACTTTTTACTTAGAGACTTCTTTCAAATCCATAAAAAAATGTACGTTTTGAAACATAGTGTATATTTAAATCCATTAAAAAAAAAAAAGGGTCAGCAGATTGCATTCTGGGCTTAGTTATTGTGACATGCCAAATATAAATGTATGAGATTTGACAGATGTGGTGGGAAAGATTTACAGTGTAAACATACTAACAGTGTGTGGTTCCTCACAAATCAGTTGTATGAAGTTAAAATAATTTAAATGGACTATTTTGTATTTTTGAAGCTTGACAGCTCCATTTCTGTCAAGAAAAAGCATGTCTTTTGTTGTGTTCCACTAAAGAAAGTCATACAGGTTTGAAATGGCACAAGGGTGAGCATATTTTTGGTGACCTATCCCTTTAAGTTCTTGGTGTCTCACCTTGCCAGTTTTGGCGAAGGCCTCCGCGACTTTCCGATTTCGTCCTCCGTAACATGTGGTAATGAGATCAGCAACGCCACAGCTCTCCAAGAAAGTTGCAGAAGAGACCGAGCCGGCGGTGCAGAACAACCGAGCAAAGCTGATCATCTCCATGAGACCAAGTCTGATCACCGCAGCCTTTGTATTGTCACCAAAGCCCAAGCCGTCACAGAAACCTGCTCCTACTGCCACTATATTCTGCAGGAAGACAAAGAGGGTCTAAATGTCTGGCATGTTCTGAGCTAGTTTACAACAAGAAACGTGTTGTTTGGAAATGCTAAGATCCCTTGACACTATATTTTTATGGTGTTTGTGTTCTTGCTGTGCACTATGAAGTTTGTTATGTTGCAGTCAGATGAAAGTCTTAAAGGGATAATTCACTTAAATGGAAATTCTGCCGTTTGTTTTGCAATGACATGAGGATGTACTATAAATGATGACAGAATTTTCATTCTGGGGTGAACTACACCTTTAAGACTTTTATCTGACTCTGCAACCTAACAAATTTCAGAAGCAAAGTGTTTTCTCCTTTAGCTCAAACTGTAGCTAGCCAAGGTCATGGGTTTGATTCACAAGGAATTCTTGAACTGATAAAGATGTGTATCTTGAATGCAATGTAAGTTGCTTTGGATAAAAGCATCTGCCAAATGCATCAATGTAAATGTATTTACGGTATAAAACAATAGATACAGTGACAGAGAAAAATATATCCCTAATTTAGTTTAAGTTGAAGAACTAAAATAACTCAAATTAAATGTAAAACTAATAAATAAAGACTAATAAATACTAATACAAATAAAAGCTAATTCATAATATTTGCAAATATAATTAATGATATTAAAAAAACACTGGTCTGAAAATCATTACATTTGCTACACTATCAAACCAACTAGTGTTTGTTTTAAAGAAAGCACAGAGCAAACTTTTCAGTCAAAGACATTTGACAACAATACATTTATTATACTTATTTTAGTATTATTTCTATACTATTATAGTATTTATTCATATTTTGAAGTAGCTTTAATTATATTTTCATAAAAATTTTAGTTTAGGTTTTGTTAATTCTGTGCTTTTGTCAAATTTATTATTTATTTATTTGATATAAATTTTAGTACTTCAGGTTATTACTTTCATTTAGTTGCCTACATTTTTTAGGTTTCAGTTTCAGTTAGCAATAACAACACTTCTAAGTTAATGGTGCAACTGTCCAAATTCTTATCAATGTATATGTTACCGGCAAAGTGTGAAATCCCGGTATTGTATAGAATGCCTGATGGTTTTTGGCAAAAATACATTACCTAATTCTATACATTACCTAGGCATTCTATAGAATGCCGGATTACACACTTTGCCGGTAACATATATAGTTCTACTGGTTTGATTGTTTTGTGTTTATACATCATGCTTCAAAAAACCTCTTCACAGCAAAAGAGAATGTTAATAGACTGTAAAACGGACAACTCACACTTGCCATATCAAGACAGACCAGTATTATTACTGCTGTTGATAAAACAACTTCTTGAATTAATGCAAGTGAACACTGCATGCAATGTCAACCTAAAAATAGATTTACCTGTTAAACACAGTGGATATCACATTATTTTGAACTGTGTCACATATGCACTGTCCTATTTTGAGGTGTAAAATGTTGAAGGGTGAATAAGCAAACCTTCAGTGCACCACAGATCTCCACCACATCTGCTTCCTGTACGACCGTGACCCGGAAGTGATCCGTCTGCATGAGTTCTTTCAGCAACGCCCCCTCAGTTTGATCCCTGCAGCCTGACAAGTATTAAACACACAAAAGCATTTACTCACCCAGGGCCCTATTTTAACGATCTGAAACGCAAGTATCAAACGCAAAACGCAAGTAACTTTGTGGGCGGATCTCGGGCGCTGTTGCTATTATACCGGCGGGATAAATTACTATTGCGCCCGACGCAAATCTAAAATGGGTTGGTCTGAAGTAGCTTCATTATTCATAGGTGTGGTTTGGGCGTAACGTGAAATAAACCAATCAGAGCATCATCTCACATTCCCTTTAAAAGCAGGCGTGCTTGTTCCATGGCGGATTGCTATTATAACGGCGGATTTGCCAGGCGCACGCCAGGAGCGGTTCACAGCCGAGGAGGCCGACGTTCTCGTCAGGGCCGTAAAACACAGAGAAGTGACATTGGGGATGGAGAAACACACCCAAATTAGCTTCGGTTAAACAGGCGTATAATAATTTGGGTAAATGTGTAAGCTAGATTTATGGCTATTTTTTCACGTCTTCATGGACACAACAATGATTTCCCTCGTGTGTTAATATTTTTCCTTGTAATTATGTATGGTTTGCAAAAATGGGAACTGCTGCGTCTGTGTGTAGATGAGATAAGCAAAGTGCATGCGCGTTGTGCACATGCTACATTATGGACAAGCATGCGCCCTTAAAATAGCATATGAATAATGCGCCACTGACTTTAGACAAGGTTTTTCCTGGTCTGTGGCGGAATTGTTTTCTGAAACTGCAAAATAGCACCAGGGAATGTTTGTGCCGGAACACGCCTCCTCTTTTCGCTGAACCGCCCCCGGGAGCGCAAGTTCATTCACTAATTTACCGATGTGCGTCTGTGAAGGGAAAAGTCCGCTGTGTGTCGGTGCAAAATAGGAATGACACATGCGTCGGTGTACAAAGTCAATTGCGCTGGGTGCAAGATAGGGCCCCCAAACACAAAGTGACCTATCAAACATATTCACATTGCTTTTTATCAGCCTCACCAATGGTGGTCTCGCAGAATTTCTCATCCGCCACCTCGTTGGCGATATTCGCTCCCATCAACACACTCATCTTGATGCCCAGCTTCTCGTGAATGACCTCTGAGATGAGCTTCAGTCCATCCGGTCCTTCATCCACCCCCTAACCCACAAGCACAGTCATGGTTTGCTATCGGTGTCAAATGTGACAGTCCTGTGATCTTTAAAAGCAACTGTCCTCTTTTTTTCTGCTGCTGAGTAAGAGAGAAAATGGCAAAGAAATGACTTCCGCACACATTGCATATATTCATGAGTGTACGGGACCTTGATGAGGGACATTCCAAGCGCGTCCTGTTTGATTTTGCCCTTTATGGTGTCACAAGCACGAGCGATGAACTGATGTGGAATCACAAAGATCAGGATGTCAGCACTCTTGGCAGCGTCGAGCAGATCTGGCACCGCAACCTGTGAGCAAGAAAACGAGAGTGGAATAGAGAGGAGGGAAAAGAATCAGTTTGATACGTAATGATGAAACCTGCAGAAACATACATAGGCCTACTCAACATATTCACTATATGATTGGTTACACCTAAGGTGCCCTGTTTCATCTTTTATTATGTGACCTACATATTGGCCTATTTGTTTTGTTATTATTTTGACATGTCCATGTCAAGCCAAAACCACCTTGTTCACATTATAAATCCATGTATCAAGCCTCTGCCAATGGTTTTCAAGGCCTCAAGCCCAGTCCAGAGATTGTGATCCCTGAACCTAGTCATAAGCTGAACCATTTGGCTGACTCTCAAACATTCGGTCTAAGGTCATAATGAAGGAGAAACCACATGCAGCTTTGTCAGCTTCTTATTAGTTGCTTGAGTACAAATGGATGGTTTCCTTTGCAAAGCAGCACGTGCCTCCCAAAGGTTTTGGGGAAGAATCGAGTGGCTCAGCACTCTTCTCCAGACTTCTGGATTGTGTTAACTTCCTCTGTAGCAGAGCAACTATTTGCTGTTGAAACAATTTCCCAAGCAAAAAACTGAACTGATCTGTGTGGTTGAATCTTGAAGGTGAATATGTATTTTTATCATATATTTTCATTATATAATCTATATATATATATGAAGAGTTCAGATGCAAAAGCCTCTAAATGCCATTTGAAATTTTCTTATAGAATGATCATTTTTATCAAGCTTGTATATTTAAGTTCAGTAATTTCACTTAAATGATAATTAATAGGTAATCTTCATTGCCATTTAAGTGAAACTATTGAATTTAAATATATGAGCTTGATAAAAATGATCATTCTATAAGAAAATTTCAGATGGAATTTAGAGGCTTTTGCATCTGAACTCTTCATATATATATATATATATATATATATATATATATATATATATATATATATATATATATATATATATGTATACACACACACACACAATAAAATTAAAATACTATATGCAATTAAACAAGTATATATATATATATATATATATATATATATATATATATATATATATATATATATATATATATACGCAATTAAAACAAGCAACTATTTTTATTCTTGTAATACAATATTTTCTATTATTTTATAATATTAAAATAATACAGTACATAATAATGTATATATAATACATTAATGGTATACATCCTATATATTTTGGTGTATATATGCAAATATTATACAAATTTAAATACACAAATAAAAAGTTACCATATTTGCTTCTGTTACATTGAATATATGAATAAGGATTTCACACTTTAATTTATTTAAATACAATTTCTTATACCGTTTATTTATTATTTTATTGTGCAAGTATGCAAAATTTTATTATAGGCCTAGTATATTTGCAATTATTTTATTATATATTATTTAATGCAATAATATTTATATTTAATAAATTATATGATTAAAATAAAATAATGTGTTTCTTACAACATTTTCTGGAAGCTTGTGTCCAGGCAAATACTTGATGTTCTCGTGGTCTGTATTAATGATCTCTGTGAGTTTACGCCCGTTCACCGTCTCTTCAAACACCCACATGTTAACCGTGGAGTGAAACTTCGAATTGTTCCTGGCATTTCTGCCAACTATCTTAGCAATAGCAGAACCCCTGTGTATTACAGAAAGAGAGAGAGAATGTGTGAGTTCATCATGTGAAAGGTTGAGGGAGGAAATTAACAAAGGACTTTACTCCCATCACAACCCCCGAGATATGTATATATATATATATATATATATATATATATATATATATATATATATATATATATATATATATATATTAACCAAAATGGAGATATTGCATTCCAAGAAAGTGACCAAAGCCTGTTGTGTCAGACCAGAGGGTCAGTTCAGTCTTACAGTGGGGTAACTAGTTAACTAGTCTGCTGATTGGGCACTTTATTTACAAAATACACAACCATATCAATTTTGCAGTATTGTTTGAGAAATTTAATATGGCTCTTAACTGAATACATAAACATAAATTTGGATTGTTGTTATATAAACATCTACTTTTGGAGTCTTGTTTAGTGTGATCAAAAATAGGGTGGTTTTAAAGGAACAGTAACACATTTCAAATATTCAAGCTCATGAAAACCTCACTCATCAACAGCAGACATGTTTAATAAATATGTCTATGTGAATGTGTAAATTATTAAAACCCTAAAAGGTCGAGGGAAACAATTCAATCACAAAACAATATTCTTTGCATGCATATGATATAGCCTATATATACTCTGCAGTCGTCAGTACATTTCAAACATTAGAAATGGACATTATACTGAACCACAGATGTGGCCAGACGGCTGTAGGACAGATAGTTGAATCTTGTGGAGCATAAATACTGAACCTAACCAGTGTGACTGACTGGAACATGTGTTCTACTTGTTTTGCATTGCCGCAGTGTTACAAATGGCTCATGCAAACAGTAATAAATAGTATTCAAGTTAGTCCAAAAGCACATTCAAAGCTGTTGAGCAGAACTTCTTAAGTGGATCTCATATTGTGTAGCAAAAACTACATTGTATATACCTATAACCTTCATATTAACATGTTTTCTTTTATGCCCTTTCAAATGTCATAACCTTATACTTGTGCGTTGTTCATAGCATGTGATTCAATGAACGGCTTGTGTGCCTTTGTTTAATGTTTAAACTAATAGTCATGTGCTGTCAACTAATCCAGAACCCCTACAGCTCAAACAGTCATTTCTAAAGAAAATCCAAATATTTTTTTTTACCAGTTGCCAGAGCCGACGATGCAAACTCTTTTAGGACTTGACATTGCGCTGAGAATCTTCACCGGCTCCTTCGTTGAGTTACAGTCACTCTGACCTGTCAATCAAACCGCAGCGCAGCGAGCGCACACTTGAGTGTTGTCCGTATAGGCCACGCCCCCTTGTGCTATTGGCCACTCAGAAGGCGAAAACAGCTCTGTCGACTCCGCCCACGATCAGCTGGTGGGTGTGTTTATGAAATCTCAAAACAAGTGATTCATTGGCTATAACTTACAAGTAAAAAGTGAAGTGTCAAAAAATACAATATGTACATAGCAAGTTATGCACTTACACAAACGATAGTCTCAGTTGGCATAAGGACAAACTCAAAGCCAAGCTGTAACTTGACACTCAGCAAAAAATACAGTGTTGGAATACAATGCTGGATTTGTCTACTAGCTGTAAAGCTTGTGATCTTTTTTAATATGAGCAATCAATAAGTTATATAGTGAGATGAGAAGTAAAAAGTAGACATGCACAGCCTGTCAAGAATGGGAATTGTGTTATACTAATGGTCTTAAAAATGTTTTTTCTTTTCTTTTGATGGGGTGAAATGTGAGATGTTTATGTGTGATCCAATCACACACAGAGATAAAAAAGATCAACTGATTTATAAGAATGGGACTTTAACAAAGGATCTGAGTGTCTTAAGATGTCAAAATGACCTTTGAACAATAGAATCCTCTGTTAGGGAATACATGGAATACCAGAACAGCTCACAGGGATGAAAGGTCAAAGTTCAATGCGGCTCAGGGGAGGAATTCCTCAATTCACAGTGAGCTTATGGATTTTTGAAATGGAGTAAAAACTTTTGTGTTATTTAAGTTTTATTTACATGATATTATAATTCTTTTTTCCAGTACTTATTTCACAACTTTACATTCGCGTGCACACACAAAGTTGTTGTGTTTTCATGTTTTATGGAGACTTTCCATATATATGACTTTTATACTGTACAAACTGTATATAACTCAACCCTTACACTAACCCTACCCCTAAAACTATCCATCACAGAAAACTTTCTGCATTTTTACATTTTCAAAAAACATCACTTAGTATGATTCATAAGCTGCTTTCCTCATGGGGACTAAGAAATGTCCCCACAAGGAAAATCATTTAGGATATTGCCATCTTTGTGGGGATTTTGTCCCCATAATGTAGGGTTTGCCACACACTGCACCCCCCCCCCCGCCCCCCGCCCCCCGCCCCCCGCCCCCAAACACACACACACACACACACACACACACACACACACACACACACACACACACACACACACACACACACACACACACACACAAAATACACAGGGCATGCATTTATGCATGTTTATTCATAAAAAAAAACATTTTATTACAGCCACATGATAAACATCAAAATAATACAGAAATGATTTACATACTAAGGAAATAGTGAAAATTGATGGTGTGGTTTTTCTGAAAAGACACCAGACAGATGTCTGCTGTATATGAGATTAATATAGTGTCTCAAATGTAAACCTGACATGAAAAAATAGCCATAAACTACTATATTCCACAACAAATCACTGCATTCTATCTGCTCGCATTTGACACATCTACCTAATGCGTCAGAGTCTAAAAAATACTTGATTTCCTTTTTAAAAATTCCTGAAACCCTGTTGCTTCAACTTTTCCTCATCCATTCTAGAAATAATCACATGTAATATATACATGCAGAAAGACAGCCGTTCACACAGAACACGTTTTTCCATTCCACTGCGCTACTTTTTAGTGCTAGACTGACGTCTTTAACCATTGCGTTTGCGTCTGCAGAGTCTCTAAAAACACATCTCTAGACCTTGCACTTTTTTTTCGTTTTTAACAGCAAAAACTCGTTCTGTGTGAACCTAACAAACAAACAAACACATCCATGCACTTGCAGTCAAGCTTGCACAAACACACACACACACACACACACACGCACGCACAGAGCAATGGCACACAACGTTAGCAGACACATTCACAGACATGCACACACACTCCAGCTCCCGAAACAAACGTGACACTGCAGACAGAAGCTCACATGCACCCCCTGGCTGGGAGTATCTAGGGTTAGTCTCTCTGATCTGATGATATCATGCTCATATCATAGACACTACAGGCCTTCAAACTGGTGTTCCCTCTTTCAACACCTTGTGCAATGAATAGTCTGTCACAATGCATTTACAGCCATAGCTATTAAGATACACAGAATTAATCAAATATGACACAGTAACCCCTCAAGCTAGACGCATTTCTGTTGCAAAAGGCCAGGCACACAAAGATCCGACCATTTAATTCATATTTAACGTTTTTGACATTCCTGCTTTATAGAGACAAAATCAAAATCGGCTTGTTCAGAAAACCACAAAACATTTTTGGAAAAATACTAGAAAATTTTCATTCATAGGCATAAGAGAGAAAGAGAGAGTACAACCACAAAATGCCAGAACAGATCTGTAGAAAACAACCGTGCTGGTGTCGCGATGCCATCTGCTAAAATGTAGAACATAATCGCAATATGACTGGCAGGCAAACAGCTGGAGTACTGCGGGAATGTTAATGGAATTTACTGACATGGCATTTGACGTCATCCAGGCTGAGTACAGTGCCGTGATCAGTGTTGTTGTTGTTGTGATGTTTCTTGTCAGAGCAGCGGCACAACCTGTATTTCATTACCTTGACGGACAAAAAGTTAAAAAGATGTTGAGGTGTTGTCCTTAACCCTTAACGTATTTTATAGTGCAAGTATATTTTTTCACCGCAACAATAATTTAATCTCTAATGACTCAATGAGTGCAATTCACCTTTAATCCTCAAGGTTTAGCAAAACTTGAAATGGCTCAGCGATTTACTGCAGAGCAAGTACTGTATGCAATTAAATATTAGGGGCTGATTACACAACACCGTTTTCAACTTAAAACAGAAAAATTGTATGCGTTTTGGCCGTTCATTTACACAAAAACGTGTTTTGAGGGCCTGAAAATGCAAACTTTTGAAAACGATACCATTATTATATCGGTGTGTAAACAACAAAAAGGCAAAGTTCTAAAAGGTAACAAAATATGCTTTATTTTTTTACATTATAAATGTCTTTACTGTCACTTCTGATAATAAAAGCTGAATAAAAGTATTAATTTATTTAAAAAAAAACTCTTAATGACCCCAAGCTTTTGAACAATAGTGTAGGCTATTTTTAAGCTTGTCATTTTGTGTCAAGAGATTTTTAGTAAATAACTTGATTAACATGATCAGATTTTTTTTTTTTTGGTTAAAATATCCCTTTAATAAACTGTAAAAATGTCATTAGACAAATAAAACCAAAACCCAGCAGAAATTTTCATGACAGGACAGAGCATTTATACAGATACTTCATAAACCTTACCTCATAAAGATAGTCAAAAAGCTCCAGAATCGTAAGAATACTGGCTCCAATGAAAAGCCCCATCTGTCCTCCGATATCACCTACCAACACACACAAACACACAGAGACTGAGCGGAAGTGCAAAAGATACAGACATTTACATTTCACAACATTACACAACATTAATGTATATAATAATACATAATAAACAAATCATCATATTCGAATGATTTCTGAAGGATCATGTGACACTAAAGACTGGAGTAATGATGCTGAAAATTCAGCTTTGATCACAGGAATAAATAACATTTTAAAATATGTTCAAATAGAAATCAATTCTTTAAAATTAATATTTCACAATATTACTATTTTTACTGTATATTTTTAATCAAATAAATGCAGCCTTGGTGAGACTTCTTTCAAAAACTTAACTTAAAACTTAATCTGAAGTCTTTAAGGTGAAAAATGTAAATCTGAAAAGTAACAGCACACCTCTCGTCAAGAAGCCGCAAGATTTGAGATATCATTAGTAAAAATGATGCAGGACTAATTTGGCAGACACTGCTAATAAGAACGAAGTAACATGTGACTTACCCAACAGACCAGCCACCTCATAGGCTTTCCTCTGCTCGATGGTTTCATAGTTCAGAGCCTCAAAGAACACGTCCAGCACCAGGACATTGTCACTGACAGCACACACAACACAGTTTAACGTGTGTTTGGCATTCCAGCATGGCAGATTATCAATTAATGTGCTAAAGTCACATAACTCTCTTTCATTCTTATAAAAAACACACACTGCAGTCACTGGCATCTACATAGGTAATTAATTAATAAATGTTCAAACACCCGTCGCTGTGATGGAGACCAGACACTACTGTACCGAGGTAACAAAGCGATCAATGTTAACTGAACACTCACGTTATGTACTTCTCAGATTTGTTGTACTTCTTTGCGAGGTATTTGACAGACGCTTTGCTGGGGATCTTGACGAAGGACAGCTCTTTACCGTAGCGTGTGATGTTGCACGGAGTCTCGCATGAGCAGTAGTCGCTGTCCGTGTCCACAAGGAAATCTTTGCAACCGCAACAAGATAAATAATAGCATTGCAAACATTAAAAAGATTTTTAATGTTATTTTAGAGGTTGCTAATCTTGTTTTGGAGGACTCCTACATGCATTTAAGGTAAAAAACAAAACAAAAACATTAATTTTTGAATAATATACATTGCGACATCAGCTCATTTCTCACTAAAATGGTTCATCAAGGATTCAGTCTTTCTAAACTTCTTTCTGAGAGCTTCCTCTGCTCTGATTGGTCAGATGGCCCAGTCTCTTGTGATTGGCTGACCGCTTACAACGCGAAATTAAACGTGAATTTCAGATTTGGAGGGATCAGCACTTGTATACACAGTGATACGAACAGTAATGGTGTCAGTTTGACCTTATCAATTCGAGCCTGAGTCCTCATCCTTTGAAAGTGGACTTACTTTTGCAGCATTGAAAACAGCGTCT
Source organism: Scardinius erythrophthalmus (assembly GCF_964197995.2). NCBI lineage: Eukaryota > Metazoa > Chordata > Actinopteri > Cypriniformes > Leuciscidae > Scardinius > Scardinius erythrophthalmus. Next base: position 4,470,619 of record NC_138240.1, on the reverse strand, counting down.
TCTTCCCTTCCCTACCAGTCTCAGCTACAACTACAGTGTTTGAGGGTCCAAGTAGACGTCATTTACGGGCAGCCAATGAAGACCATAGACTGGCATTATGCAAATGTGTTACAAACCTACGTAGGTTTGTGCAGGACGTCAGACTGGAATAACTGAAGGCTCGTTTCAGGCAGTTTAGAATCTTTTATCTTATTTTGGGAGAAAATAATTTATAGTGATAAAGTTTGATCTTTGAAACTTTGCAGACCTTTTACAGCTATAATACACACTACATGAAAAAAAAAAAAAAAAGCCTAATAGGTACACTTTAATGAAGTGACATTGCGTAATGATAAAAGTTACTCACCGAGTGCTGGATATGCACAATCTTTATAGAGCATAGGGGTGCAGTAAGGCGCATCACCTGCGGGGGCAGCAAATATCTAAGCATCATTATTGGGATCGTTTGCCCACAAATACATTATATCATCATTTTCTCCCTCATGTCATCCAAACCTGTATGTCTTCTTTGTTTATTTTGTGGAAAACAAAAAATGAAATGTTAAGACCTAATTGATGTTTCCAACGCAAAGATGTTGTGAGGCTTCAGAAAACTTGTATTTATTGGGCTTTGTGTCATATGGGTTTGGAAGGACATGAGGATGATTAAACGATGATAGTTTTTATTTCTGTGTGAAATATGAAAGGTGACAAAGGCTGCTTTATTGTTAAATATTAAAAAAAATCATTCATTGAAATAAAGCTGAAATAAAATAAAATATAACTATTAGATGAAAAACTTAAACTTGGCAACTAACTGAAATAAATTGAAGTACTAAATTGACTAAAACTAAACCTGGTATAAAAATAAACCTAAATAGAAATATAACAAAAAATAATCTAATAAAAAAAAATGACAAAAGCACATTGCAAAATTGCTAAAAATTTAAACAAATTAAAATGAAACCTAACAATATTAAAATAAGAGCTAACTCAAAATATTAATAAATACTTTACTATAAATAATACTAAAATAACACTGGTTGATAAATGCACATGAAAAATCAAATACATTTAGAAATTTTGCTTCAATGTAACATACTAAGTAAAACGGTAATGTCACGAACTGTTCTGAAACACGAAGGTTGAGGATCCAAATGCAGTATTTATTTTGAAAGGGTCATCCAAATCCAGGCAAGGGTCATACACAAACAAGCAATCCAAACAATAACAGAAAAGGGCGGAGGCAAGGAGAGAAATCCGAGGGAACAGGCAGAGAATCAAGGTAACCTGTGCTGCGTTCCAGTCCACTTTTAGACACGCACTTGCGAACTTCCCTAAGCACTTCCCCTCGGGGGAATCCCTGCCGCCATTTTGAAGTGCGTTCCACTTCGTGAAGTGGACGAGGGAAGTTTATATGGACAGACCCTCGTTCCCTCGATTTTGACCGAGGGAGCGAGTCTGCTTCAAATGTACACTTCAGGCACCTATATGTCCCACAATGCAACACGATTGTGACGTCACCGCATATCTCGTCTAATCACCACCACACAAACAACTCTATGATATATTAATTATAATTTTTTTTAAATTTAAAACAACCCAAACACACCTATAAACATTTGGATGCTGCATTAAACAAATTCTTAAAGGGAAAAAAATGTAAATAATAAATCAACTCCACAGCTGATTCCAAGTGATCAAGGGCTTAGGACGTTCCAGTTCAGCCCATTGCAGTTTCCGCCAGTAGTGGGCACTCGCAATGACGTACATCCGAGTGAACGAGACGAAGGGAAGTTAGCAAGTGAAGGGCATGACAATTTTGGACTGGAACGCAGCCCAGGACACAGGAGAAACAGGATACAAACACACTCAGAACTGCGGTACAAACACTAAACAAGACTTTGCAGGGAATGACAGAAAGAACCAGGCTTATATTGGGTGAGCAAACAAGAAGATGAGACACAGGTGAAAATAATGAGTGCTGATGAGTCCAGGCAGAGAATTATGGGAGATGTAGTTTGTGGATGCGTGGTGATGGTCCGGGTTGAAGTGCCCTCTGATGGTTATCCCCGGGCACTCTCACTGGTGATCATTACAGATAAGATCAAAACTTTATTAACACACAATCCTGCTTAATTTCTTTTTAATATTAAAAACCTCAAGCACTCACATTTATTAAATCCTCTTACAATGTTCATGTGCATCATAATGAATATTCAATGGCCAGAGTCCTTACGGCAGATATAAATTGCCTCGGGTTAAAATCCCACATGATCATTTAGCCTTTTGTAATGAACTAAATTACATTTCAGTGCCAGTGGCGGTTGAAGAGGAGCAGGTTTCATTTGGTTTCACTGGCTTGATTAACTTGAGTTGTGAACTCACTTTTCAAGAGGGAGATACTTAAAGTACCAATAAAATACCTGCTAGTATGTTACAAATGTGACTGTTAAACACAATTATAGTAACTTTAATCAAGTGTATGCACAATCATTAAAGACGATGTAAATTGTAACGTGAAGATGAGGATCTGTGGTGTCAGTCCCATTATAAACGCAACAAAGAGACTGAAAATCAACTTTGGTATAATCAAGTGCTAATTCCTTATGGGAAAAAGATAGACATCAGTGTTATTTTAGTATTATTAGTATTTGTTCATATTTGGAATTAGCTTCATAGTGGCCCTCCAGTGGTTAAAAAAATAAAATACCTTATTCTCCTGTTGAGTAATAAAAACACCATAATCTCTGTGTCTCTTTTACAACATTTCAAAGCCCTCAGTTCTTGCCATCTCAGAAAAGCCAAGCCAATGTTGCTTCTTGTTTTATTACAAGCTCTGTCTCGTTCTCTTTCTCTGTTCGGCGTTTGTTTCAAAGGGTGATTTTCCGGAGGTTGGAGATTTAGCTGCTCCATGTCAACCTTTCTCACTCATTGTGACAGCTTCTCCCACACCAGTAGCCGGTGTAATTTTTCTCTATTTATGAATATGACGAGACGCGCACGGACAATTGATGTATGTACGCAATTTCCTGCAAAAACCATCCCGTCAGGTCTAAAATATAGACATCTTATTACTGTATAGGCTTACCATATTGAATCAAGGTAAGGCAAAAACAAAAGTTTTGTGCAAATCTGTAATGGAAACGTACCTATAGTCTTCTTATGGGATAAAAAAAATGATCCACCTCGATTGAGCGCATACGTTTTTTATGCACATTTGTAGAATTAATGCACATCTTGCCGTTTCTATCCAATATCCCTAACAACACTGATAGACAGTGGATAAAGCAATTACAACGTTTCATTTCACAACATAGACAATAAAGGATCCTGTTCACTATTGATGACCTGATGATGACTCTTTTGATCTGTCATTATAGTAACTGCGGCATTAGAGTAAAATACTTCTGATTTTGCACTGCCCATGCAAAGTGAATGTCAAGAGCTGCTGTAATTGGAGCCGTGACTCACCAGGCATATGCACCATACGGCAGTTGCAGTTTTCCACCAGGTAGCGCGTCTCACAGTCTGTTCGACAGGCGCTGATGCTGTACGCTTTGAAGTAATCCGAGCTTGGCGGGGCCGACTTGCAGCTCCCCCACGGAGCAGGAAGATACACCAGCTGAAAAATAAAAAGCACGAGTCAAAAAAAGAGAGATCAATTTAAAGCACATATTAACACCACACCTACTCGCTGCTCTTGGCAGGAAACGAAGGTCTGGAATCCTGGAGCAACTCCGAAGCCCAGCTGATCTATAAACGGAGGCTCGTCCTGACTGTGAATCTGAACTTTGATTCCCGCCTCAAATGACGACTCATCTGCGTGAGAAAACGACCGAGAGTGAGAACGAGAATGAGAGTGGCGCGTACCTGGTGTTTTAATCATGTGGTCTCACTTGTCTCTCCCCACACAGGTAAATATTCATCCTGCTGAATGTCCAACATGACCTCCAGGCCGTTTCCAATCCCTCCCTTCACGCTGATCTGCGGTGGGCTGTCGTCACCAGAGTTAAAGCTGTAACACTTCCCGTAACGCGTGAACACCTGAAAACACACACAGAAGAACACTATTTTGTATGTAAATTTGCTGTTTATTTCTACTGCGCAGATGCTTTGTACCAGACCCATGCGTGTTCAATGTAGCATTTTTTTGCATACATACTCTGAAAATAATATGAATGGATATGAATTGCCTCAGTTTAGGCAATCAGTTTAGGAGGAACATAAAAATAGTGTTCCTTGTAATAAAGGGATAGTTCACCCCAAAATGAAAATTACTCAACCTCATGTTCCAAACCCATAAGACTTTCGGAAGACCATCTTAAGAACACAAATGAAGATATTTTTCCCTCCATTGGCAACTACTCAACAACCACAATGACACTTAAAAAATTTCATAAAGAGATTGTAAAACTAATCCAAATGAATTGAAATTTTAGTCAAAATTTTCTGAAGAAACATGATCACTTTATATGATGAATATATTGAATTTAAACTTCATACATAAAAATTGATCAGCAAACAAACACAGAAGCTCAACCAAACCTGCTTAATGCGTGAGAACAAACCTCTTGCAGAAGCTCAAACGTGCTGCGCAACATGAGAATGAAGGGACAGAAAGCTGTCAGATCTCATTAAAAATACCTTCATTTGTGTTCCAAAATGAACAAAGTCTTACAGGTTTGGAACAACATGAGGGTGAACTGATTTTTGGGTGAACTAACCCTTTAGCAGCATACATACATACAGCCGTGGCCAAAAGCATTGGCAGAGACATTCGCACATTCCTGCTTCATATTTTTGTGGAAACCATATAACACTTTTTGAAGATTCTTTGATGAATAGAAAGTTCAAAAGAACAGCACTTATTTAAATATTAAAATCTGTGTAATTAATTGCATCAACTGAATTTAAGCATCCTTGCTGAATTATATATACTGTATATATTTCTAATTTTGTGAACCACTGAAATTCCATTACAACATTTTGTATCTAAAATATTTGCATAATTAATATGTATTATTTACTGCTTGTTAACATGGCACAGATGGTTGCATTTTATTATTTTCATTCAGTTTTGTTTTCCCTGCTGTCAGAAGAGACGTGCAGCCAGACTGAAATGATCTGAGTGAAATAAAGTGATATTACAAGAGCTGTAGCAATTCTTCAGTAGTAAAAATCTCTATTCTTCCAAATTGACTTGAGACATAAACAATGAAGGAGCAAGAGAGGCATAAAAAAATGAAAAGTTCATTGTAGACCTGCTGAGAGTTATTAAAGGGAGCCTGTTCCTATGGAAACAAAGACCCAAGTGTGAAAAACACGGAAACACACACACACAAACACACACACACACACACACACACACACACACACACACACACACACATACACACACACACATACACGCACGCACACATTAGGCTCTGTCCTCTTGCTGTGTTCTCTTTGATACGTTAATTAAACATTTAAAGTGTTTTCAAGACATTTCCCTTTGAGCACAACTGCATCTGTCTGTTTGTGTTGAAAACATAGGGAGAGTACCTGAGAGATTTTGTCCCGTCAGATCTGATCAAACCACCCTGCTGTCCATATCAGCATCCATTAGTGTTCCGGTGTGCCTTACACAAACATTCTGCATCAATACTGCAAATCCTGACACAAAAACATCCCTGTGTGACGTTCACCGAGCCTCAGTGACCCTGTAGAACCGCTTATTGAGCATAAGTGACTTTTTTCAAAAACATTATAAATCTTACCGACCACAAACGTATGAACGCTAGTGTATGAAAGCATTTCTGGAGAGAAAAAGACCTCAGTATTCTGGTGTCACAAACAAAAACATCTCAAACTGTGCCCAGACCTTGCCATGCAGCAATCAATTTTAAGAGATCTCTCCAAGACAAAATTATCTGAGCTTCTATCCACATTTATTTGATAGCTCAATTTATTTTGCCAATAAATGTCTCGTGGGACTATTTTAATTTTTACTGAAAAATTTCAAGGGAAACATGTACAAAGTTGACAGCAATCAGTGAGCAAAACACAGCAATCCTGAGATGTGTTTTTAACTACATATAGCCTGGGTGCCAGCCCGAACCCCGCCCACAATATTTTTTGGTCGGGAAGTTCGGTCTGGACTCGATCCATTGAGGAGTAATTATGCTCGGCTCCTAGAAGGCCGAGCCAATCAAATTGCCAGGGCGGGCTTTAATCGATGATGGACAGATGGTCTGCGGTTACGTAATCACTCACGTCACCAAAGAGCGCTTGATTTGAATTAGTTTACAACAAAGATGACTGCAGCTGGAGAATTGAGACTTCACGAGTTCACATTTACAAATAAGTCAGATAGAATAAATGCGTAGGCTATATGAGATGTCACGAGTTCACACAAATAAGTAAGATAGAATAAATGCGTATATGACGTTCTGTCCGAGGAGAGGGCTGTGGGCTCGGTAGCCATACTCCCCCCGTGTTCCTGGTTGTGAGAGAACAAGACAAGAGTGAGGATTCGGGGTGGTGGAGGGATGCTGAAAAACGGTCAAGGAGTGTTAGGTAAGTTGACAGAGTGAATATGCTTCCTCGGTAACGTTAGACATGGTATTGTTTGATGACAAGTTGATATTGGATTGATTATTTGTACGTGCTCCTCCCGAACTTTGTTTATGAAACATCATGTGTAGATTCCGCCATCGCGTCTGTTATAGAAGATATCGACAGCGCATTCGTTTTAAAAGAGGAACAGAGAGCCGCGCCCGCGACATTTTGTTGGTTGAAAATATGAAGGACATGCGTCATTTACTCCGTTGCTCTGATTGGTTGTAGGTCTATCCAATTGAGTGCAGAGGTTTTTTTTTTCCTAGTTCGGTTGAGACACGCCCCATAATCAAATCTCTATGGAGCGGTATCAGACTCACATTCTGACTAGAATATGAGTATGACGAAGTCAGGCTATATAGACACATCTTAAACACAGCATTCATTGCAGAAGACAGAGAGATCATAATCTAGACATCATTTTGCACGTTTTGCATACCTTTTGTATACCAACATCTTACCACGTCAGCTAACCGATTTCTAGACTAGATCATCCTAAAAAAATGAGCCTAAGGTGGTTACCTCATGATAGTTTCTGAAAAACTGCTCTGTTTTGCTGGTTTTAAAGTCAGCATAAAAAAAGAGATGAGATAGATTTTTTCTTCCCTATTTTGACGTATATCCGAGTGAAACGACTTCTCAAACAAAATAAAATGTAGGGCGGGACTTGATTTTGTCCATGGGGAATTGATTGGGTGGTTGTGGTTTCCTATTGGTGGATCTCATGTGAGTGACAGGTTGCCCCGCCCTCGTACCACATCATCAGAGAAGAGAAGAGATGTCGCTGCAAGAGGGAGTGGAAGTTATTTTGATTAAAGATTACAAGCGCACATTTATTAAAAAATGATGTGCACAAGATAAATTATTTAATAAATACTGCAATATTCCATTAAAAAAAGAATGGTCCATTTCATGGTGACTTTAAGAAGGTTTTGGGCACTTGTCAGCTAGGCTAGGTTGGGAGACCAGCAAAACCAGCACAAACCACTTTAGGCAGTTTTGTTCACTAGGAAGGGAATCAGCTTTGTCGTTCATATATAGCCACAAACCCTTTCACATTCCAGTCTGTGACTGACTCATGGCTAGCTGTGATCTGCGAGTCCTCATGAGGGCAGGTCTACCCTACAGATCTGCCTGATTTAAGTCTCCGCTGCATGACAGATGTGTGTGCCGCAGGAGCTGTGAGGTGAAATGATTGTACCACTCCATCAGGAGAGAGAGAAAGATAAATGGAGGACATCGGCAAGGAGAAAAACAGTCTGATCTGGATGATCCACTTCAGATGCAAGGACTTCAGATGAAGAAGGCTCTGAATCAACATGAGCCAAAGCTACATTTTTCTATATATCCTAATAATTTGTTAAAAAACATGTATTCATTACTTCATTTAGCTAATTCTTTCCACCTTAAATAAATACATTGTTTAAATGAATACATTATTAGCTAACTGTGTGATTGTATTAACTTTGACACAGTCACCTCTGATAGCAGATAACACTCTAAATTGTAATGTAGACATGCATTTTCTGTAAAGCTGCTTTGAAACAATATGTATTGTGAAAAGCGCAATACAAATAAATGTGAATTGAATTGAATCATGTCCTATGGCTGATTAACGGAAATACGACACACTGCGTCATAAATAAAAGCATGGGGAATATCCACAGAAATCCGAGCATGTCAGAACTGATTCAGTAAAGTACAGAGTTAGACTTGGCTTTTTATCTAAAAGAGAAACAGAAGGCGGCGCTCAAATCGTTCCTTTGCAAGAAGGGTTTTTTTTGCCGTTTTGCCGACCGGATACGGCAAGAGTCTAATCTACCGGTTATCTCCGCTGGTAGCTAAGCGTATGGGGCTTGTTGTGATTGGTCGTAGTGTTATCCAATTGCGTGCAGTGAGATTTTCAAATGCATGCTTGGTGCCGCCCCTCGAGCTGGCCGATTTTCATTACTCGACGCCAGACCATTAAACTTTCAGATTTAGGTCTGGATTTCCAGGCTAAGTAAATGTAGTTCTGTCATGACAACACTTGTTTGGCATGGTATTGGATATGACAATGTTTGGTCTTGGCGGAATAGATCTGCTACGCTGCTGCGTCTGCAGAGGAAGTACAGGACACGCTTCTGTGAGCAAGTGGGACATGCTGCTATGTACAATATAGGATACATGAATTACCCGTAGCAGATATATACAGGCGGAGCTGGGGAAGGTGGAGGGTTTCTGAAAGAGCACTGCACTGCTACAGAAAATGCTGACCAAGTACATTATTTGAAGGTTGAGCAGCGAGCTCATTGGTTACTGATACTGAGAATGATGTGATTGCAAGCAGATTGAGATTGACCTATTAACCTGTGCTAGCAAGAGTTTCATGACAGGATTGTATTTAATGCATTAACCATTGAACTAATTGTAAAGGTCTAATTTTTTTTACCTGTTTTTCATCCCTAGGCAAAAATACTAGTAAGTCTGGTTGCTTAGAAAAGTAATAGCACGGCACGCCTCTTCTTGCCAAGTCACACAAATAAGCAACAACCTTGCAATCACCGGAACACCCCAATTTTTGCATAGCAACACTCAGAACATCTTAGCAACTGTATAACAATGTAGTACAAGCATGCAGCACTCACATCTGAAAAAATGCCTGCATAAGAATAACATGCTATAAAAAGAAGCAAACATTGTCTTTGCCTTATTATTTTGTCATAATCAACAAATTAAAGTACGTCTGAGAAACATTTTAATGGGCTAACTGAGTTAAAGATGCCTAGATTAGTCAGTTACTATTTGATAATCTTTCATATACTGAAAGACTATCAATGGTCTTCTCAATGGTCTTCATTCTTTATGCGTACGACCCCCCACCATCTTCCTTCGGCAACACTCAGGAGTCCAATTAGCCGTCATGATTAGCTGTAAACATCATTTACGTGGGGTGGGAGCACAGACGGCATGCAAAGGCACTTTAATCACGGTCTCATTATCATCTGTGATTATTTTATTTATTGCACAATCATTTATTCATCAGCAACTGAAGATCTGAAACATTGGCAGTGGTTATTGAAGTCTCAGTGCAGAAAAGAGGACTTGTGTGACTGTGCTTTTGTATCTTTTCTTTAACTCACTCAGCTCTATATTTTGTTACATGTTGGCTTATATATTGTGGTTTATTTTATGCTCAACAAGTTTGCATTTATCTGATAATAAAAAACTGTAAAAACAGAAATATTTTGACATATTACAATTTAAAATAACCGTTTACTATGTTAATATATTTGAAAATGTAATTTATTCCTGTGATCAAAGCTGTCAGCATCATTACTCCAGTCTTCAGTGTCACATGATCCTTCAGAAATCATTCAAATATGATGATTTGCAGCTGAAGAAACATTTATTATTATTATTATTATTATAAAAAAGTAGAAAGTTTAAAACAGAAATATTTGGTAACATTATTAAGGTCTGTACTGTCACTTTTGATTAATGTAATGCATCCTTGCTGAATAAAAGTATTATTTCTTACTTCCCGCCATGTGGAAAAAACGAGTCCAAATGATGTAAATTGTTGGGTTAGAATTTTAAATAATTTACAGTTACAGTCAAATATTGTTGTGGCCTTCAAGTCAAAAAGGTTGAGATCCACCGTTTTAAAATTAGCTACTTGTGCGAGAACTTTTTAATAGGTCTCACGACAGAAAAAAGTAATGCATCACCAAGCACATCCTATCTGTGGAAAGTGCCAAATAAAGCAGTTTGGAGAGTGTATAAACAGCATTCGAGCCGAATGACTTCAGTCATCAAGGCCAATGAAGCAAGCAATTCCCCTCCCAGAACGAAAACCCACCAAGCATTTAATTGTAGCCACACAGGGCTGGAAAAAAAAATCAAAAGCACAAAATAAGAGCAGGCTGGCCGTGAATAGGAGAGCCATCCCTCGAACTCCATTAGCATTTAGCCTACAAAAAGTCTGGTGCACTTCACTGGGCTATTTTTTCCCAAAGCACTGAGTCAGTGAAGACAGAGATAAAGAATAAAATGTCCCAGACGCTCTCTCACACATCACACCAAATCTAATATTTAACACTGACCTATTTTAAAGCCTGCTGGAGTTTTCCCTGCTGTGGGAGTTTAAAGCAGCCTGAAGCAAATGGGATTGCTTTTCTTCAAAAGCCTGGCAATGAAGGTGAAGATGAAATCATCGGGGAATAAGAAACATGCAGAGGTTTTTTGGGAGACTCTTTGCAAATCAGGGAACTACTAATGCTGTTATACAAGCATTTATATTTAGAGATGGAAAAATCCCTGTACAATACGCTCATGTTGGCATTTGGGTAAGTAGGGCATTATCACCAATACACCACACAAAAGACTTCAGATGCTTCCGACGGGGATGGGGGAGTCCGTTCAACATGTCGCCATGGAAACTTGGAGAGAAACATGGTTACATCATCAAGTAACCTTTTCAGCTCCATAGCCCTTATAGTGTCATAGTGAACTCTTGCTCCAATGCTCATTTTCAGTAATGAGCTGCTGCTCACATCTGCTCTCATCGCTTACAGTTAAAATTGTAGGTCTGAGTCACTGGCTTCTCATGCAAAAACAATACTATAGCAGTGGTTTCAGACGGTACAACCATGATACACAGTTAATCGAAATTATTCAACCCCCATTGCAAATCAGGGCCCGTATTCATAAAAAATCTTAATGCAAAGAGTAGCTCCTAGTGACAAAATTCAAAGAAAATTCATAGAAATGTGGGCGTTTACTCTTAAAATTAAATAAAAATCATAGTAAAGAAAAACGTAATTCAGAAAGCATCTTAACCCTTAAAAGAGGTCTTAAGGTCAAAATTGTTAGGAGTACGGACGAGGGCTTTTAAGAGGCTTTCTTTAGTAGAGGAGAAAATGGCAGAAAGATGAAGAGGGAGAAGAAATGTGTAGCAGACAATGGATGACAGTGAGTTAATAAGACGATATAGATTAGATCATACAGGGATCGTGTTTGTGACAGATCTTATTAGAGACACGCTAACATCTTCGACACAGAGCAGAAATGCAACAGCGCCAGAAATTAAAGTAATCACTACATTAAGATATTTGGCAACTGGGAAAATGCAACAATGCAGCATTGATGATTTGGGTCTGTCACAACCTTCTGTAAGCAGAGTGATCACACAAACAATTGTGTCACAGTTCATTTAGTTTCCACTGGACATTCCCACCTTGCAGGCTCAAAAAACTGCATTTATGAATATAGCAGGCTTTCCTGGTGCGCACAATGAGGGGGAATGAAACGTTAATAATTTGCGCTATAAGCTCCCACGTCTGCTTCTTGCCCCATGCTGTGACACCCGGCCCGATTTTTCCTTTAAGGAATGCCTTGTGTTCATCCACTAACTGGGCTAACAGTAAACACTGTTCCTCCGTTGGGCTTTCTCGTCCTTCTTGTTTTTGATTCCATGTTTGCTACATTAAAACCAACATTCAAACCACCACTTAAATAGACATGCCAGCAATCAGTGTAATTGGAAAGAGTGGAACGATTTTTATCATTGTAAGCCAATCAAATACCAGAAATTAACAGCATGGTAAAAAAAAAAAAAAAAAAAAAAAAATTAATATACATATATAATGTGTGTGTGTGTGTGTGTGTGTGTGTGTGTGTAGACCCTATACTTAAAATCACTCTTTTTTTCCCTTCTTGGACAACCAACCAATCACAGTCTTCAAAAGATTGTGTCATACGTAGCAACGGGGTCAGCCCCACCTCCTCACTAGATGAAAGGTTTTATCTTTTCCTTGCTCAGAGTTGCTCTCAGATTGGTCCCTTATTGCTCTTAAAGACTCTTACGTGGAAGTTTTTAAGCTAAAGTGGGAATTTTCTGAGAGGATTCTTGGAGGCTTTAAGAAAACAGGCCCAGGTTTATTGGCAACATTTTCAGACTTTCACCTATTTGCAATGTACAATTCAAACAAAAGAAACAGAAATAGCTCAACACAACACATTTTTCAAGTGGTTTCCCCAAAATCAACTGAAAATGCAACTTTTAATGACTTCTGCAGTCTCAAACTTATTCAACCCCCTGAATAGAATCCCTCACAACAGAACGAATCTGCAAAACAGACGTTGTCTCAAGCACACCTGATGCAACAAACCAAGGGCTTAATTAGTTGCACCAGGTGTGCTTGAGCTGGAACACATTAAATATCTAAACTGGCTAGGTTTGTTGAGTGTCACGTTTGACCTCATGTTAGAAATATGGCTAAGTGAAAAGAATGGTCTAAAATGTTAAGAGAAGATATCATAGCCATTCACAAACAAGGAACATGATACAAAAAGATAGCGAAGGCACTAAATGTTCCTAGAGACACCGTTGGTAATCAATACCTGCCATCCAAGAAAAGTTAGTAAAGACATCGTTAAAATAGTCTAAGTGACTACAGTGCCTCAACCTTAAGTTTATCAAGCGACAAGAATACTTTTTGTATATTGTAGCTAGTCATTATTTTAGTTTTTTTTGCGCATAAAAAGTATTCAAGGCACTTGATAAACTTAAGGTTGAGCCACTGTAGTCACTTGGACTATTTTAACGATGTCTTTACTATCTTTTCTGGCATGGCATATCGATTACCTTGAGACAGCTCTCAGATTTCATCCTAAATATCTTAATTTGTGTTCCGAAGATGAACGAAACAGGGTTGGAACAACATGAGGGTGAGGAATTACTGACAGAATTTTCATTTTTGGGTGAACTAACCCTTGATGGGTCTGAATATTTTTGAGACTGCAGAAGTCATTAAAAGTTGCATTTTCAGTTGAATTTGGGGAAACCACTTGAAACATTTGTTGTGTTGAGCTATTTCAAATACTTTTTTTATTTTTATTTGTTCATTGCAAACAGCAGAAAGTCTGTACATTTTGCCAATAAACCTGATTTGGAATGGGGGTTGAATTGAATTGAATTGAATTGAATTGAATTGAATGATTTCGATTGCAACTGTATATCATGGTACTGAATGATTACCACATGCATGTATCATGGTATTTCCATACTTTCCATAAATAAATCATTCTTTTAAAGGATTGGAATGTTTTACATACTTTCGACTTCAAAAATGTCAAGATTAATTCAATGTTACTAGCGTTTCTTTGTAATTATTCATGAAATGTATTAGCAATTTATGAGTGAAAACTGTTTCAAAGTAAATCCTTCTTTTTCTCCTGTGTTCTTGCCTGACATCAATTCACTATGGTAAGCCTACAATAATCAACATATATTTTGCAGTGCCAGGTTTACATCTTGTCTGATTATAAAGAAAGGATCATGTGTTCTTGAGCAGCAAATCATCATATTAGAATGATTTCTGAAAGATCATGTGACACTGAAGATTGGAGTAATGATGCTGAAAATTCAGCTTTGCATCACAGGAATAAATTCCATTTTAAAATATATTAAAAAAGAAAACTGAATTGGAATCATATTTCACAATATTACTGTTTTTACAGAAAATAGAATTGGAATCATATTTCACAATATTACTGTTTTTACTGTATTTTTTGATCAAAACATGCAGCATAAGAGCTGCAGTTAGCATAAGAGACTCTTTGACCCCAAATTAGTAAACCGTAGTGTATAAATTAAACTGCTATAATGTTTTGAATGCGCATCCTCCGTTCACACAACAGACGCTGTAATGCGTGCAAACTCAACTGAATTGACAACTCTCTGGCCCAAACCTCTCTCACACACTAGCCTCAGGCCATCACGCCATCATTATAGTTGAGCCCTGGCTTTACCATGTTACCGGATACATAAAAGAAAATGGGTATTTTTCAGTACTTTTTGTAAGTGTTGTGAAATGAAAGCCATAAAACAACTCAACAGCACAATGTGAACCCTGGGAAATCTCGAGAACTACAAACTTCATTCCAGCAGCGTAAATGATTGGACTGTCAAATATCACACCCCAGCATTTGGATGAAACCTAGAAAAAAGCCTCCGGCTCTCTCAGTACACCAGATAAATTAAATAAATCTTCGCATCAAATAAAGACACCAGGGCTGCAGTATTGGGGGTTGAAGTGAAAGCTCAATGGAGCTCAAAGAAATCTATCAATGTGCATTCCTAGAGTTTCTCACCACGCTGAAGTCCTCGGGTCGGCACGGCGAGCCTCTGAACTGGCAGGACAGCAGCATGTCTTTAATGTCGTGTCCTGTTCTATTATAGAACTCCCACATGCTGAAGTGTCGTGGCTTGAATTGGCGAAAGTCTGCTTTGCTCTTGAGAACCTCCATCACGCTTTCTTCAACCAGATGAGAGTCCCGAATCTCATGCCTATAGAGACAGACACAATAATACCAAGAATTCACTATTAAAAATAAAGGTTCCAAATAGGGTTTATTGCAGCAATGCTTTGAAGGACAATTTCAAGTTCCCCAAAGAACCAATCAGTGAACGTTTTTTTGTTTTTGTTTTTTTTTTTACAGTGGAAGTTCAGTGGAGTGCAAAACAAGATTGGACCACATTGAATTTATTGTATGGACAAAGGCATTTTTCAAAATATATTTTTGATATATTTCTAATGGCTCCCGTCTGTGTAGCACTTTGTGAAGAGCTTCAAATGTTTCTATTTACAACATGTTTCTGCAGCCAATTACAGACATGTTTGTTGAGCGCATGAACGCAATGCCCAATTAGAGACGTTTAGGTTAGTCAGAATCTGCTCAATACGCCAGAGTTCAGCGCTAGCTCTGCATGCTCGCGAATCATTTGGTTATAAACATCAAAGTACAAAAATGTAAGACGATGTAAATAAGAGATCCATTGTGCAGTACAGACAGATTTTTTTTAATTCTAACACTTTTCACTGAACTGGAAAGATATCAGCTTCATTGATTATATCTTAGATCGCTTTCTGGTGTAACCCATTCATAATTTGAATAAAAGTACACACTGCAAAGTTTCGGGAGAGAAAACCAATGAGGGATTGAATCTGAAACTGTGATGTTTGAAAGTAGATACATGCATTAAAGGAACACTCCACCGTTTTTTGAAATAGGGCTTATTCACCTTCTTTCCTACATTTAGATAGGTGGGCAAATGGATTTTTGTCTCAGTGCATGCATTATTTTAGTTTGACAGGGTCGGCGCTAGCTTAGCTTAGCATAATGAATGGAATCCTTTGTTGCCAGCTAGCATGTCCTGAGTAAAAGTAATATAAAAAAAAAAAACCCCACCTAATTACTTCTTGTGGCCTGCGTATTCACAACGAGTACAAATAGCGATGCAGATTAACACTAGGCGATTTCCTAGGCAGATATTGACTTATATATTAAGGACTATATTAGGTGGAAGCACAGGCGAAGCACTGCTACTTGGGCGTGATATCTCTGCGCCCAAGTAGCAGTGCTTCGCCTGTGCTTCCCCCTAATATAGTCCCAAGTCAATATCTGCCTAGGAAATCGCCTAGTGTTAATCTGCATCGCAATTTGTATTCGTTGTGAATACGCAGGCCACAAGAAGTAATTAGGTGTTTTTTTTTTTTTTTTATTACTTTTACTCAGGACATGCTAGCTGGCAACAAAGGATTCCATTCATTATGCTAAGCTAAGCTAGCGCCGACCCTGTCAAACTAAAACAATGCATGCACTGAGACAAAAATGCATTTGCCCACCTATCTAAATGTAGGAAAGAAGGTGAATGAGCCCTATTTCAAAAAACGGTGGAGTGTTCCTTTAAGTCTTAAACAGACCTGCCACTTGTTCTGTTACCTGTAATGTGTTTTTTTGATTTTCATTTTACAAAATGTTCATAAATTTTTTTTGCAATGTTTATTTACCTGAACTATATTTGAAGGCTACATGCTAATGTTTTAATGTATTATTTACTTATTATCATTAATAGCATTAGATCCCACCCTCCCTTCAGAGCGTATGCATAGCTACGCCTCCTTCAAAACACATGAACACACACAGCAGAGTCTGCAAAGCGTCACGAGAGATGGCATTAAATTACCTCATGTCTCAAAGCACATAACATTACAATAATAATGTACATAAAAAGCTTACAGAGCTCTTACATGTACCACCTGACTGCTGCAGATTCATTTCGACATTGATAATGTTGACACTGAAATACATAAATCCGAGTCTGAGGAAATGAACAGCTCCGGGTAGAACATCACCGGTTGCCATCTTGCAATTACAGTTACGACATGGCATGAACGCAGCATAAGCTTGTTGTTTTGGTTCAGGAGAAACTGTAAAAGGCAGCTGCTGTTTGTTTGTGATGCTGTCTACAACTCTGCATAGCCTTACAGGACACACTGATGGCATGTGATGTCTGCGTGAGCAGTGTGTGTGGAGTTATGGAAATACATATGTTAACAGGCAGGTAGGACATCATATTCGTATCACTGCATTCGGATCGAATGCAATGATTGGACAAACATATTTAGTACCTATTTTTTAATATTTAGACCACTTCTATTATTGATTGCTATTAGGATGTGAAGACAGTTTCAAGCAGTATAACAAAAAGTGTTTATGAAAAAAATGACCTTCCCTACCTTTAAAAAAAATTATAATAGCAACAGTGACAACATATAAAGACATGCATAACTCAAAATCTCAAAATTAAATCTCAATTTGACTACACTAATGGCACAATGTCAATATTTATTTTGTGCCCTTGATGCAGCACAGCTGTGCATGTTCTTTTCAGGATGATGAATAGTCAAGGTTAATTCCCTGTAAACATGTCGAAAAGTGCCACACTGGACCGAATACAGAATAAAACCGAGAAAGAGACGTGTGTGTGTGTGAGCACTTGTAATGCAGAAGCAGGAATGACTGAAGTCCAATTCAAACCCACATCACATCACAGCTGCTGGGTGTTACAACACTGCAGTAACTAAATCACGACTTCCTGATGCCAGATGGAAACAGATCCTGTTCCTACAGCCAAAGATTTCATTTTTTTAATAATGTTAAACCTCCACAATCCAAAAAAGACCTGTCACATCTGCCGTTTCACAATCTACAGGTCACTTTCCTCGATTAAAATGGAACAATAATCAGACTGCATCTGTCAATTAGCCAGAAAACCACTTATGGACTCCATACGACAAGAGGGAGATGCAGGAAATATGTAACTTCAGTAACAGTGACTCCCCGGAGCTCTGCATTTTCATTTCCACTCCTCAAGTTCAATAAAAACACGCTGATCATTTACACTCCAATGTGCTCGTGCCTTCATGCGGGGAATACGAGGGCATAATCTACTGAGCGAGTGACTCATGCTCATTTTTAAAACTTAACCACAGCACAGCCGTTTGACTGATACGCACGCGTTCACCAACCTCGAGTTCAGCAGCGCCAGCAACTCCCCCGCGTGGTACAGGTCGTTGCGTGTGATCCTGCTGAAGCGGATGGAGTTGAGATTGCAAATCGTCACTGCGGGGAAGACCATCACGGGCGTCGAGATCTCGTCCAGCTTGGTGACGTGAGGGTATTCCAGGTAGAACTGAATCCGATCGACGCAGACGTACATGAGAAAGGTCAAAGAGCTGAGGAAAAACACCAGCCAGAGGCAGCATTTGGCCGTGATCTTCTCATAAGAGAAGATATGAGAGATGCCATGCAGAGTCGAGGTGTGAGCGAACACTTGCAGCGGAGGCGGCTGGTTGTAATCAATGTCCATAGGTTCCACTTTAAGATCCATCACTGATGTCTTCATTGCACAGGTCTTCCAATGCAAAGATGTGAAACTCTCTCTAAGACATTAAACACAGAAAGACACATTTTATTTTCATAGTTCCTGTGACCATAAATGAGCCATCATACAGTAAAGTCATTTTGGGATGCAGCTCTGTTAAAGTCAACATGAAATCAGAATGGACAGTTCTGATTTTTTTATGGAATATTGCAGTAATTATTATAAATGATTTATCTGTGCACATCATTATTTTTAAAAAATGTATGTGCCCTCATGATCAAAATAACTTCCCCTCCCACTCAACATCTCTTCTCTTCTCTGATGACGTGTTTACTGGCATGAGGGCGGGGCAACCTGTCACTCACAAAACATCCGCCAAAAGCAAACCACAACCATCCAATCAATTTCCAATCTACAAAATCAAGCCCCGCCCTACATTTTTTCTTGTTTGAGAAGTTTTTTCAGAGAAAAGACTTACCCAACTTCTGTCTCATGCCAACTTTATGCTGAAAAGCTGTAGGTTCAAACCCCACAAGGGTTGATCCATGAAATGTCACTACTTGTTCTTGACAGTGTTACTGCAATATTTCTTATTTTAAAATAAAAAATAAAACGTTTTTCAGTGTTAAGATTTTAAAAGGTAATTTCACCAAAAAATGAAAATTTTGCCATTAATTACTCACCCTCATGTCGTTCCAAACTCATAAGACTTTTGTTCATCTTCGGAACACAAATGAAGATCTTTTTGATTAAATCTGAGAGCTTTCTGTCCCTTTGACAGCTACGCAACTAACACTTTGATGCTTAATTAATAGGTGAACTATCCCTTTAAGTGAAATTACTAATCAGCAAACATAAGTTCATCATCTTGTCATCTCCCTAAAAACATCTCCTACTATATCCCAATATCAGGGGTCTTCAACAAATAAATCATTGTTTGATCTCAAACAAGTTCAGCTAAATGTTCCATTTCCATATAGAAATGTAGAACATTGAAATGTAATGCACAAGCAGGCCTATAAGACTTTGTACATCAATGCAACTCCCGTAGATCTCTGTTCCTTCTCTGTACCATATAGTTCAGACACATAGACAGCATGTAGAGGAAGATTTGCTGTCCTCGCCAACTACCCAATAGTGTTTAATTATAGTCTATCAACCAACTGACAAGAAAAACTCAAAATCAAAATGACGTATTTCCCACAATTAAAAGAATAGTAAAAAAAAAGAAAGAAAAGAATTTCATTTCATTTTCATTTTTGGCATGATATACATGATAATTAAGCAAGCACCCCTATTTACATAATGCAAAATATATAAAAATGAAATAATTTAGTCATAGGCCCATTTTACAATTTAAATTACATGTTTATATTATAGACATAAATAATGTAAAAGGTAGAATAGGCCTATGCATAAATTATTTAATTCATGTTTAATTAGTAAAGCTAAAACAATAGTTCCCATTACTGCATTACAATGAGAATCATCACTCAGAATCAAACATCTACTCATCTAGGCAATGCCAAAAGTGTAAAATTTGCTTAATTGCCATTAAAATAATGTCACAACTCAGAAATTCATGTGACCTAAACATATTTTCGTGAGATCCACCTTGTCTCAGGTGAAATCACGATTCATTTTTAGGTTTGTCACACTGTATCTCTCAACAGAACAGACAATTAAAGCGCGCGACAGTGATAGCGTTCACTTGTAGCGTTTACCTGAAGCACTTCAGAAAGATGCTGTACATGGAAACAGATGCCAGTTATCCGAACATTTCTCCAATGTTCGTGCAGAAATCAGCCAGTCCCGTCGTCCACCCGACAGACCGATGGAAACTCATATCTGTGATGAAATGATGACTCGCGCGATGGATGATCTCTCTCGAGTGACGATCCTGAAGCTCTAATGGCTGAAGCCAAGGATCGTGATAGTCTCTCTCTCTCTCTCTCTCTCTCTCTCTCTCTCTCTCTCTCTGTGTGTGTGTGTGTGTGTGTGTGTGTGTGTGTGTGTGCGAGAGAGAAGAGAGTGGGAGGGCAATTATGAATTCATCGATAGCTAGTACTATGTAAGAAAACGTACAACAATCGTATTGCTATATGATAGTATTACTACATGTACCATGGTTATGCCACGTTTTGGAGCAAGTATGGCAAAATCGTAGTTTTTACAAGATATAAAATACAGAACTGTAAGATGTACAGTAGTGATGGTTGGTGATACTTGTACCTGGATACTTAGTGATGGAAATACTAATGTACTGAAATTCATGTATCATGATATTTACCATGGTACTACTATGTTACATGTCCAGTGGGCTACCATGTACAAATAAATAAATAAAATATGGCAATGATACTTTTGGACACGTTTTTGTAAGTATTGTAGTTTTTTTTTTTTACATGCACCATGGTAATACCTATTAAGTATATGTGTAAATACCAGGTAGCCTACAGTATTCATAGTAATCTATCTATCTATCTATCTATCTATCTATCTATCTATCTATCTATCTATCTATCTATCTATCTATCTATCTATCTATCTATCTATCTATCTATCTATCTATCTATCTATCTATCTATCTATCTATCTATCTATCTATCTATCTATATCTGCCTGCCTGCCTGTCTGTCTGTCTGTCTGCCTGTCTGTCTGTCTGTCTGTCTGCCTGTCTGTCTGTCTGTCTGCCTGTCTGTCTGTCTGTCTGTCTGTCTGTCTGCCTGTCCGACCGTCCGTCCGTTCTATCTTTTTCAGTACCATGGTATATATCCAAATACTATATGTCATAATATTGTGGTGCTACCACTGTATTTTTTATAAAGATAAGAAAAATCAAAAATACTTTCAGCAGTAATCGATGGGGTTTCTCTTACAGTAAACATCACATATACTGTACACACAGACACACACACATTATATTATATTATATTATATTATATTATATTATATTATATTATATTATATTATATTATATTATATTATATTATATTATATTATATTATATTACAGTTTTTCTCAGTCGCTTTGGTGCATTTCTCATAACACTATTTACATTTGCACAACAGTTAATGCAGTTCTCAAAACAATTAGTGCAAACTGCAAAACCTAGTTGATAACCTGCAAAAGCGTGTCACTTGCTCAAAATGGATAGCCCATTCCTCAAAAGCAAGTATTCATGTCAATGAAAGTGTCACTGTCATCAAAATAAAAAGTCCTGACACCATCGTTTATGAACAAGATAGTCAAATGGCTTAGTCATGTTTTCATTACGACAGTTTACTCTGTAAATGTTTTCCAATGATAAAAGTCAGATCTTGGTGACACTACCTGAAAATGCTCAATACAGCACTAAATACTATTTGCACAGCCATTTGAAAAGATACAGTAAAGTTAAACATTACTGTATTTATGAGGTAACTGAGTACAAGACACTGAATATGTATGTTTCACATTTTTACTGCATATGCTCTTTGCAATTCTAATTTGTTCACAGCATTGTGCAAAAGAAAAAATACACCATTATTTACAACAAACATAAACTCCCTTTGGGTAGAGCTGTGCACAACTGTACGCAATATTGCAGTAGGCCTATATACTGTATTGGAACTGAACATACAACATACATAGGACTGTAATCATTCATGCACATCCAGACGTTCCTCTCTGTCTGGTCACATAATTTACAGTAATCTACATCACAGCGAATATCATCTCTTGCTCAATTGCAAATTGTTCAATTTAGGAGACTTTTGCAGGATTTTTTTTTTTTTTTTTTTAAATTACAGATTTTGACAACTAGTTCAAAATTTTTGTATGTAATGACTCAAGCAATGAAATGAGGACTATTAGTTTTATATGGAATGACTATTCATCATTCACAAGTATAGTTAATTTTGACTGACATGACATAAGCAAATGATAATGTTATAAAACAGCAGAGAGTTGTATGAAAGCAATTGATGCATGTCCAAAAGCATTTGCAATTTGTTGGAAGGAATGAGAAACTGCTACTATGATGTGCACAAATGACTAAATGTTGTGGAGGTTGAACTAACTGTTGTGCAAATGTAAATAGTGATGTGAGAAATGCACCAAAGCGACTGAGAAAAACTGTATATTATATTATATTATATTATATTATATTATATTATATATATACTCTCATATTCTGTATCTGATCTCTCTCAATGAGTTTAATCCTGAAAATAACCCTCAAACAATAAGTCAGTATATGGGTTTATACAGATCCAACACATGACATCTTTGTATAAATGGCCACATATGACAGCTTAGCTGCTGTAAGTAAATATTCATTTCTTGATATTAAATATGAATGGCATATTTTTTGAAGTGCATCAGGAGAGAAATGCACACATCACTCTGACAGGTTTATGGCGTTGGATGTGGCTCTGCATATGTGATCACACACACACTCCCAATCTGTCTAATGCGGTTAAGTCAAGAGAAAGATTCTCTGGCATTCTATAAAACAGAAGCACTGTATGCTACGTCCATGTGATATGCCTTATTTACAGAACCCGGATCTAGTTAAAAGACTACATGCACCTCCTTACACTTGATCATGGCACAAATGCCTCCTATTGTTTTGCTGTCTCATCTTAATATTACATATATAGTCCCTGAACTCTGTCTCTGGTTACACTACACCTGTTTTAGTCCGCTGTCTTGGCCAGACATTTGTTCACATGGGGCCGCTATCAGCAAAATGAATTATTTTACTGTAAAAGGCAAATGTTAGTGTATGTCAGAGCAATAGGCTACTGTAGCTGTGCTCCTCTGACAACATCTTCTTATTATAGAATTACTGTATGTAGCTGTAAAATTGATTGAATGAGGAATTGGGATTTGTTTGACTTACTGTAATATCAAACACCAGCATAGAATCACAATTTAACCTATTTTTTTAGTACATGCAAATGATGAATTAGTGTACGTTATTCCAAAGAAATAATCTTGTCTTTCATCAAAATAAGGGTGTATTAAATTGATCAAAAGTGACATTCATAAAGTTGTATGCTGTATGCTGTACTTGAATCCTGAAAAAAAGGATCACTGTTTGTAATCACCACAAAAATACCGAGCAGCACAACATTGACAATAATCATAAAAGTTTCTTAAGCACCAAATCATCATATTAGAATGATTTCTTAAGGATCATGTGACACTGAAGACTGTAATAAAAAGAAATGGCATTTTTAAATATATCAAATTAGAAGACAGGTTTTTTAAATTGTAATTTCATAATATTACTGTTTTTACTGTAGGCTATTTTGATTAAGTGAATATTTGGATTTAAAAATGAGGGGGAAAAGAGTCAAAATCCCAAATGATGGCAAGTGTATGAAATCATGTTTATTTGTAACTCAGTTCATTTATGTACAGCACAGTTGTGAACTATGACACGGGCGGAGTCAAATGTGAGCAGATGAGGGCGGGGTCACAGAGTCTCTGGAATCCTGGGATATCGGCCCGACTTCCAATGAGCAAATCAGCAGCGTTATTCAGACCTGAGACCCGTGTGAGAAGGTACAGAAGGGACAGACGACGGAGGCTTAGGCCAAGCTCTGTCTAGCGATAGTCGAATGGATGCTGTTGATTGGCTGGCTGGTGTGAGGAGCAGACCTCAGCCCTGCCTACCACGAGGGCCCTCATGCTTGCGTCGACAAGAGCCCAGGAGAGTCTCCAGAGCCAGCTTCACGAAGGCCTGGAAATTACTGTTTCTCTCCCTTTGGCTGTCCTGTGAGGGGAAGACACAAAGACAGATACCTTGACTGGAAACATAGCAAGTGAAATAAAATTTTCCCTGAGAGCAAGATAGAAATGTGCAATCTCCACTCTCATTTGTGTCAAGATGTTGCATTTCTCACACACTGCATACTGATTCAAATTTGTATTTGCCAGACAAACATTTACTTTCATAAGCCATGAAAAGCCGTTTCAATTGTGAACAATATTATTTATTAGAAGTGTTTTGACATTTTTGTATGTGTTTCATGCACCTCTGAAATGTGGCCTATTGTCAATATTTACCTCCTTGCTTTTTGGTGTCATCTCCTTTCTCATCAACTTTCTTCGGCTGCTCCTTAGGACTCTGAGGTTGCTACAGGAAGACAAGGAAATCGAAATTCAATCTCAAGAAAGCAATTAAAGATTAATTATGCATGTATGTGTGCATGTAATGGGTCTGCTGTTGGCAATTTTTTACCTTGGTAGCGGATTTCTTATCCCCCTTGTTACCTGTTAAAACATTCAGGACATTACTTTTTGCATGCCTGGTTTAATTTACTGTGGTGTTTTATAAAAGTCTAAATGAAAGGTGTAATTATTTCATGACAGTTTTGCATGTTACAATTTTAATTAAAAACATATTTGAAAGCTTTTCTTCAATATCTACCTTTTGTTCCAGGCATTTTGGCTGCGCTCCAAGGTCTTTGCGTCCTTTTAGAATAAGCAGTGCTGAGCGCTGGCGCGGCCCTCATTTATGGCCCCGGCCACTGAATGACTCCACTTACGGGGCCCCTTCGGGAAACAGCGTCAGGAACAAGTAAAGAGCCCCGTCAGCTGTGCCTCAGCACTGTCCTGTCACGGGCCTCTGCTGAGCTCAGGTGGAATCATATCTTTTGTACAGTTAATCCTTTTATTTTGCAAATCGATGGTTCGCTCCCGCAGCCTTTTCCTCAACCCGGATAGAATTCTTGATTTTGAAATGTTAATATCCAGTTTGAAATTTTGTGTTACACTGCAGGTTAACAGTCTCTGAGCTCTGACTATGTTCTGCAGTTTTATCAGGACAATGTTGTATCTTCAATATTTAGATTTAATGAGTAGGGGCTAGAATTTTATTGACAACTATACACAAAGCCAAATGTTCAGACATATCCTACAAATAAAAAAATAAAAAAATAATAAAAAAATAAATAAAGTAAAAATATAAAAAATAAATGGAATTTATGTGGTTAATAATTGTATTATTTAGATTTAATGAAGTTGGAACTTAAAATTGTATTGATACCTATACAAAAAGCCTAATGTTCATATCCTAACCTGGCACTAAGAAAAGAAAAGAATATAAAAATATATCAAATATTTATAATAATAAAAATAAATCGATTATCTTCTGATTCAGAAAATAATGGAATTTATGTGGTTAATAATAATACCCTGCTCTAAATTATTAGTCACAAATAAAATATAGATTTTTAAAAAGATATTTAGATAAATATTTAGATAATTATATTTAGTTCATATATGAATATGGATATTTGGAGTTTGTGAGCCTTTCTCTTGAGACATCTGTCATGCAGTTGAACTTGAACACTTAGCCTACTACTGACTGATTCTATATGCACTTAAAATACATTTTTACTCTACATACATGTAAACATCAATTATCGTTGCCAAGTCACTCGGCCATGTCTTTCAATGAAAGACATACAAATCATTTGACAGTCCTCATTACACGCGCTGCAGTGACGTCAATGATATGCAGATCAGCTGCTGTCAGGGCGGGTCGGGTCACGTGATCATGCCAGTCCCTTCAGACAGAATGAACCGGTGAGAATCTCGCACGGTAGGTGTCCTTTAAGTATAAAATTATACATTGACATTAAGTTTCAATAAGATAAAGGCATTCAGAAATGTTATTCGCTAGATATTGTAGCTTCTGTGTGATTGACATGATTTTTTAAAAATTATGATTCGTTGTGCAACTGCTGTTGTTGTTAGCATCCCTGCTAACTGGGGCGAATGCGTCAAAACATTGATTTTAAAACGAACCGTTTGTTAGGGTTGTGTATAAATATGAATCATTTTGAAATGATACATTCATTAAAAACATTGTGTTCACGTTAGTCATGTTTCAGTGTACTAGTTTGTTTGAGGAACAATAATAGCATGCTAGTTGTAATTTGACGCTGGATTTATGTGTTTTTAGTGCTGTCAGAGTTAACGTATTAATGAAATACGTTTTTCACGTAATTCTTTTTAACGGTTGCATTCAATAAATTTCATTCTGCTCTCTAAAAACTGGTCAGAAATCATTTGCTGTTATTTTGTATAAATGTTTTTATTTTTCTCATAAATAGTTATATAAAAAAGATAGAATTAAAAATCTTTGTGGAAAACTTAATCTCATGTAAGTTGTCAACTAAAAGAAAATATTTTCCAGATATTATTTAAACAATTTGTTGTAGTAATATGACAATGTAAAAAGCCAAATTTGTATTTAGGGAACAATTATATATTTTCCACACAGAGTATAGATTTTTCCACAGCTGCCTTTATGTTTACAAACTGGGTGTCTCATAAGCAGATCATCTCCTTTGGGGTCTTTAGCATCAAAAAGTTTGAAAATCATTGAGTTAGATGATTATTAAGTTGTGATTAGCATTTATTTGTGTTATTTTGTGTCTCTTGTCATTTTTTTTTACAACAATTACAAATAGAAAATTTGAATCATATCTCAACGATACAAATAAGGCTCTGACATCTTCTTTAGTTATTTATTATTGATTTATATAACAGTGTATTTGTCTTTTCTGCAGACCTCGTGTTTCCTGCATCTCTCTGTGTTGAGGATCTCATGGCTGCTGTTTGGCAGCAGGTGCTGGCAGTGGACGCAAGGTGTGTGCAAGATTGTCATTGGAGTGTGACTCCATGCATACATTTGTAAAAAAACTAATCATGTCTTATATTATTCTCTATGTCTCTCTGCCTCTCCCTGTCTTATTCCTCAGGTACAATGCTTACCGCACACCTACGTTCCCCCAGTTCCGCACACAGTACATCCGCCGGCGCAGCCAGCTGCTCCGCGAGAATGCCAAGTGTGGCTTTGAGCCGGGGCTGCGCAGGCAGTATCTGCGTCTGCGCAGTCAGTTGCTCGCCCTGCGTTACGGGCCTCTGTCAGAGCAGAGCAGCTTCAGAGCCAGCAGTGTGCGCAGTTCCCGCACCACACTGGATCGCATGGAGGTTAGGTGCATTCAGAAACAGGGAAGAGGGTTCGAGAAATGTGGATTAGGAGTTCTGGGCTGAAATAAGCCCCACAAAAACACACTCAGAGGGCAAGATAGTATATATAAGACAGTCCTAGATATAAATAGCAATCCAGATCCAGGTCAATGTGTTGTGTGAGAGCTGCAGTGCATGTAGATTGCGAGCTCTTTTGTGCATGATGGGCTTTATGTTGCTGTAGTGCTAAACTCTAAAATCACCCTCCATTGCTGCTTGCTTTTCTCTTTTCTTGGTCTTTTTTATTCTCTTTTTCATCTTTTTTTCAGGACTTTGAGGAGGATCCCAGGGCTCAGGGTGCCAGAGGCCACCGGAGATCAGTAAGCCGTGGTTCATACCAGCTACAAGCCCAGATGAACAGGGCGGTGTATGATGAAAGGTAAACTCCACTAACCTTAGCTATTTTACTAATTATTTTTTTTGTGTTTGCACTGTGTATAAATAAGTCTCTGGGAACATCTTATGTGCCAGGCCTCCAGGTAGCCTGGTGCCCACCTCGGTGGCAGAAGCCAGTCGGGCCATGGCAGGTGACACCACCCTCAGTGAGAACTACGCCTTTGCCGGCATGCACCACATCTTTGACCAGCATGTCGACTCAGCTGGTGAGTGAGATGTTAATGACACAACTAGGGTTGTGACCAACCAAAATTTCTGTAGTCAATACCAGTACCATTCAAATTTCACAATATTTGATTAGCGGTCAACCGATATACATTTTTAGAGAGCAGGGTGGCAGATTTCCGATATGATATCACACTATTTAATTTAAAGATAGTAAATAACACTTGCTGCCTGCTAGATATTTATTTGCATAATATTTACTTAATTAGAAATAATTAGTAAATTAAGCCATATGAAAAAAATATTATTATAGAATTCAATTTAAATTATTTTAATTTAATGAAAAATTATTTTAATTTAAAAAATAATAAACTTTTTATATTTTAGATAGCAACTTCTTGATTTTGTAATCCTATTATAGTATTTTTCATAATAAATTAAAACTTCCAAAATAAAAGTCACTCATCAACAACAACAAAAAAGTAAATCAGATGATGTGGATAAATAAAAAGTGCCATACATTGACCGATATATCAGTCGACCACTAGCCTTGATACCAATTTTGATACCACAGCAAAACCACAGTTCATTAATCATTTTTCAAGAAAACACTGACTGACAAAGGACATCAAAATAAATGAAAAGCGGCAACTGTTTTTTATTTGTTCTTGTTCACATTGTTATTTGATTAATATTGTTTTTTTTAATTCCTGCATTGTCTATTTCACCAATCTGATACTTTAGCATATATATCTATTTGCACCTTAGACATAATCAACTGTATTTAGATGAGCACCTCATCAAGACCACCATTTTGACTAAGAAGCGCATTTGATCATTTTCCTGTGCAGTCACATTACCGCTAGCCTTCTTCTGTGCATGCATGTAAGTGTTTAAAAACAGCCATCAGTCCTTGGTCTGGACTGTTGTTTTTACCCTCTCATTTAACCTTTAATTATTTTATCTCCTCAGTTCCCCGATTGCAGTTTGCCAATGATGATAAACACCTCCTCGCCTGCTGCTCATTGGATGGAACATTGTCAATCATGACACTATCCCCACCTCCACCAACTGTAAAGGTGACACTGAAAGGCCATGCTGGGCCCGTGACTGACTTTGCCTGGTCGCTTAGCAATGACATCATTGTGTCCACGTCCAAAGATGGCACTCTGCGTATCTGGAACACAGAGGATGGCCGCTGCATCCGGGAGGTGGTCGACCCAGAGGGCAGTGAGCTGCTGTGCTGCACTTTTCAGCCCATGAACAACAACCTGACTGTGGTGAGCCCAAATGGCAACCATTATTGTTTCCGATATTCGCTACTGTTCAAAAGTTTTGGGTCGGTAGGATTTAAAATTTTTAAGAACTTTAAGGTTGCATTTATTTGATGGAAAAGTACAGTACAAACTGCAATATTGTATAACTTCTTTCTGTTCTAATATATTTTAAAGTGTAATTTATTCCTGTGATGCAAAGTTGAATTTTCAGCATCATTATTCCAGTCTTCAGTCACATGATCCTTCAGAAATCATTCTAATATGCTGATTTGCTGCTCAAAAAACACATTTTTATTATTATCAATGTTGAAAACAGTTGTGCTGCTTGATATTTTTGTGGAAACCATGATTCTTTCAGGATTATTCGATGAGTAGAAAGCTCAAAAGAACAGCATTTATTTGAAATAACCTTTTGTAACAATGTAAAAGTCTTTACTTTTACTTTTGATCGATTTAATGCATCCTTGCTGAATATTAATTTCTTTAAAAAAAGAACAAACTTGCCGACTCCAAACTATTGAACAGGAGTGTTATTACAGATGTTTTTTCATCTTGTAATACTGCAGAACTGCAATATTATGTTTATCAAAAAGACTTTAGATGAAAGGCATTCCACATTTACCTGTTCCCAAGAAACAAATATTAAGAATTCCGCCCCCTAGAATGGGATAATTTTTGGGGAAATGGAATTGTTTATGCTGATGAAATACTGTGGTAACAAATACCATACGCCCTTTCAGTAATCCTATTAGGGTGTGATATGCGCCACCAGCCAAAAAAGGGTACTTTGTGTGCAATAGTGGGTAATTGTACTAAATGTAAAGAGACCAAATGTAGTTTAATTCAGCTAGTGTGATTAAAAGAGTTCAACAAGGCATAAATGTGTTGGGTGAGTTGGGCGACCTATAAAACATCTCTGTAATGTGGCATGCTTAAAGAAACTCGGTTATATTGCAACTTGATTATATCTTTTATGCTTTCTTCACTTCTGTAGTGATTTTGTCTTAATGTGAATGCTCCAAACAAACTCACGTGTTTCAATTATAACACAAAGCTTTCCAGATTCAATTCAATTTTCAACAATATATGTAATTTCCCTTTTATCTGTGTCTACATGTTACTATACAAAGCTAATGTAACACTACAACATTTTAGTAAATTGTAAAAATATAAATGATAAAGTATTTTCTGAAGTCGTTATGATATATCAAATGTGTCTTTTGTTATCTGTGCCCAGGTTGGCAACAGCAAACATCACCTGCAGGTGGTGAACATCTCCACTGGGAAGAAAGTGAAAGGAGGCTCCAGCAAACTGACGGGTCGAGTGCTTTCTCTTTCGTTCGATGCACCAGGGAGAATCCTGTGGGCTGGCGATGACAGGGGAAGCATTTTCTCCTTCCTCTTTGATATGGCCACAGGTACAGAGATGTTGCATGTCAGGCCCAGATTGTGATTTTGGGGGAATATCTGGAAACCATAGTAATGTAGATGAGAGTAGAGTTGATATATTGGTGTTTAAGTAAAGTCAAGGTTCTTCTTCCACAGGAAAACTGACCAAAGCTAAGAGACTGGTGGTGAATGAGGGCAGCTCTATTTCCAGTATCTCAGCCCGCTCCTGGATCAGTCGAGAGGCTCGGGATCCGTCGCTGCTCGTCAACGCCTGTGTAAACAAACTGCTGCTCTACAGGTTAGAATGCACTTAACGGCAATCCAGATGGTCACTTTCCTTTGGCTAAGATGATTATTGATCAGTGTGGAAACTGGTATTGACAGGGTCGTGGATAATGAGGGAACTCTACAGCTGAAGAGGAGTTTCCCCATCCAACAAGGATCCCAACCGCTGCACAGCATCTTCTGTCCTCTCATGTCCTTCAGACAGGGAGCCTGTGTTGGTAAGACCCGAATCATCATCTCATCTGTGACCGTTTACATTTAGCAAATTAAAATAGGGCCATTGTAATTTCTGTTTTTTTAAATACTTTTCTTTGAATACCAAGCAAAGCTCAAATTATGTGTGCTTAAACACTAGTCATCATAGGCAAGAAATGGCAATAAAAATACTTGAATATATTTAAAAACTGACTATTTTCACCAATATTTGAGTGCTATACCATTTCAAAATGGTAAGATTTTTAAAATAAGTAAAAAAAAATTAACATTTTTGATAAAAATACTGTAAAAACTATGAAAAATTATTTCAATTTAAAATAACTGTTTTCTATGTTAATATATTTTAAAATGAATACATTTTCTGTGTACATCATTACTTCAGTGTCACGTGATCCTTCAGAAATCATTCTAATATGCTGATTTGCTGCTTTGGAAACATTTCTTATTTTTATTGATGATGAAAACAGTTGTGCTGCTTAATATTCTTGTGAATCTGGCATATATTTTCAGCATTCTTTGATTAATAGAAAGTACAGAAAAACAACATTGTAAATGTCACTTTTGTTCAATTTAATGCATCCTTGTTGAAAAAAGTGTTAATTTCTTTCAGAAAAAAAAATATTTTGATTGATAATGTATATGTGATTTTATATTTGATTAGGTTAGCAACATGTTCATTTCAAACTACTGAAATTGATCAATCATATATACTTTCTCTCATGTAGTCACTGGCAGCGAGGATGCATGTGTCTACTTTTTCGACGTCGAGCGCAACACTAAGGCCATTGTTAACAAGCTGCAGGGTCACAGCGTGCCCGTCCTGGACGTGAGCTTCAACTGCGATGAAAGCCTGCTAGCCTCCTCTGACGCCACCGGAATGGTGATCATCTGGAGACGGGAGCAGAAGTAATCCCAGCGACTCCAAGCTTTCGCTACCTTGGCTACAGCATCTTTCATGCAGGCTGGCTTGAATCACGTGCAATGAAACTCCTACTGTAAATGTGTGATGACTGTGATGTTTTGAATGAGTCTGAGCTAACTCATGTGGACCATGAAAGAAACTTGTATTCTCTTACCTTTGTTTTAGGGCTGATATTTCTATTGTTGTTGTTTCGGGATGTGATGCTTGATTGTGACTATGTGCACTTAATCAGTGCTTTGTGGTCATAAATGTGTAACTTAAGAGAGGAGACGTTAATATAATAATATGTTCACCTTTGTGCATTGTGTGTCTTTGTGAGTAAGTGTGAGAGAATGGGAACGCTTGAGACAATGTGTCACTGAAGTTGTGTTTGCTTGCACAATAACACTACTGTATTTATGCCTTGTTGAACTCAATAAACTTACTCACACTAAGCACTAAGTTACATTTGGTCTCTCTGTGTTTTCCTTGGATTTATTCACGGTTTTTCTTTAATGGCAAGATTGGCAACCTTAAATCAAAGTAGCTTTTTGAAGATGGGAAAGATGTTGGCACAGATGAAGTTTAGTTCAAATCATTTTTTGAACTAAAGGATTTGTTGTTTTGAGCACTATTGTACATATTACCAGATAAGAGAGATGGAGACTTGATTTTAGAAATTTTAAGCTTTTGGTTTCAGTGCAAATTTAGCCTATATTTTCAAGTTTGAAATATGAGTAGATCTCCTCAAGTTAGTAATTTTACATGTATTTCTTTAGTATTGATATTTACTCTGTGCTAATACCGGTGACAATATTTCTTCAATATATTAATGAAGTATTTTCTAGTAACACGAATAAATTGTTGCCTACAAAATGTATTTTTTCTAAATATATATATTTTTAGTAGAATATCTGGTGACTTCAGACTCACACTTGTACCTCGGATAAAAAGACTTCTAAACCTCGTTGCTATTTTTAAATGTTAAGGCTTTTATTTTGAAATTAACATGTTTTAAATATGCGTAAGCACACTTTTTTCATGTGCTTTTATTTTGAAAGGAATCAATTCTCTCACGGCCGCTACACTGTAACATGTGGGAGGAACTACTTCCGGTTCTACAGTGGGTAAGCTTAAAGAGAAAACAAACAAATATATGAATGAAACGCAAATGGTATAAATATATATTGTTAAAAAAAAATACATTTTAGCAGCCTTGAACATTGATTACTTACTGTATAGTAAGAGGTAGACCGCTCGCAGGCAAGTAAAGAACCCACTACATAAAACACCAAACAAAAATGAATAAATCTGGTTTATAGGCTTATTTTCTATTAATTCAGACTCTGTAATTATAAAGACATTTTATAAAGAGTTAAAATAGTTTATATTTTCATGCATGTGAATCATCGAGCTGGCCGTTTTTTAGAGGTGTGGTCCATCTGATAAAACGAGTTCTTTCTTTTTCGTGAATATGTATTATTTAAAAAATTGAAAAGGATTTAATGGTTGTTTCTTATGTAATCATAGTCTTAATATATATTTATATTTTTATATACCCCAATTGTTGCATAACTATTTCATAAAAATTGTTTATTAGTCGCAAACAAATACTGATATGTGACTCAGTTTCCAAGCAAGATCTTTAGTGCATTATAATATTGTGTGTATTATGACTTGATTTATATATATTTTTGAATATTGCATGAGTTTGTACTGTTTTAAAGCGTGAAGAGACCGTGGGACAGAGGGAACAGAATATGCCTTTCCTCCACGGGTTCAGGAGGATCGTGTACGAGTACCAGCCGCTGGTGGATGCTGTGATGAGTGTCCTGGGAACAGAAGGAGGAGAAACCCAGCGCAGGTCAGCGTCTCAACTGCACTTTAAAGACACTGCAGTTGAGCAGACGATGACAGAATTGTATGCACTGCATTTCACAGACAAGAGGATGAAGAAAGCATCTCAAGGACTCTCATGGAGCTTCTGGATAGAGAGTCCCAGTCTCCCGTCTTCATGCAGGGAATCAGCTACTGCCTGTTTCGGGTGGCTGATCTCGGGTTGGTCGGCGCAGCAAAGGTGCTCTTGCGTTACGGAGCGGATCTCAACTTTGAAGGTGCGGAGATGCTAAAGACGAATACATCATGATTTTGTGATTCTGATAAACCTCATTATCAACTCAACTTTTTGTTATTGTTCCAGATCCTGTGTCGTACTACAACCCCTTACATATTGCAGTGTTGAGGAACAAGCCAGACATGGTGCAGATGTTGATATCTCACGGAGCTGAAATCAACAAGCGGGACAGGGTGAGAACACGTGTCTTATAAAGTAGCATTTACAGTCATAGTCATGCAATAATACTTTTTGTGGCACTTTTTCATCTCTGCAATAGATTCATGAAAGCAGCCCTCTTGACCTGGCCAGCGAGGAGGCGGATAAGCTGCCGTGTCTGCGTGTGCTTCTGGACTTGGGTGCTGATGTGAATGCGAAAGACAAGAATGGTATTTTATTTAACTCATCTAACAATGTAGAATGTTTGTGGTCTCTTGATATATTTCATTTTATTCTAACCCTCTGTTTATTGTGTTCCACATGCTTGCGCTTTTGCAGGGAAAACCGCATTGCTTCATGCTCTGGCCAGCAGTGATGGACTCACAGTCAATAATGTGGACAATATAGAGCTGCTTCTACAAAGAGGTGCTTCACTGGACATTAAAACAGCAGTTCTGACATTAGGCAACAGATTTATTCAGAAATTTCATTTTAAAATCTCAAATCTTGACTTAAACTGAAAGATTTGATATAGTTGTTATTGTAATGTTGAAAGTGTAATATTGTGAAATATTATTACAATTTAAAATAACTTTTTATCATTTGAATATATTTTAAAATGTAATTTATTCCTGTGATGCAAAGCTGAATTTTCAGCATCATTACCCCAGTCTGATTTGATGCTCAAGAAACATTTCTGATTACCAGTGTTGAAAAAGTTTTTTTTTTATTAAAAAAATGTATACTCTATACTTAATTTTTTGTTATACTTAATTATTTTATATCTATATAATATTTATAATATAGGTAATTAACACCTCAAAATAAATTATATATATATATATATAAATATATACATTTTTATTTTGTGGTGTAATATGACCTATATTATAAATATATTATATATATTTATGAAGAGTTCAGATGCAAAAGCCTCTAAGTGCCATCTGAAAATTTCTTCTAGAATGATCTTTTTTTATCAAGCTCGTATATTTAAGTTCAGTAATTTCACTTAAATGGCAATGAAAATTACCTATTAATTGTCATTTAAGTGAAATTAATGAACTTAAATATACAAGCTTGATAAAAATGACCATTCTAGAAGAAATTTTCAGATGGCACCTAGAGGCTTTTGCATCTGAACTCTTTATATATATATAGTATAATTGATTTGCCTGTATGTATATTTTTTTAATGTTTTATGTTTTTCTTTAAAACTTTTTTTTGCTTTACATTTTTTTTTTTTACAGCCATCTAAAAGTAAAAAAATCAAACCACTTATTCTTATTTCTTACTGTGTTTTTAAACTCATATCTGTCCTGTGCAGGTGCAGATGTGAACGCCACCACACATGACGGCGAGACCCCCATGTCGTCTCTGATCTTCCTGGTGAAGGAGGCTCTGGACAGCAGCGTGGAGGATGCGAAGGAGATCGGGCGTTTTTGTACCCACGTGGCACATCTTCTGATCAGCCACGGTGCCGATCCCAGCTGCTGCTTGAACGCTGCCGACGGGGAAGAGTGGGAACATTCTCTAACCTACACGATTCTGGAGAACTTTGACTTGCTATTTCCCCTGACCGCCCTTCTACTCCAGCACGGCGCTTCCTTCGTCTGCTCTCACCACAGTGCCTCCTTTTGGACGGGTCAACAACTGATATTCACGCGTCTCGCTGAAGCTCTCCGTGAGCCTTTAGATGCTGCCGAGCTGGCTGATGTTTTAGCCAAAGCTGAAGTGCTGTTGGATCTGGCCAGGATCTGCTCTCCTGTTGTTCCTCCTCTCTTCCCGCGCTCACAACTGCCCGTTCTGGACCAGGTTTCTACCCATCAGCCCCTGCTGGAGCTCTACAGCAAACTAGAGGACCAAGAGAGCCGGCCGCTGCCACTGAGATGCCTTTGCCGGAGACTGATCCGCCGCTGTCTGCAGCCGTGGCCCTTTGAGGAGAAGGTGAAAGCCCTGCCACTGCCAGACAGACTGAAGGACCTGCTGCTCCCAGAGAACTGCTGGACCAACAGACCCGGCTGGGACAGATTCAAACCTCGACGTTCTCCACGCTGAGAGGCGGGTCCTCACGGACTGTGTGTGTGGTTGTAAATATGGAGCCCTTAATGACCTCTGCATTCAGGAAAATTCAGATAGAAGTGATACAGTGCTTGTATCATTTGAATCAGCATGCAGAAAGATCTGTTGAACCGAGAGTGGGAAACTAACAAAAATATGTATATAAGTCTTATAATTGTCATTCAAATAAGTGTTCTTTGTGCCAAAATGCCAGTAACCTCACTGTATTACATATCACCAGGTAATTTTCTGTTTGTTTTGTAGTTTCTTTCAGTATGAAAAGGGATAATTGTTTACAGTTGAATCTTTAATATTATTCTGCATCACTGCGTTATGTGCTTTGTACTTATGTGTGTCTATTTTTAAGCTGATTTGTAAGTGATTCAGAGTTGCTGATTGGAATCAGTCTCCATTTTTTTTGTATTATCATGTATATGATATACTTAATGTGCCTTAACAAGATCAACTTTGTAGCTGGAGAATTGAAGAAATGTTTGGCTCTCTTGCATTGTACTGTGTGTGTGTGTGTGTGTGTGCGCGTGTGTTTGTAATATAGTTTGAAGCTATTTTGACTTCTTGCACATCTTTAAAATATGAGGCTATATGTTTGTAATCTTGCTTTTTAAGTATCAATTCTCCCCATCAAATTATTATTATTATACCATCAAAGGGGTGGTATAATGCCCTTTTCACAAGATGTAAAATAAATCTCTGATGTCCCCAGAGTGTGTAAGTGAAGTTTTAGCTCAAAATAACCCACAGATATGTTTATATACCATGTTAAAGTTGTCACTTTTTGAGGGTGAGCAAAAACGCACCATTTTTGTATGTGTCCCTTTAAATGCAAATGAGCTGCTGCTCCCGGCACAGAGGGCGGAGCTACAACAGCTCATTCTTAGCAGCTTCGATTACCTCACACAGACCAAGCGTCAACCTTCCAGGCTGCGTTCCAGTCCACTTTAAGACGCACTTGCAACTTCCCTAAGCACTTCCCCTCGGGGGAATCCCTGCCGCCATTTTGAAGGTCCTCTTCATGAAGTGGACGAGGGAAGTTTATATGGACAGACAAATCGAGGGAGCGAGTCTACTTCATATGTACACTTCAGGCAGCTCCATATACCACAATGCAACACGATTGTGACGTCAACGCATATTGCGTTTAATTTACCCCACCACAAACAACTCTATTCTTAATTATTTTTAAAAAAATCTTAAACAACTCAAACACACCTATATACATATAGAATGCTGCATTAAACAATTTCGTAAGGGAAAAAAAGAAATTATAAATCAGCCCCATAGTGGATTCTAAGTGATCAAGGGCTCAGCACGTTCCTATTCAGCCTATTGCAAAGGTAATTTAAGGACTATTGTAGTCCTTAAAAAGAAAATATCTCCCTTTGCTTTGAACTTTGAGCTTGTTTATGCTCAAACAGCAACATTACACACTAAATAAAGTTAGAAAATTGAAATCCTAATAAACCACCCATTTAAAGGAATTAAATACGTTTGGTTTCGTCCTGACCTGATCTCAAAATTATACTTTAATGGAGACTTTAATTACATGCCGATGGTCCCCTGTGGGAGGGCACGTGGTCTATGGGTGCATGATAAAAATAGCTAGTTATGGGAATTTTGACTCATCCCTGTGAATTGAAAAATAACTATTTTCTGACATCAATGGATAACTGAAACATGTTTATAAACCTAAAATGAGCAACTTAACATAATAACTATTAACCACTGACATCAGGCTAAGTTATGCCTAGGCTACTAACCATGTTTTAGTGTATTTTTTTTTTCGTATTTAGGCCTATTCTGGATGAGCCCCTATTTGATTTTTAACTGAAGTGTGGCCAAAGTGTATCAAGTGGTGTGCCGAATCTCA
Organism: Scardinius erythrophthalmus; assembly: GCF_964197995.2. Taxonomy (NCBI): domain Eukaryota; kingdom Metazoa; phylum Chordata; class Actinopteri; order Cypriniformes; family Leuciscidae; genus Scardinius; species Scardinius erythrophthalmus. Next base: position 4,432,441 of record NC_138240.1, on the reverse strand, counting down.
AGAGACACGTGGCAACAACACGCATCTAAACTGCTTTTGCACCAGGGGCCGGTTGCATAAACATAGCCATTATATGTCTTAAATTCGCAGATTGGCTTAATTTGATACTGAAAAGTAAGACAAATTAGGCCAATCAAATTAGGCCAATCTACGTTTTTATGTAACTGATTTAAAAAAGCCATGAACAGTCTTAAAGAAAAAAAAAAGATGTCTTGTAAGACTATTTTAGCGGTTTATGCAACCGGCCCCAGGTTAAACGTAGATTTGGCCCCGCCCACTTTTGTCGACTCAAACCGAAAGTGATGCCCGATAATAAAGTGGTTATAGCCTACCTCTATGAATTATACACACGGAAGTTTTCCATCGACGTTTATTTGGGAAAGAATTGAGGATGAATAGTTGAAACGCACAGGAGTCACATTCATAGTAGGCTAAGTTCGTTTTCACGTTATCAGTCAGAAATGAAAACTATAGTGATAAAATATTACGTAAAATAGTTGATAAACTGAAGCGATATATTAACGCTTTATCTCCATCAGCCTATCTATACTCCTTGAAGAACTCTAAAAACTACTGCATGTAATGTTATGGTGTAAAACATTTAAACTAATTTAATATTCTTTGTGGTTTTGTTTTCTAACCCTCATAATTGTCTATTATTGTTCATTAGGCTACTGTCTCCTCTTGTTTTTGTATTTGTTATTGTTGCATAAAAAACTCCATCTGGCAGACGCAGACTGTCAGATTGTGAAATGTAATCGCGAAACGTTTGTTTCCGTTTTTAAGTATGTTAACTTTAACGATAATACCTATATTGAGCTTTGTTAAACTTTTCAAGATGTATTTTTAGATGTATTTCAAGAAAATCATGTGGTTTTGTAATCAAATGTTCCTATTTCCTTCCTACTTTTAGGTTGAGAATGTTAAAGGCGTCATAACATCTCGATGACTCTAGAGGGCGCTGGCGTTAGGTGTGGTTTGGCTGGTCAGTCCAGTGGTCACTACTCGCTCAGATAGCACTGTCACGACTCACAGTATTAAGAATCAAGGGTGTGTAAACTTTTAAACGGGGTAATTTTAAAACTCCAGCTGTCTTTTTGTCCTGTGGACTATATGTAAACAACAGTAGGCTAAAAAATAAAAAATGCCATTTTTATGATCCCGCTTATTTTGTTCAAATTAATAACATTTTCGCAGATTCTGCAAAGGGTATGATGGATAGAGATATAGAGTTTTTTTATTTTTTATTTTTTTTTTATCTTCCAACACTGTTATATAACCCTGTTCTACTGAAGTATTATTGTTTTTTATTTTGATTTATGTTTTTAATTATTTAAATTTTATATTTAATTTAGCTGTTTATTTAATGTTCATTGGTATATTCTAAAATCACACAAATCAGGGTTTGGAACTATACAGTATTTAGATATGTTCTACATTTTAGTATCAGGGTTTAAAAAAAAGAAAGAAAATAAAACAGCTTATATAGAATTAATTTATTTTGACGTTCCTGTGGTTGACATATTGTATTCTAACCTTTTGAAAGCTATGGAAGGAAAGGAGAAGAGATGGAGAACAGCATCTCCAGAACCCAGCGGTGTGTCTATGAAGAGTAAAGGCTCCATGTATGAACCTCCTGGATTCAGTGAAGGAAAGGAGAAGAGCCGGAGAACGGCATCTCCAGAACCCAGCTGTGCGTCTATGAAGAGTACACACTCCATGTATGAACCTCCAGGATTCAGTGATGGACCTGTGCCATTTGACCCCAGGTAAGACTAAGGTGCTGCTTCTGTGAACAGTATAGACTCTCCCAGGTATGATAGGACACTTAAAATGTAAATTCCTGACATGTCAGTATTGTGGCATATGCTCAAATTCATTCAGATGAAGTATATTGCTGTTTTTTTTTTAATTCTTTTTTTTTTTTTTTTTTTTATTAAGCTAAGCTTTTTATTAAGCTTTTACCTATTAAGGGTGTTCAGTGTTTCCCACAGGATTTTGTGAGTCTGTGGTGAGTGGACCTTGGACGTCTAGCTGGGTCCAGGGCATTTTAAAATTAAAAGCATGAATGTGGTGCACATTGAGAACAAAATATATAACAACTTATTATTCTTATTACTACTACTGCTAAAGGAATATATTACTATTGTAATACAACTGCATTGTAAAATAAAAATGAATATTTAATAATAATATTATTAATAAATGTACTTTATAATAGTAGGATTACAATACTTATGTATAATACTTAATTTCCTTATTTTCAAGCCTTAAACCAATTCTGATTTAAATATTAATTTAAATTATTAGTATAACCCTACCCTACTGTAGACTGTAGTATTGTGTGGTGGGTCATTTTAATAAACATTTTTAAATAATAATTTTTTCTAGCTTGAATTCCAGTTCTGTTGGTTCTGCTTCCCGCTATACTTCATCTGTTGATGTGCTCAAGGAGAGACACAAAACAAGCATGAAGAGCAAGTATGAAAGCTTATTTGAGGGAATTCAATTACAAGGGAATAAAACTCTCCTGGACCGGATTTACACGCATCTCTTCATCATAGAGGGAGAGAGTGAAGGAGTGAATAAAGAACATGAGATCTTACAGATGGAGAAAAATTACAAGATGCTCCAAGAGACCCAGGTTAACTGCAATGACATCTTTAAACCTCTAACGGGACATGAGAAGCAGAGGAAAGAAAAAATCAAGACCGTTCTTACTAATGGTTTTGCTGGAATTGGAAAAACTGTCTCTGTGCAGAAGTTCATTCTAGACTGGGCTGAGGGAAAAGCCAATCAGGATGTAGATTTCATGCTTGTGCTTCCATTTCGAGAGCTGAACTTGATTAAAGATCACCAGTACAGTCTTCACAGACTTCTGCTGGACTCACTGCATGAAAAGACTCAAATCCGGCAAAATACGGGCATGGTAAACTCCTGTGTAATTTGATGTTTGCCGGATGTATGCGGGAAAAAGCGGATCAGAGTAACATGGAACAGTATATTTCCAGATAAACCCGGAAACCTCACATATGCGGACATGTAAAGGAATCCGTGAAATTTCACGGACATATACAGCTGAAACACTGCTGGGTGTGAGAGGACTGACAACTGTTGGGTGTGAAGACCTTTCATATGTTAATGACTGACACTAAAGGTGCTGGCTGTTCTCAGAGGGAGGGGCGGCCAGGGAGGACTTCAGGGTTGAGAATTATCTCTGGATTACTATAGGCTAAAGCAAACAAGCTTTTTGTACAGAAAAATAAATAAATTCTTAAGGACCTGAAACACAAAACCGACGTCAAAGAACTAGCAATAGGCTTGTTTGAGATGAGCAAAATCTGCGCAGAATCGATCACCGGTGATCAGCGCGAGATGCATGCCGGTTAGAAATGTGTCCGAGTGCGGTCCGCCTTGCTCTGATGTCATGCTGACGTATGTCAAAAATCTCTCGCGAGCGCAAGGCGCACCTGTCGGATTCTGCAGTCGCGCGCAGTTGCTCTCCACCGACTGCGCTGATCAAAAGCATGATGGGAAACGACTTGCTGACGACACAGCTTAATGCTCATTGGTTTAAACAACCGTGATGTATTTGTTCTCTTTTAAAATGTTTGATTTTAAAACTCTAATATCATGTTTTATGTGTATATGTTATGTGTGAATATTCCCAAACTATCTGACAGTGCGATCTCTTTGGGTTATGCAGTTTAATTTTTATAAAAAAAAAAAAAAAAAAAACACATATGTCTGTATTAAAGAAAAAATGATTGATAAACATGTATTTAGAATGGAATTAAATAACAAGTACTTTGGGTGTCTTGTTCATTTTATTTATTTCCATATAAAAGCAACAGAACTTGAATTACATCCAGTTTATTAGCAACACTGTGCACGAGCGTGAATCCCGTGAATCCCGCGATATCCATCTTTGATCTCACAGGTGTCAGATCCACTGCGAGAAGAGAGATCTGTCCGGCTTGCCTGCGCTTTTTTCACTCCTCCTCTCACTGCAGCCGCCTACTCTCGGCTACATTGCAGGCGAGGCAAGGCGCATCTCAAACAAGCCTAATGACTAAAGCCGACTCTAGGGTTGGCTCACGTCGCCTGTGTCAGGGCCTTAAAACCACTGCATGAAAAAAAGTCTCTTAATCAAATATTTTTTATAAAAACAGGACAAAATAAACACCCAGTCTGAACATATACGTTCACAAAAACATCTGAATATTTAATGAAATAAACAAAGGAATTTAATTAGTGCTGGGAAAAAAATAATCGCATCCAAAATAAAAGTTTGTGTTTGCATAATATATGTGTGTGTACTGTGTATAATTATTCTGTAAATACACACATATGCATGTATTTATTTAAGAAATATCTGCATGTATATACTGTATATACATTTATACACAATTTATATTATATATAAATATAAATAATTGAATAAAAAAAAAAAAAATCTTAAATATATACATGCATATGTGTGTATTTATATATACAAAATAATTATATACAGTACACGCACATATATTATGCAAACACAAACTTTTATTTTGGATGCGATTAATCGCGATTAATTTTTTTCCCAGCAATAAATTTAATGGAACAAATAAAGAAAAATGAACCAAACATTTCAGAATATCTCAAATTTTATTGTGAAGTTTTACAAATTGCAGACAACAACAATTGTCGCCTTTTTTACAATTGGCTTTTAGCTTGCTTAGTTGGGGAAATTTAATATTCAACAATATTATTGATCTGCCTGCGTTGACACTATTATATGAGATCTGAGCTGAGCTGGACGATGACATCACGGTTTTCTCCAAAGTGGCTATATATATCCACATTTAAATTTATTCATTTATTTATACAACAAAATGAATCACCACTGAACTGACTTAAGCTGGACTGTGAAGCTATTTTCTTCTGGAAACAAACTGTCTTGCATTACTTTCCTGTTATCTCTGTAAAGCTACTTTGAAACAATCTGTATTGTAAAAAGCGCTGTATAAATAAAGGTGACTTGATATTTATTAAAAAGGTAGAAGGAACCTGAGCTTTTCTACTCCACTGAATTGAAGACTGAGGTCACTACAGTTAAAATCTCTTGCTGATTTAATCCACCTTTAAACTATTAATGTCTATGAACAAATAGCCTATGTATTTTTATGTTTGTGTGCCTCAGCGTTTCTGAGTGAACACCGCTGGTTTACTCACTATTTTAAAGTGTACTGTCGATCACGTGATATGACGTCATGACGTGCAGCTGACGTTACCTGAAAAATCTGTCCAAGATGGCTACCCTCTTGAGCGACGTGTATCAAGAATGAAACAACTTGTAAGTAAACCAAAACACTTCAAAACTACTTTGCTTGTTGTAATATTGTAAGAATGTCATATTACACGTGATATTTGACTTAGACGAGGCTATTTTTAAGTTGCAAGCGCGGTGCCGCGGGCGCGATTGCCGTCAGTCCGCCTGCTAGTTACAGATAATATCCTGTGTACTGTTAATGTCGTGGCAGGGCAATAATGTTCACGTTAGTCAATAACTCTTTTCAGCAAGTGATAGTCCTTCTGTTTTTGAGTGTGTTGCTGCTGTTTGTGTTAAGCGCCCTGCTCTGGCAAGTTCAATGTGATGTTATCTACATGCTGATGCACCCAAATGAGCTAGTGGCTAACGTTAGCAGTTACGTTAACTTTTACTCAAACAAAGTTAAGGTTATGGACATAATAGTTACCGAATGAACTATGCAAGTTTTTATTAAACCCTTTACAAACGTCTTTTCATTATAGGTTTAAGTGGAAGGAGTGCAGTGAGCATCCCCAAAATCAAGGTGACTCAAATGTTAATTTAGTCTGTAACTATTTTTCACCATTTCTTTTATTTGGAGCCTAATTCATTAGCATCAATCAAACGTCTCTTAAAAATTAAATCTCTTGCTGTCTGTTTTTGTGTGCATGTGCAGACCTACATTGTCACCAGAGAGCAACTTTATCGGTAAGTTACATTCACTTGAAATTCTGTATCATTAATTTGTCATTAAAGAGGTTGATTGCATAATTTGACTGGTTTCATATTGATTGATTTATCTGTGCAGGTGAAGGACTTCTTGGGGAAATGGCCGGCTCTTCGGGTTGAATCGCAGGTAAAACAGACTCACTTCTCTTTTCTGCCACTCTTCACACATATTTCACTGCCAAATTTTTAATATGTATCACATTCAAATGGAACAGCAAATGCCACTATTCACTGTGTGTAAGAACTATCACTTTGCATGTGACCATGTTGCTCAACAATGTATTTTAACGGAACATGTTGCATCACAAATGTGTTTTCTGTTGCAAATCGAGTATTATCCTTTTTATATAATTATTTTTGTTTGTTTTTGTAGCTTTGTGCTGAGTTCCAACGCATCACAAACGTCAACATACGGAACCAGTTCTATGCTGTGCTTGACCAACACACACCTGCACTGGTGGCCTTGTATAGGCAGAAGGCGGCACGAACCGGTAAGATATCAGAGGCGCTGAGTGACATCTTAAAGACTTATGAACTGATATGTTTTGTCTCTTATGTTTACTGTGATGGCCAACTTATTCAAACTGAAAATTCACTTTTGAGGTTCTTGCAGATTGTGAATCCATTTAAACGCTTTTTAATTTCAAACTTTACAGGAACCCGTAAAGCGCCTCCATAATTCAGAGAACAACCCACACAAATACGATCCACAAACCGGGTAAGACTGCGTATTGTATACTGTAAATGTTAGTTTAATCTACCACTATATGGATTTGAAATACTAAAACTGAATTTCATTAATGATGCCTGCAACTTTTTCCCCCAGAATAAATTCATCACATAACCTGGCTGTGACCACTTATCTCTTCAAAGAATTAAGGACAACTTTTACAGACGTTGACCCTGAATGTGCAAAAGGTAATCTTAAAGATGTTGTAATCATTTTAATGTCCTCTGTTTTACTTAGTTTTATTGGCATTACATTTATTTATGATTTATTTAACAGGTTGCAAGACGTATTTTGAGACTTTGCGGAGGAAGTAACCACAGAGTTATCTGCTCTCTGCCAGGTACTACAAACCAGACTAGAGGCTGACCCACGCTACGTCACACCACCAGTGCATCATGGCAGTTTGAAAAAATTAATATTTACATATATACACTTTAATTTCTATATTTATTTATTGATTTTAAATTGTTTTATATTGTATACTTTGTATATTTGTTCCTTTTTGATGTGCATGTTGCTGATCTCCACGTTTTGTATTTTATTCCTTTACACCTTTGTTAACATTTCTTTTTCCCCATTCATTTTAATGTATGTTTATAATGTTCATGTTATATTTGTTTTTGTTCCTTTAAATTTTCATCCCCTCAAATATTTTTGTTCCCCCATTCCTTTTTAATGCTTGTTTATAATGCTCTTTGTAATGTTTTATTTACCTTAATAAAAATGTCAGACTTTCTCATTGTTCTTTGTGTGTGTTTTTAAAATTATATTTGAATGTATTAAAATTGGGGTAAGGGGGGTTTAGTGTATACTGAGCAATATCTGCATAGCTGGCCTATAACCAATCAAATCACTGTGCGAAAAGGCCTAGGGTGGGTTATGTTCTAAAAGTAACCAATCAAATCACTTTCCTGGGTTTTCAATGTATCCTGTCCTCCAATAGTGGTCTGGGTAATGGGAGTGGTTTTAAAAGAAAAGGACCAATAGGGGGGAAGGCCAAAAGGTGCACAAAGGTGTGAAAATGTTCTCTTGAAAAAACCTTTGAGGGATTACTTGCCATGGCAACAAATGGCTGTAGCACGGGAGTATACGTCCACAACATACATCCGATTTGGTATCATTTCGGATGTATACGGATATATACAGACCCATGGAATTTGAGCTATCCGGCCAGTATACTCCCGGATTCTTCCGAATTCCAGCAGTGTATACAGGAGTATACTGGTCCGGATACACCTCTTTTCATGCAGTGACTTTCATTCTGAACTCCAGGATCTGGACTCAAAGATCTTTGAAGAGTATAAAGTTGTGTTCATCTTTGATGGTCTGGATGAAAGCAGAATTTCACAGATTTTTTCAGAAAATGAGACCATTTCTGATGTGAATGAGTCTTCATCAGTGGGTGTGTTGATGTCAAACCTCATCAGAGGAGACCTACTTCCCAATGCTCTCATCTGGATCACCTCCAGACCAGCAGCAGCCAATCAGATCCCCTTGAAATATGTTGATCGGGTGACAGAAATTGAGGGATTCAATGATTCTCAGAAGGAGGAATATTTCAGGAAGAGAATCAGTGACGAGCATCAAGCCAGCAGAATCATCTCACACATTAGAAGATTAAGAAGCCTCCACATCATGTGTCACATACCCGTCTTCTGCTGGATCTCAGCCACCGTGCATCAAAACCTCCTGAGACAAGATGACAGTGCAGAAATCCCTCAAACTCTGACTGAGATGTACATTCACTTCCTGCTCACTCAGATGAACATGAAGAATCAGAAGTATGAAGAGACAAGTGGGAGAGATCCAGAAGAACTCCTGCAGTCCAACAGAGACGTGATTGTGAAACTTGCTGAACTGGCTTTCAAGCAGCTGATGAAGGGCAATGTGATGTTCTACGAGGAGGACCTGGGAGAGAGCGGCATAGATGCCACTGACACCACAGTGTATTCTGGGATTTGCACTGAGATCTTTAAGGAGGAATCTGTGATTCATCAGAGGAAAGTCTACTGCTTCATTCATCTGAGCTTTCAGGAGTTTCTCGCAGCGTTGTATGTTTTTAACAGCTTTATAAATGACACTTCAGATGCTCTGAAAGTGTTTGATTTACTGCCAAATTTCCATAAAGGAGTGATAGATGTGGCTCTTCGGAGTGAGAATGGACACCTGGATCTCTTCCTGCGATTCCTGCTGGGAATCTCTCTGGAGTCCAATCAGAGACTCTTACAGGGTTTGCTGACACATACGGAGAGGAGCTCAGAGAGCATCGGGACAATCACAGCTTACATTAAAGACAAAATCAAACATGAACAGGGTCTCTCGGCCGACAGATCCATCAATCTTTTCCTCTGTCTGCTGGAGATGAAAGATCAGACTCTGTTCAAAGAGATTGTACAGTTTCTGAAATCAAACAAAGACTCGCAGAAGAAACTCTCTCCTGCGCACTGCTCAGCAATTGCCTACCTGCTCCAGATGTCAGACGAGGTGCTGGAGGAACTGGACCTCAAGAAATACAACACATCAGATGAGGGCAGAAGGAGACTGGTACCGGCTGTGATGAACTGCAGAAAAGCTCTGTGAGTATCTACATGCAGCACATTTTTTAGTATTGGGATATCAAAAATACACTTGATAGCCTAGCTTTTGTCTTGTATGATCTAAAAATATATTTTCTCATTTAAATGACAAACATGTCAGAACTGCGCGGTTCAGGTTATTTTCTTCATATCAAGTTCCAGATTACTAATTCATTCAATTGTGTATGTAGGCCTACACTTTTTCTCATTTTTTAATTGTAAGATATAATTTTACATTATTGTTTCTGCACACCAATAGACTCTTTTTACTTCAGCCTAGATGTTATTTGCCAAAACCTACCAACTAATCATTTGAACAACTTCAACAAACAAAAATAACGATCATTGACATTAAAAACCTGTTATAGATGTCCAATTACATCAACTGAAACAGTGTTTTTATTCTCTTTCAGTCTTGCTGGCTGTAATATCAGCGATCAGTGCTGTGAAATCCTGGCATCAGTTCTACAATCATCAGATTCACCGCTGATAGAGCTGGATCTGAGTAACAATGACCTGGAGGACTCAGGTGTGAAGCTCCTCTGTGTTGGTCTGAAGAGTCCAAACTGCCGGCTGGAGATACTGAGGTGAGTAAAGGCCCTTCACACAGTGTTTAGTTTATTTTTAATGGGAGGCAGTGCACAAGCGATGTTCGTGCACCTAAAATCTTGCCGGCTCCACAAGCATGGCTCTTTGTGGCTGGCACTGCTGAAGATAAAAATATATTTTTTTTGTGAGGTTTAGGCGCGTCCACTTTAACCAATCATTGAACAGATTATTAACAACCAATCATAGAACATTTCACTGAGCTCATGCTGTAGTGTTGAAAACATAGGAGAAGATCCTTTTAAATGTAATGAAATTCCCAGAGTTGTATGACCCATCAAAAATCTCATACAGAGATATAAATAAAAAATCCAGAGCATGGCAGCTTGTGAGTGTAGTGAAGTTGGTTTTACAAGTAAAAATACAAATACGTGCAAAATGTCATTAACTACTCAACTAATCACATTCCCATTCGATGATATATAACAAATAACATGAACACAACATTTCTGTTATGTTTTATTTACGTAAAATACATTTATTTACTTTAGGTGGGCTAAAGGCACACCTTAAGAAAAATGTTCCCATAGTGTATTGCAGAAAAAAATGTTTGGATTGAACATTTATGGAGCAACAGATTTTGTGTGGAAATATATAATAAAAGTTGTTTATTTTGTTTAAAAATCTAATAAATGTATGAAGTGGCTAGGGCCTTTTACCCCACAGACACAGGTAAAAACATGGGGCAAAAGGCACACATTATTTATACAAATACTTTAGCTAAAATAGTACAATATATTTTTAATAATGTCTAAGTTAATACTTGTTCAGAACAATCACAATCAAGTTTGTACTATTTTCTGATTATTTTGATAAATAAAAGAATTCATTTTTGTTCAATAAATATACTGTCATTAAAATATGTTCATTTTTAAAATACAGAAACAAAATTATTTTAAAAAGTAAAGATTCTGAAAGCTTTGAAGGAGATCCGATAATATTTTAATATAGATTTACTGTAGTAACATTATTGATTATTGATATTTTATTATATGGTATGATTAATATCATATTTTAAAATATGATGGTTTCATTATAAATATAGTAATTATCTCTAAGGTGGACACCCAACTTAAAATATGATATTTACCATCTGAATCAACTGTGTCAAATCTAATGTCATGTCAACAAATGGAAAAGTCAGCCAGATATTTATCATCATGTTAATTATTGTGTCTTTCATCCCAACAGCAGGGGTGCCTTTTACCCCAAATACCATACTTTTACATATTCTTCCGTTATTGAAAAACTGTTGCTTTAATTACCTTTAACAAAACTGAAAATCATTAACAAAACCTTTGTCTCAAAATATATTCAATAATTTTAGCGATTCTCATTTGCTACTTAAATCTACATTTGAAAAATATCAAATATTAGATCAAACTAGCACAGAATCAACTTGCGCTGCTGCCTGCGATCGCATCAAGGATCAGCCGAATTTCCACATGCATCTTGAAAAGCGGATGTTTTGGAAAGTGCTGCAGCAAGTTTTTGTGCCAGTGGCTAAAAGGAAAATAAAATCAAAGGCGCCTTTTGCCCCGCTGCACCCAACTGTGAGCTTGTTGATTGGCAGTGTTGGCCCTGAGACTGCTCCGTTTCCACCGCTTGCCTGACGTGTCCTATGTGAAACAGCCTTAGAGATAGCAAACATTTTCGTCCTGTTTTCAGAGAAATAATTTATCAATGTTCCTGCCTAAATAAATGAGTGATGCATGATATCTTTTCTTTTACATATATTTATTTTCTTATCAGCATAATAATATCAGTATAGATCTAATACAACAAGAAATCCCAACCTTACTTTTAATTACTCTCTTTGTAGCTTGTCTGGCTGTATGGTAACAGAGAAAGGCTGTTGTTATCTGGCTTCAGCTCTCAGTTCAAACCCTTCACACCTGAGAGAGCTGGATCTCAGCTACAATCACGCAAACTTCAAGATGTTTTCTGCTCTGCTAGAGGATCCAGACTGCAAACTGGCGAAATTTAAGTATGACATGTAATGTATTTACCGTATGTGTCCCAATCAGATTTAGCTTTGAAAGTATGTTTGATAAGTATGACAAAATATGATAAATGTTCCTGTTTACATTTGTAATGATCTACAGCTTTTTTATGATCTTATTTGATCTAAATAAAGTGTACTAATATTGTTCAAAGTAAAAATAAATACTATGTGAAAAGTACAGGTTGTCGTAAAAGTACTAGACCTGCACTGCCTATTCCTACTTCATTCCTACATTTCTTTTTCACTTTTTAGTGCATGCCATTGTGGAGATTTCAGGATTACACCAGGACTGCGAAAATGTAGGTGCTATATATATATATATATATATATATATATATATAAATGTGTGTGTGTGTGTATGTATAATATACACGCACATAAACATGGAATCAGACAATCATATTCCAGAGAGCCATGCAATACTATGATGAATGAACTGTCTGTCGTTCTAATCTCTCTTGTTCTGTACAGATGCCTTTGATCTCACGCTGGATCCAGACACGGCAAATACTCTTCTCACTCTGTCCGAGGGGAACAGAAAGGTGTCACATATGGAAGATTACCAGCCATATCCTGATCGTCCGGAGAGATTTGAGCACCAGGAGCAGGTTCTGTGTAGAGAAACTCTGTCTGAACGCTGTTACTGGGAGGTTGACTGGAGTGGGAGGGCTTATATTGCAGTAACATATAAAGAAATCAGAAAGAAAGGAAGAGGTGAGTGTAAGTTTGGGTGGAATGAAAAGTCCTGGAGTCTTTTCTGTACTACTGATAGATATAGTGCCTGGCACGATAACAAGAGCACCGACATACATGTCCAATCAGACCCTTCAAACAGAGTAGCAGTGTATCTGGACAAGCCGGCCGGCACTCTGTCCTTCTACAGCATCTCTGAAACACACACACTCACACACATACACACGTTCAACACCATGTTCACTGGACCGCTCTACGCTGGGTTTGCAGTTTATGGTTCAGTGTTTCTGTCAGGGTGAACAGCCTTCTGCCTTTTAGTCATCATGAAATCAAAATTGACAATTCTTTTTTTTATTATTATTGAATTTTGCAATATTTATTATAAATTCATTATCTTTTTTTTTTTTTTACATTCACATGTCCTCGTCCATATGTAATCAAAATAACTTGCAGCAACCCTCACATGGGATCAACTAATAGCAAACCACAACCATCCAATCAATTCCCGATTGACAAAATCAACTCCCATCCTACAAAAAGCCTTATTCGCTAACCATCCACTGCCAACTTTACCAGGTGTTAGTTTCAGTAAATGCTCTTTTAGGACTAGGGAGGAAGTTTTGAGTTTTGAAAGTTTCATAATGAACTCTTGAATGTAACAGGATGTTGTGGTGTGTTTATCATAACATATTTCATTGTGATGAAATTCATATTTCATATTTCATGGAGTGAATACACTCCAATCAAACATCACAGGAACACTAAAAGACATCAGTCAAGTTAATTAGCTGCTTCTGTGATTCATAGATGAAGCAAATATCATATTGGATTACTATATCGTGGTATGTGTCAATTACTATGATGCAAAATTACTTGTTTCAGTGATGTCATTTATTTTTGTGTCATATTTATACAATACAATACAATTGTATTAATGGTTCAGTAAGCATTGTAATTAAGATTTGTGAGGAACGCTGTTGAAAATATAAATCAACACTTTAACAATTTTGTGAATATTTGCTAGATGTCTGTTCTGTGTGTGTTTGCTGAAAGAAACTGTATTTGTATAGTCCTTGCTGTGTAAATAGGAGAAAAAAAGGAAACGGTCAGAGAAATATAATTGGAAGAAGGGTTATGATCAGGCAAGAGCTTTAGGATCCACGTTAATATTGGAAAAGTGTGTTGGAGAGATGTTATAGAGGAGGAGTTAAGGGCTGAAAACGGACGCCCAGGTTGCTTTGTTTCTGCTTGATATGTGGATAAAATGGTTTTTGCTATATTTCATAAAACCAAGATATACTTTTGTATGCTGTTGTTGTTAAATTACAGCAGATTCATACATGTGCGAGCTGCCTGATGCACCAGTTGTTAGCGGTATCCTGTGTTGCATAACGTGTTTGTTATTTTGGGGGCGGAGCAATGAAGTGTTGATTTCAAATATCAACAGTGTTTCTTACTGCACTTTTAATCCCTGAGACTTGTCACCTACAACTAAATATTTCATATTTCAATATTTAACAAATCAAGTGAATTCTGTCATTGTTGAAAACCTGAGCTCCTGAAATACAAAAACATTTTTTTTTTATAAAACAATGATGCACTATTATAAACTACAGTAAACACAATTATACACTATTATAAAACAATGTTATAAATTATATATGCTTTATTGTTGTGGTCCACCTTAGAACTTTGTAAAATAACTGCCGGCTTACATTTCTGTGTTTGTGTGACGTTAAATGATCTAGGAATTCTCACTCATTATAAACAAAGACAGGTTGTGTGTGTTACTTTAAGAGAGCAATCTGTTGTGTTTTATTTTCTTTGTTTTCTATATGATTTCATTTTATAATAATTTATAATCATTGGTCATTTATGCAGTTGTCATTTGATTTATCATTTATTCATATATTTTTTTACTTACATTTATACTTTAATCATTTATCCATCTTTTTATTATTTATATTATTAACATTTTATGCCTTTATATTTTGCAGCACCATGTTTACTTTCTATTATTGTTTATTGTATGATTGTGTGGTTTCAAGGGATATTTGTCTTTATGAGTAAGAGGCAAGAGAATGTCTCCATTTCAAGGTTTTTAAACTAACAGGATGATGTTGTGAAGCAGTAATTTTCCATTGCTTTGCCCAAAGAGCACTGTTGCAGAAATATGCTTTTGCTCAGTGCCTTTATTCAGATATGTACAACATTTGACATGAACACATGATGAACCCAATAATTACACATTTTGTTTTCTTTATTAAAACGAAATGCAATGTCAAGGCCATAAGAGTTAAAAAGCAGTGCACATTTCCTTTGCTTGGCATAATAAGACTTGTTGAATTTGTTTTGAGCTTTGATAAAGACTCTAAGAATGTTCAATAAACACATTTTTTCATCATTACTTCATCTCCTGCCTACTGCATTAGCTGTCTGGCTGTTGAAGAGACTTTAGCAATCAGATGACAAGAAGATGTTTGTCTGATATTCTAACTTAACTGTTAAGCAAGAATAAAGAAAGGGAAAATGAAGTGTGTATAAAAAGGTTGCTCAAAAATGTCCAATAATCTAAATGCATTTCTGTCACAATCTATTAAATTGTGTGAAATATTGTTCTTTGGGGACCTATTTCTTTGTGATTGACGGATTATTATTTCAGGTTATTGTGTTGTTGTCAGTTTCTACTATGACTCTGCATTATTTCACAGCGATGCAAATCTAACTTGGATTATTTCACAATACCTTCGACCACCACTAGAGAGAAGCATTTACTTGTGTAAGTCCTTCTGTTAATGTTTATTTTGCAGTTTGTTTGTAAGATTTGCCTTTAGAGCATCTGGTGACAAGGATTTTAGTGGCCTGTGCAGCACTTGCACAGACCATTGAAAAGCCTTTCCTTCACACCAATTTTGCCAACATTTTAAGATGGCAAAAGTGAAAATATTATGCAGATTTCTCATCTCACAACTAGAAACAGTTTAAAATGCAAAGAGAACTGCTGGGAACTAATATTAAAGGCTCGATTTAACAGCTATATCCCCTGTTAGATCTGTACAATGAAGCCATTGCATGATGAATTGTCTTTTTCCTTTGTTTCCTTCCTTTTGTCCTCATTGCCCTCTTTGCTGTGCTCTCTGTTTCTCTCTCTCTCTCTCTCTCTCTCTCTCTCTCTCTCTCTCTCTCTCTCTCTCTCTCTCTCTCTCGCGCATTGCCAATCCATTTCTGTAATTCGCCCCTCCACTCCTGAGAAACCTATCCCAGCCCGCACTGGAGGGTAATGGATTCATGCTGTCAGTAAAAAGCTCTGCGTCAGAGTCTCTCCTCCTGCTATAAAAAGCCGTGCCAGTGGCGCTACATCCTCACAGAGCTCTCTCCACAACAGCAGCAGCACTGCGGAAACCTCTGCTCTCTTTTCTCTTCAACAACCATGAGCTCAATGAGTTACAACCCTTATCTCCCGTCTGTGCAGCGGAGGCGCGTGGTGGTGCGCAGCGGGACGCCCTTCGGCGGAGCAAGCAGTCGTTCTCGATCTGTCTACTCAACCTACTCTTCCCCGTCCCGTGCCTCGGTTCTCTCCTCCTCTGCAGGTCTGCAGCATGCAGAGCTGGACCTGAGCCAGGCTTCTCAGCTGAGCTCGGAGTTCAAAGTGGTGCGGACCCAAGAGAGGGCCCAACTCCAGGGCCTCAACGACCGCTTTGCCAACTTCATTGAGCGTGTGCATG
This sequence comes from Scardinius erythrophthalmus, assembly GCF_964197995.2. Taxonomy (NCBI): domain Eukaryota; kingdom Metazoa; phylum Chordata; class Actinopteri; order Cypriniformes; family Leuciscidae; genus Scardinius; species Scardinius erythrophthalmus. The sequence continues at coordinate 4,416,087 of NC_138240.1, read as the reverse complement.
GCCTGGAGCTCCAGAACCGTTCCCTGGAGGCAGAGCTGCTCCTGCTGCGTCAGAAGCACTGCGAACCCTCCCGCCTCAGGGGTCTGTACGAGCAAGAGGCGAGGGAGCTGCGCGCGGCGGTGGACGAGGCCCGTAGGGAGCGCCAAGCGGCTCAAGAAAGGCGGGACCGACTGGAAGACGCACTCAAGGACTTGCAGAGTCGCTATGAAGAAGTAGTCCTGGCCCGTGAGGAAGCCGAAGGCCGGATGGTGGATGCCAGGAAGGGGGCGGACGATGCAGCGTTGGCCCGGTCTGAGCTGGAAAAAAGAGCCGAAACTCTACTGGACGAGCTGGCCTTCCTCAAGAGGCTCCATGAAAGCGAGATCGCCGAGCTCCAAGCCCAGGTGCAGTACAGCGCCCAGGTGTCGGTGGAGATGGAAGTGGCCAAACCCGATCTCTCTGTGGCTCTCCGAGAAATCCGAGGTCAGTACGAGCGCCTGGCTCAGCAGAACATCCAAGCCGCAGAGGAGTGGTTCCGTGGGAAGGTGAGCACCATGACGGAGGACACTGCCAAACACACGGAGAACATCCGCACCGCTAAAGACGAGGCCGGGGAGTACCGTCGAATGCTGAAATCTCGAGACCTGGAGATCGAAGCATGCCAGGGCTTCAACCAAGCTCTGGAGAGACAACTGCAAGAGGTCGAGGAGAAGCAGAGCGCGGAGATCGCTGAGCTACAGGTCAGAATCATAACTACATGTCCTCAATTTACATTTATGCATTTGGCTTTTATTTAAAGTGACTTAAACTGTATTCAACACACACATTTGATCCGTTCTTTATGTCCCTGGGAACTGAACCCATGACCTTGGCTATATCCTTCAATAATGCTCTATATGCACTGTTGTACTCAAAAATCAAACTTTTGTCTTTAATTTTTTGTCTGGACAGGATAACATCGGTGACTTGGAGAATGAGCTAAGGTCCATGAAGAGTGAAATGGGCCGTTACCTTAAAGAATATCAGGACCTTCTCAATGTGAAAATGGCCTTGGACATTGAGATAGCTGCTTACAGGTTAGTAATGTCAACCGTTTTCTAGAACAACATTTATGCTTCATTGCATTTGATATATAGCCTCAATCAATTAATATGGGTTTTACATTGATTACATTTGATCCTCCCTAATCTTGAAAACTTCTTTAGATCCTTAAATAAAAGTCAATTTACATTCCAACAGGAAACTTCTAGAAGGAGAAGAAACCCGCTTCAACGTGGGCGGTATTGGTGGTATGTCCAGTGTGTTTTCTCCCTCCATCGCTGCCACTCCGTCTTTCGGCCGTCCCGTGTTCTCTGTGCAGGCCAGTCTGACCTCTGGCGCCCCCTATCTTCTGGGAACCAGATTGATGAGTTACTCTGCCATTCCGGATGAGATTATAGAAGCCAGTCAGATGCAGGAGGCTGGAGCAAGTCCAGAGAAAGAAGAGGAGGAGGAGGAGGAGGAGGTGGAGGAGAAGGAGGAGGTGGAGGAGGAAGAGGGTGAGAAAGAGGAGGAGGAGGAAGAAGACAAAAAAAAGGAAGAGGAAAAAGAAGAGGGTGAGGATCATTTGTTTTTTATATATATATATTTTAGATATATTTTAATTTAATTTACATAAAAATTTCTTCTATTTATTATGTTTGACACATTGGTGCATATACAGTAAATGAACCCCCCCCCCCCAATATTTTTCCCTTTTATTTATTTTTATTTATCTTCATTTAGTGAAAAAAAGTTCATTATAACTACATTTTTTATTTAAAAAAATTACATTAACGTTTTTGTACCTATTTTTTTATGTTTGTTAAAATGTGTTTATATATAATATCGTCACCTTTTCAATTATCAATTTTTCAGTTATTGGTTCAGTTTTTTGTGTTTTCTGAGAAACCTGAAAAAATGATTTATTTCATTATTATTTTTTTTAATTATTTTAGGAAGGTGACGATATATAAATTCTATCTATCTATCTATCTATCTATAGATGGCAGTAGTGACATTTGTTGTCTCTTTTACAGGTGAAGAAGGAGGTGAAGAGGGAGCAGAGGAAGAAGGTGAGGATAAGGGAGAACAGGAAGAGGAGGAAGAAAAAGAGGAAGGAGGAGAGGGTGAAGAAGCTGATAAAGAAGAAGGGAAAGGTGAAGAAGAAGAGGAGGAGAAGGATGATACAGGAAAAGAAGAGGAGAAAAAGAAAGGAGACGACGAGAAAGAGAGTAAAGCTGAGAAAGTCAAGCCGAAAGAGAAGTAAACCCACTGGACCAAACCCCTGGTGCTAGCTGGAGGTGATCAAACCTCGTTTATCTCACACATGCAGACGTCTCGACAGGTTTACTGTGTCCTGCTGCTCCATTTCACATTCAGACACAAACTAGAATAATAAACGCCACCATAGAGATCGCCTAAAGCCAGAGTAGCCTATGCATGAACACATGCCTTATGTTTGCGCTTGGCAGGGAAGTTGTGATTGCAGGTTTCTTGTGTTGGTTTAATTGATGTTTATTTATTAAAATGCAAACAAATGTTATTATTTGAGCACTGTGTCTGTATGCCTTCAGCATTAATCGCACTATCAACTGCCTATGCTAACACAAGTGTGCTTAGTATACAAAATGCCTTATACCAGATCCTCAAAGAAAGGCTTATTGCCTACTAATAAAATCTTGACAAACCTCCTTAACCTAGTGCGTTACTCTGTGTTGTTGTGTTTCTGCCTGTATGCTGTTAGTAGTACAGAATAACTAACTAGAACAAATTATACCGCATGCATAATTCAGCGAGTGGTGTCTAGCTATCATTTCAGAAGAAGGTTACTTTGCATGTTTTGGCGGAACTCATTGATTAAATGTTGAATGTTTCTTCCAGTTCATTCGTAATGCCAGACATTAAAGGTTTAGCACAGTGCATTGTGGGATACGATATACCATATGTGATCCTGGACCACAAAACCAGTCATAAGTCCCACAGGTATATTTGTGGCAATAGCCAACAATACATTGTATGGGTCAAAATGATCGATTTTTCTTTTATGACAAAAATCATTAGGATATTAAGTAAAGATCATGTTCCATGAAGATATTTAGTAAATTTCCTAGCTTAAATATATCAAAAATGTATTTTTATGAGTGGATGCAGCAAAATCGCCAACAAAAATGGACAACTTTAAAGGCGATTTTCTCAATATTTAGATTTTTTTGCACCCTCAGATTCCAGATTTTCAGATATCGGCCAAATATTGTCCTATCCTAACAAACCATACATCAGTGGAAAGCTTATTCAGCTTTCAGATGATGTATAAAACTCAATTTTAAAAAAATGACCTATAAGACTGTTTTTGTGGTCCAGGGTCACATATGTGCTCTGCTCTCTCTCTATAAATAGGCATACTGTAGAAATACTAAGAGAATAGTATAATCCATTCAGGTATGCTACGGCCCACTAAAGCTGCAAGTACGGAGCCATTAGCTCAAGTATAGCGCTGCATTTTGATTATTTATTCATGACAGCTGTAATCAATATAATGCAAGAATCCTCAGAGCTCAGCTAAAGTGATTCACTAGAGTAGACTGATGTCATGTGACTGTTTTGTGCCCGTTCAGCACAGAGCAGAGTCCAGGCAAAGCACAGCTTATGCTTCTAATGCACATATATACGAGGTGAGTGTTGCATAGTGGTTCAGATCTGGGCTGTAACAGGGAAGTTTTAGGTTTGAATCCACTGGAGTTTCCCACTGTGTTGGATAAGTGTGTCAGCCATGCACTGTCACCCCAGATGTGATCCTCAGCCATACCCGGTGGTCAGCACAAATCTCTATTGATTTATCATTTGAATTAGTGTGTTTTAGCATACAAATCCAATTACTGCCCCCTCAGCGACATCCTTTCGCACAAATTCAGTTACCTGATGAGCCCGAGGACTCGGCTCGAGCTCTAACAAGCCAGCGCAGCGCATCTTCTCCATTATCCTAATTGAGAACTATACGCTGACATGTAGTTACACTAATGTAGGGGGTTTAGAGATGGTCTCGTCTGAAAATGTTTTTTGATTAATGTCCACGCTGTGATGAAACGTTTGTGAGTTAAGTCATGCTTCATTGTCATTCTTTCCATTTGCCCAGGTGGAAAAAAAAGAAGGTTTTATTGCCAACTATTAATCTTAGTTTACATGTGAAGGACTTTATCTTCTAGTGGAAGGATAATGAATGGTTGAATGTATGAAGGAAACATTTAATGAAAGCAATTAGATATACAATAAGGGGATGCAATGGTAACTTTGCTGTGCATTGTGTCTAACAAGGCCCTTTATCCATATGACAATAAATACTTTATTGGTAAATGTATCATTTAGGGTTACATGTAAATTGTCCATGTTGAAATCCTATTGATTTTGTGATTATCACCAATCATCGTTGTGCTATTTGTTTCTAAATCATTGCAGTGCAAATGTCCATAATACTTTTATAAAGAAAGAATGCATTAAATTGATAAATCTGTTCTTTTGAACTTTCTATTCATAATTTTTTTGTCATTTCCACAACAATATTTAGCAGCGCAACTGTTTTTAACATTGATGTTTCTTCATACAATGTTTCTTGAGCAGCAAATCATCATATTAGATTGATTTCTGAAGGATCACGTGACACTGAAGATTGAAGTAATGATTCTGAAAATTCAGCTTTGATCATACATTTTAAAATATATTCAACTTGAAAACAGTTATTTAATATTGTAATAATATTTCACTGTTTCTACTGTATTTTCGATCAAATAAATGCAGCCTTGGAGACTTTGGTCTTATCCACCCCAAACTTGTGTGTACAGTAGCGTGAATGCAAACACACAAGAAGCTTTGTAAGGACTTGATGAGCTTTTATTGATTGATATGATATTGCAAAGTGCAGCACCAGTTAGCTTTCACAGTATCATCGTCAACAGCTTTTGTGTTTCGCGTTAACAAACCGACTCTTATCATTGATTCAGTGCATTATGTCTTAAGGCAAGAAGTATACAGATGAAATGAAGGGGTTTCTGCTCAAAGTGCGCCTGCGAATGATGATATAGTCGTAGCACCATTATTGCCAAACAGCTGCTGGAGAACTTCTCTCGTTCACAGAGATGGTTCAAGTCATTAGCAGCGTAATGTATTTGCACTTTAATTCAAACGCGCTATAATTTCTGTTTCAGACGCAACAGCTCAGCATGGCGACGTCCTCCCCAAACCACACATGCAAGTTAATCATTTAACACGCATGCAATTATTGTTGCTAGCTGCGTCATTTTCACATTTTGCATCAAATAGAATAATTTCTAACAATTGATTATAACTAATTTCCCATCGGAATCATCTGCATCAGTCTTTTCCTTTGATTTCCTTCTTGGCTTCGGGAGTGACTTTCTCCACCTTTTTGGTGACTTCTTTCTTTTTCTCCTGAGGCTTTTCCTCTGGCTCCTTCTTCTCTTCCTCTTTCTCTGCGTCTGCTTTGCTCTGCTTGTCTCCGTTGGTGATGGTCTCCACCGTTCTGGTCTGGACGTCTTCTTTCGGACTGGCTTCCTCTTTGGCCGGGCTCGTCTGCTCACCGTTGGGAACAACTTCTTCTTTTTCTTCTGGCTGCTTTTCCTCTGCTGGGCTTTCTGGTTTCTCTTTTTCTTCACTTACGGGGGATTTCTTTTCGTCTTCCTCTGCATCGCTTTTTTTGTCGCTCTTCTCGGAATCAGCCTTTGTTTCCTCTCCTCCAGACTCGTCTTTCTTCTCCTCATCTCCTTCGGATTTGGTCTCCTCTTTCTCGTCGTCTTTTTCATCAGCTTCTTCCTTCTCCTCGTCATCTTTGGTTTGTTCTTTCTCTTCCGCCTCTTGTTCTTCAGCGCCCTCCTCCTCTTCCTTTCCTTCTTCATCTTTGTCACTGCCTTCTTTCTCTGATGTTGGCGATTTGTCTCCACACAGTTTTGTTTCCTCAATCACTTCCACTTGTGCCTCTTCCTCCTCACCCTCTTCTTCCTCTTCCTCTGCCTCCTCAGCCGCCTCTCCTTCTTCTGCTGTTTCTTCCTCATCTTCTCCTTTCTCTTCCTCTTCTCCTTTTTCTTCCTCTTCTTCTCCCTCAGGAGCGGCGGAACTCACTTTGGCCTGACTGGCGGCAACAATCTCTTCCTCCTCTTCCTCCTTTTCCTCCTCTTCACCCTCACCTGCTTCTTCTGACACCTCTTTTGCCACCTCTGCCAGGACATCATCAAAGTCACTCTCTCCTTTAGTCTCCTCAATGATCTCCTCCACTATTTTATGTTTGACTTTAGAGGATCTGGGCTGGCTGTACGGAAACGCAGCGCTCGAAATACTTCCAGAGACGGCACGGAAGCGCGTCTCCTCGCCCTCCAGTAGTTTCCTACATTTAAAAGAGAAAAGTTTGTCATAAATCAAACAAGACATGAAAAAGAGCAAAAAAAAGTGTTCTGCACAACTCTACCTGTAAGCTGCTATTTCAGCATCCAATGCCATCTTGACATTGAGCAGATCCTGATATTCCCGAAGATGACGAGACATTTCCCATTTTGTTCCTTTTAGATCATTTTCCAATTGATGAATCATTTCCTGTTAAATTAGATGTGATAAATGTATTAGTTTAAAATTTTGACTCAGTATTAACTAAAAAACTGATCTTTTACCTTACAGTGGAAACAACTACATTTACAAAAGTTCTTATTTGGTGCCAAATGTTCTCATTGTACCAAATGTAGCATCTGTTCATGATTTGTTTTTATAATTTATACCAGGCCTGGCAGAAACACAACAAACCACTAAAACGAAGTCCTGCAGCACTAGTAAAAAGTAAGTAGTACGCGCTTGGCACGCTACGCATAATTACGCACGCAGTGCGCAACCACCTGTGAAATAATGGCTGGGTTTCAAAACCTAGTAAGCAGCAGGATGCTTTCTGTTTTGCAACACAGCCATGTGCATTTGCTTCCATTTAAGACATTAGAATTAAGAAATAAATAAACTCTAAAAACAAAAACAAAATCCATCGTTCATATCATGAAAAAAGCAATCATCTCACTGCGTGCGTATTTACGCGCAATGGTACAGTGTGCATACTTACATTATAGCTACTAATGCTGCAGGATTTGTCACATCTGATATAAATTGTAAAAAACATTCTTATTAATTTATATGAATTAATTAGTAATAATTTATATATAAAATAATTATATTTTTATTAACTTTTTATTTATATTATTATTGAATTAAAATTATAATCGATTCGGTTTTAAATGTTTTATTAGGTCTTGATAAACTGACCTGATAACTCGCAACGTCGGTGTTGTGGCGGTCTTCGATATCATGCAGCTGCCTTTCCAGTGAATCTTTGGTGCCTCGAAGAGCCTCCAGTTCGACGTTCTTGGCTTGGATCTGACGGCGGTAGTTACCGATCTCGTCCCGTATGGACTTTATAGCATCCTTGTTCTGTTCCGCGGCGTCCGTCAGCATGGCATAGCGGCACTGGAACACCTCTTCAGCCTGCTGGAGGTTCTTGGAGGAAAGCCCGTCCAGTTGCGCGCGGATCTCCCGGAGCGCAGAGGTGATGTCGGTCTTCTGGAGGTCCCTCATCTCCACCACCGGCACCTGCGCGGCTTGAAGCTGAGCCAGAAGCTCGCTGATCTCCTCCTCGTGGTTCTGCCGCAAGAAGTCCATTTCGTCCACGAGCGACTGGACTTTCCTCTCCAACTCCAGCTTCAGCAGAACCGAGTCGTCCTTGTCTTTCTTCATGCCTCGGATGGCAGCCTCCGTGTGCTCTCTGAGCCTGGACTCATCTTCGTAGCGCTCTCGGATCCGCTGGAGATCCTCATCCATGTGGTCTGTGTCCAGCAGGATCTGCGTCTTCTCCTTGTGGAGCTGCTCCAGGGCGCAGCGCAGGTCTTGGAGCTCGCGGTCGTACCCATCGCTCTGCAGGGACTGCGACAGTTTCTGCTGCTTTAGCGCTTGGATCTCAGCCTCGAGCTGCTTGTTTTGCTCCTCGAGGAAGCGAACCTTGTCGATGTAGCTGGCGAAGCGGTCGTTGAGGCCATGGAGCTGCTCCTTCTCGTTATGGCGCGCCGGGTCTCCGTTGAGCGCCGCGCTCAACTCGAACCCTTCCGGAGACGCGAGCACGGAAGAACTGTACGCAGCTCTTGATGCAGTCACATTTGCGGTTCTTTTGAAAGACACAGGACTGCTTTTAGCCCACGAGCGCATAGTGGATGACGGCTGGCGGATAGTCCGTGTCTCCAGAGCTCTTCGGCGGGAGGAGGTACCTATCATGTCCATGGTAGATGGTGCTTGTGAATTGGTGGTGTGTTCGGTCCTGTTCTATTTATACGCGCGCTTACTTTGTCAACGAGGCAGGAGCACCACCCTCCCCTTGGAAAATCGATAAAGATGGGTCGTTGGGTTGTTCAGCAATTCACCTCAGTGGTCGAAGTCTTTTAAAATTGTATAAAAGGTGAAGTCAAGAGGCTGTGACTTTCTGCATCACATGTTGTTTAATGCACTTTAACGCACTTTTTGCTCTTGTTCACTTATACTTAATGTATTGCAGATGGACTTTATCCACTATCTATCTATCTATCTATCTATCTATCTATCTATCTATCTATCTATCTATCTATCTATCTATCTATCTATCTATCTATCTATCTATCTATCTATCTATCTATCTATCTATCTATCTATCTATCTATCTATCTATCTATCTATCTATCTATCTATCTATCTATCTAATTTTAATTTATGTGTCCTTAGAGCAACCCATCAATAAACGTGCATTTTGCTTCAAATTCAGTAATATTTTATGTTAATGCATATGAATTTAAACAAATTTTGTGCAGAGATTGAACAAAATATTTGCAGAGATATAACAAACATTAATCATCGGCTGAACAATAAATACACAGCTCTAATTTACAAAAAAATATTAAAAAAGTTAAGTTTTTTTTAACATGCTGTGACTGTTTTTAATAAACTGTTTTTCTGTTTTTAGAAATAAAAAATAATTATGTGAAAAAAAATGTATTTTAAAGAACAGATATTCCATGTAGTCTCTGCATTAATTTGCAGGAAAAAAACTGCATACTTAATAATAATATAATAATAATAATAATAGTTACAAAAGTTTTTATTAAAAAAATGTTTTTGGATATACAGATGAATTATAAAATGCCACACTGTAGGACATGAAAGCACTGCACACAAACACAAAATAAAGTAGTATTTGCACTTCTATTAAAATTAAAATTAACATCAAATCGGATCGAAAGGCTAAAAAGCAATATCATTTTTATGGATAACCTCTGTCCCATATTAACATTCACCTCTTTAACTGATCGCTTTCTAATAAAGTGTAATTTTTTCCTTTGCTTTTACAGACATTGACATTCTTGAATGTGTGCACATGGCAAGACGAAGCAGCCAATCCGCCGTCAGCCTCAGCTGATGCACTGAGGATTTGGCCTCTGTTGTCAGGAAGGTTCAACAATGCAGCAAAGTACCAAGGTTATAAGAAGTTTTCTAATTCATTTTAGAGTGCACAAGGGAGTCATTTTAGTTCAATGCTTAATAAAAAACCAAGGGCCTTCCTAAAATAATAATTATACTTTCTTCATAAGGAAGTACCCCAAGGACCTAAAAAGCATCTTGAATACTGATATTAATTAAAAAAAGGGGCGCAAATCACTAAGATGTTATGATATTAATATCATTATATAAGACAAATCCAATAAAACGGCAGTAATAATGCCATAAGAACTGCACTTCAATTATTTATCCAGATTATAGCCATGACGAGTAAAATGAGCAGACACATACTGGAAGAAGTGGGTCATGATGGGAAATACTGTACACATATGTCAGAGGTTATATACAAGAAGCTTTGCAGACTAGATCAATACAAATCATAGATAATCAATAGAAAATATAAATCTGACAATCAAAAGAGGGAAAGTGGCCTGTTGCTAATGACACTGATGCTTAAGATTCAGGGTTTAGGCAATATGTAGCAGTGTGTGTGTGTGTGTGTGTGTGTGTGTGTGTGTGTGTGTGTGTGTGTGTGTGACAAAATGTTCCCACAAAGATCCAAAATCCTTGTTCTTGTTGGACATTTTTGGTCCCCATACATGAGGAAAATGGCTTATAAATAATTATAAATAATGGCTTATAAAATATACAGTTTGTACAGTATACAATCGTTATGTCTATGGAAAGTCCCCATAAAACATTAAATCACAAAGTGTGTGTGTGTCAGAGTGTGTATATATATATAGCCTAGTTTGAGTTAAATCCTATAGGCTATATAATATGTTGAGCTAGCTGTGCATCATCTCTAGTAGGCTAACTCATCCGGCTCATATGTCGTTGTTGACTCTGTGATAGTGAATCGCCTGCCGCAGTGAAACACTAGACGCTCGAATGTAATTGTAAAGCCCAAAAAAGTTGCTTTTTTGCCGGTTATAAAATTGCACAGTCATGCTTTTAGACAGTGCGCCGGCTGATGTTCAACCCAGGCTGCGAGCCAACACAAGGGTGCAGAGATGCTGAGTCAGCTCAGAGGCAGAGGAACACAGCGGAGCTCCATTACTGTTGCACACAAATGGGAATGTAAGACAGATAGTAGTACACCATATACGCGTGTGTTTGTGTGTGCTGAAGTAGGAAAAAAAATGATGAGAAACATAAACATTCTGGTACTAGAAAGACATCTGTATCATTTCAGTGTGCAGAAGTCTCTTTTCATGAGTTTAAAGACATACTTGGACAACTATTAGGTGTTTTGAGGATTGCATTTCCCACTCAACACTTCAGCATCCCTCTCCTCCGTCAGCAGCTCTGCGGCACCGCGAGCGCTCGCGCGGGCTGACAGCACTGTTTTTCCTGCAGACTCACACACACACACACACACACACACACACACACACACACACACACACACACACACACACACACACACACACACACACACACACGCGCGCGCGCGCGTATCTGTGTACACACTGCCGGGTGTAAATCACAAGCTCCGCCCCTCTGCAGCACACCACTGCACACAGACATCTCATTTACAGAGCCGGACGGGTTAGACGGGTTTGGCAGCTTTGGAATTCCATATTAGAAACCGTGTGTGTGTCAGTCTAGAAAGATAGTAAGCCTATTACACAAATACGCATTTGATTTTTTAAATCACGATGTGGACTTTCCATTGACTTGCACTGATTTTACCCCTAATACTCACAAACCTTTTGTTTTTTCATCAGCACATTACTGAGTTTGTTTAATAAGTAGTTTTACTCGTGAGGACCATTTGCTGCACCAAGTGATATCAGATTTTACTAGTCTTGCGGGGAGTTTTAGACCCTATAAAGTAAACCAAACCGAAGTCTCTCTTTTTTTTTGCACATCTTAAAGCTTCTTTTGTGGCATTTTCAGTTCCATGAAGAACCTTACACATTAACAGAACCTTTTCTTTTCCACACAAAGTTCTTTATAGTGGAAAAAGTTCTTTAGAATTTAGAAATTCTTAACAGTAAAAAAAATAAAAAAAAAATAAAAAGTTATTTGAGGAAGGAACCAAAAATAGTTCTTTGGAATACGAAAAACTCAATTTTTAACATTTATTTTAATGAGTGTATATGATAGAACAACGTGCATTTACTTTTCAATTATAGCATATTTCTATATGTTTAGCATTATATATTTTAGCATTATAGAATTATATTTTCCAATTTTTTAATAAGGGAAATAAAAACATTTAGCACAAATTATAAAAATTATTCACCGCTATTCTTTTAACACGACAACAACGGCGTTTTGGGGGCCTGAAAACAAAAAATTTTTAAAATGGGTTTCAAAGTGCATGTTTTTGAAAACAATACCATTATTGTCTCTGTGTAAACTACAAAAACGCAAATTTGTGAAAACGGTGACATCATGCGCATGTGTATTACGTCTATAGGCGTGTCGTTTTTCTTTACAAAGTGACATCGCCACCTACTGGCCTGGCATGAATAATACAGCGTTTTGTGTAGTTTTTGTAAATCCGTGTGAACAGGTTGAATTTTGACAATGTTGTCATTTGTAGCCTACACAAAAAACGCAAAGGAAACACTTTTCTGTTTTTAGTAACGTTGTCATCTAAACGTACCCTTAAATTTACAAATGTTAACATTTAGATTAAATGAGAAAATTAAGAAGAGCATAGCCGTTCATCATAAGTGTTGAGATGAGATTTTGTGCCATATGGTCAAAAGAAAAACATATCCCTCATTTAAAGTTATCACTTATGTTATATAGTGGTCACTTATGATATCATATTAAAATATCATTTTTATTATTATTTAATAATAGTAATTTTATAGTAATTTTTTTTCTCTAGGTCCACTTGACAATCTCTTTGTAATGATAATCTCTATTTTGTGTACTAAAGCAGTCATACTTTATTTAGTTCATAGAGCTCAGTTCCGCTCAGATCTGGGCTGTGAGTTTGCTGTCAAGACAGATTCATAAAGCTTCTTCACAATCTGTGCGGAAATGTTCCTCTCAAAATGTTCAGATCAGACTGAAATGATCTGGAGCATGGCAGATTTCCACATGTTTTACTCTTAGTTTGTTTTTCTGCTGTTTATAATCTTCATCCTCATTGCCTGACGGTGTCTGGGTGGGCCATATTTTTGAACGCCGAATAGGCTGACAGGCGTCAAATTTAGGCGTGTGTTCATGTTTTCACCTGTCTGCATTATAACCCATTTTTACAGCTTAGTTTGAATAAATGCTCTTTTTGGACTAAAGAGGAAGTTTTGAGTTTTTAAAGTAACCGTATGTTTTCATGTCATTCTGTGTTGAAATTGAAATTGAAGTTGAAATGATTCCTCATGATATGACCACTGTAGTATTGATCAGCTTTCAAACTCAAATCACTACAACAGCAACCTAATGAACTATTAACACTGCCACCAACAATATATCACTAACAAGAGACAAAATCAATAGTTGATAATCTGATCGCACTACTGTGGATGTTCAATGACCCTTCTATGTTCAAATGTCTCTTTAAATGAACACACCTTGAAACAAGAATCTTTCTTTGTCATGTTTGAGAACGATGTCATTGTCTGTCCTCTGGGTCCCACTGTCCATCTGTCGTGTGTGTGTGTGTGTGTGTATATGTACAGAGCGCCTCCTATTGGTCTAACAGCAAGAATCACCTGACAAATGCAGGACTCACAGGGGTTACAGTAAATGTTTCTAAAGCTCAGGCTTTCAGTGCCTTTATTTGGAACAATTTGCAAAAATGTTTAAGATGTACAGTAATTGCTTTTAGTGAATTTAAATTCTGTAGAATTAGAAATTTGATTGTATCAGCTTTAAGCGATTGTTTCTTTTACTTAAATGTGCTTTTGTGTAAATTTGTTTTGTTGGTAGTTTATTTAAGGATTTTTTTTTCTGGTTAAAGAAAAATATTAAATGTGTTAAAACACCACCAGAGGTATGTGCACAAATTCAAAAATATATAAACAGGAAGATTTAATAACAAAAATGATCTTGTCGTTTATCATTGTAAAAACACATTTGGGAAAAAATACACAGGGAATAATGAGCATTTTCACTTTGTGCATATGATACGGCGGTGTCTGAGGGAAGATTGTATCATCATCCCCTTCTGCAGAGCTCTTATTAGGTGTTTAATGCTTCTGCCAAAGAACGAGTGTAACTTCATTACTGCAGTGGATATAAATCTCCCACAAATGCATGTGTGGCAGACACACACACACACACACACACACACGCACTGAAAACGTCTAAGGCCACTGAGCCAAGATGATTAATATCCTCTAGGTCTGCGTCGGCTTTTATTGTAATTTCCATTATACGACTGTATCGGGACTCCTGCCTCACTCTCATATAGTATTATGCTGTTTCAGTAAACAGGACTATCTTGAGTTGCATGTGAATTCTTCACCATGCATTTGGTGCAAAAGATGCTGCATTCTGTTTATAAGCAGTCTAGCTCCATTGCTGTCAGTGTCACCTGACCTTTACCCTCTGTCCAGGACCTGAAAGGCAACACCCAGAATCTGCAGTGCTTTCCTCCTCACTCTCCTTCTCAGTACAGTATTGGCAAGCGCAGCCACAGATGAGGAGAGGTGGTCCCACTTGTGACGTGGGTCAGTCCAGCACTGCATTGCACCCAGACCACACCTCAAAACACACCACACCACACCACACCACACACACACACCACAATGCACCTACAGGCAGCAGTGACGGACACTGATGAATCTCTGCTTATATTGTGCATATGGTTGTGCTGCAGTGCCTGTTTTAGGAGGATTGGCACAGCCTGGTGCTATAGTTCAGCAAGTTTATGTGCTTTATCCTGCCAAGCTCTTTTATCATCTGTTCTGTGCTGAAGTGCACTGGAGGAAACACAGTAATTGTCGCCGTCATTTGTAGGGTGGTGTTAAAAGCACTAAAATGCATTAAAGTAACAATGAGCTGATAGTTGGAATGAGATGACAAATATGGTGAGCGTGGGGGGACATGCTGGGTTCTCTTAGGCCCTGTTTACACCTGGTGTTAAGATGCGTTTTGGTCGACCGGATCTCAAGTAAACGAGGGGGACACATTCCCGTTTACACTTGGTGTTTTAATCCGTCTCTTTTGTCCACTATCTTCTGTCCTGATTTCTTCGAGAGGAGGGTTAATGGACGGGTAAATGTAGGCTATGGGCTTTTTCAGATCTTACGATCTAATGGGTGACAAAGCTCAAGCAATTTACATTTAAACGCACCCGGAGACGACGGAAAAAAACTTACAGAGAGCAGCAGCTTTAGTTTCTGCTCTGACAGCGGAAGACCAGCCGGACGCTGTGAGTGTGTGTAAGAAATCAGGAATGGCGAGAGAACATTGTGCTTGATATTCTCACATTCGGTCAGTAGAGGGAGAGTAAGCGTCTTTTGTGACACATTTGTCCATGAGCGTTTAAACCACCAAAGCAATCCGGTTCAATGCGTTCAACTGAATTTGTGATGCTCACAAATAATTTGAACAAACCCCTAACAATAGCCTACTTTTTGGTACTGATTTTTCAACGCCAGTGTTGCTGTTATACTTGTGCTGCTATGCCATAAAATAACTATAGTCCATGTTTACAATTTACAGTCCATATTCAGTGTATCTATTTTTTCCCCAGAGTATTTATTATCCAATGATATTTTTTCATTTATTGCGTATTTATGTAGTAGCCTATGTAGTCTTGTGTAATGTTCCGTGTTAAACCATGGTCCTGAAGAAACGCCTTCTCGTTCCAATGCACAGCCTACATGTTATATAGAGGAAAGACAATACAAATGCACTTGACTTGACTTGATGCTATACTTAAATCATGTGGATTTTTAAATAGGGTTGTGCTTTTCATTTTCTTAGCAAAAAGATTGGACAGTTTTGCATAATTTTTCCCCCCATGCCTTATGAATCAGAATATGATTTCTGGTGTAGCATTTTCTTTGAAATAGTTTTCACTATACATTTCCCAAATAATTAAGAAACAATCCATTGAATTAATGTGACATTTTTATGTGGAAAGACAGAAATAGTTTTTTCTTGTAAAATGAACTCTCCAATTGACAACACTGAACACTATTTTTCCAGTGCAGAACACCCTGTCAACTAGTTTTACATTCACATTAATGCATTTGATAGACACTTTTATCCAAAGGACTTTTCCAGGGAATCGAACCAATGACCTTTGATGAACAACAATTGAGCTGAATAATGACACTATCGTCTTCAGCTGAAATTGAACTGGTTTCATAATTGATGAATTTTGCAATGTTATTTTCTTGTTTATTAATGTGAAGCTGCTTTAAAACAATGTTTTGTAGAAAAACTAGCCTATTTGTGATTTGAACTGACCTTGGCTACATGCAAAACCACAGGCAATCACCACTCAGTTTTTGCACACACACACACACACACACACACACACACACACACACACACACACACACACACACACACACAAAAGAAAAATAGAGGGAATTTGCCCTTGACTGAGCGCACGGAAACACTCAGCCATGGACGAAATAGACACGGGAATCAATACTGAACAATGTATATTAACATTCTGCAATGTAAATGTCATTTCATAAATGGTTGGAATTTGAAATTCTAATCAATCCCAGTTTTTTGGGATTGAAAAAGCAGATGGTCGCCTTCGTTTTGGAGGAATGAGAGCAGCCGGTCACATCCATGGAAGTGGATCAACACCATCAGCAGTTCCAAGCCCTGAAACGCTGCATTTCCTTGACAAGATTTAAGGTGGAAGTGCTGAGCCTTTGACTTCCACAGAGATGTTTTAGCAGAAAGATGCTGCTCTGGCCACGGTCACGCAAGCACTTACGGATTGGATGTTTCCTGCACTGCTGATCAATTCAGTTTAATGGCAGGGAAAGCAGGGTGGGGGGGCTTTGAGGAGAGGAGAGTTTCATCTAAACCGTGCATGTCCTTTCGTACTTTTGCAAAGACATTCAGCCTTCTTTCTTTCTTTTTTCTGTTAAACTCGTTTTCAAAACAGCAGTTGTCAGTAAGAAACAGACTGCAACCTGAATACGCTTTTTGACAAGTAGATGAAAGGCAGTTTTTGTTTTAGCAGAGGTTTGAATCGAAGCTTTCACTGACTTCATCAGACTCGATGTACTGTAAGCTCTTCTCATGCACCGGCACCGTCATTCTCTTCTTTATGTTTTACTCGCTGGCTGAATATTTTTGCTTTAAGTTGCTGCCTTAATTTTTTAAGTGCAATCAACTTGGATGATTAAGTCATTTCAACTTAAATTACATAAAAAAATGAGTTGAATCTTGTATAACTTCTTGTATAACTTATTTTGATGAGATAAAGCAATGTAAAAACATGTGTTATCATAAATTATCGATCATATCATTTTTTACAGTGAGGCCACTATCATCATCACCGCCCATCTTACCATAAGATAGAAAATCTGTTTAAGCAGTGAGACTAAATGAAGAGTAAATGGAGACTGATTTTGTTTTCCTGAGCAAAAGTACAGTAATTATTAAAAAAATAAAATAAGCTGATCTACATTTGTGACTTTTGCTTTTTTTTTTTTTACTGTCTCATATTTGAAATTGAGATTTATACATCATCTGAAAGCTGAATCAATAAGTATGGTTTGTTAGGATAGGACAATATTTGGTCGAGATATAACTATTTAAAAATCTGGAATCTGAGGGTGCAAAAAAATCTAAACATTGAGAAAATCACCTTTAAAGTCATCTATTTATGTTCGTGATTGTGCTGCATTCACTCACAAAAATAAATGTTTAATATATAATTTACAGTAGGAAATTTACAAATGATCTTCATGGAGCATGATCTTTACTTAATATCCTAATGATTTTTGGCATAAAAGAAAAATCGATCATTTCGACCCATACAATGTATTGTTGACTATTGCCACAAATATACCCGTGCGACTTGTGACTGGTTTCGTGATCCAGGGTCACATATCGTAATTTTTAGTTAATTTCTGTGAAGCTGCTTTGAAACAATCAGTATTGTATAAAGCACTAGGCCTAAGATGACTTGACTTATAGGCCCACTGTTTATATTATTTATAATACATTTTAGGAGAAACCCCCAAGACGAATTTGCACTAGGCTACTGTAAAAGAAACGTAGCCTAACTCACAACTCCATTAAGATACGAAAGAGCAACTGACTGAGCAATATTATTTCCTCTTAGTTGCCATAAAATAAATAGTTGCCACATTTGACTGAAAATATCTGTTGTATGTGCTATAAATACTAACAACAAACCTCGTGACGCTGAAAGAAAAATGAGAACCAGCACTTGATTCTGCTGAGGAAACACACGGAATTGATTGGTGAGAAAACTGATTTTTCAACAGCACAACTTTTGAGTAGCCTAGGAGGAGGAGGAGGAAGACGAAACCAGTGAATAATTTGGGTTAGAAATATTAACATAAGCGTGACAGAAAGAAAAAGGGATCGAAAAAAATCCGTGGTGAAATATAAATGGCTGGAGGAGGGGAACAATTATTAGTTTGAGAGTTGCAGAAAACATCCGAGCAAAGCAGAAATCGTGTATAATATATAGTTGAGAATATGTTTCTATTGAACTGTTTTATCAGTCAGTCAAGTATCCCAAACCCTTGAATAGTTTTCATACCTTCAGAAATTTAATAAAGGCTTCAGCACTTCACAATATATCTGACTCATAAACGGAACGGAACCTTCTGCAGATGTGGATCTGGAGGACAATAACTCCCTCTACTGGACACTGGGAGCGCTGCTTTCAGATGATCAGAATTCTCATATTATATTACTTCCCATGCACTGGACAAAAAATTAGCTGCCTTACATTTTTAAGTACAACCAACTTGGATGTTTAAGTCATTTCAACTTAAATTATGTTAAACTGACGTTTAAAAAATGGTCTGAATCTAGTTAAACTTATAAAAAAAAGTTGAAAATTGCTTAACTTATTTTGATGATTTGAAGCAGTGTGAAAACATATGTTGTCAACTTATTGATCAAATATTTTATTTTGTTATTTTTTACAGACAGGAGACTTTTTTTAACTCCTCAGTCACTTTGTGTACACACAAAATATAATGCAGAAGTAAATTTTGTGCGTCACTCCTCAATATTTGTTGAACAAATTCAATATGTAAACCATAACCAGTGATTTATTAAACACAGACCCTGATTATATAATGCCATATTCAGTGTTAATGTGATCAGGTAATGCCAGCGGTGTTTTTGCCAATTTTTTTCCTCTATGCAGTTCGTAATACTTTTATCTTTATAGACAAAAAAATCCTCTACTTCTCCAGTATAAGACTATGTGCACCCTACTGTCCAGTCATAAAATGTTTTTTTCTTTCTTTACAGTTTACGGTTAAATACTGACTCAACATCTTGCTCTGCTAACTGTTTGTCAGCTGTTAAACACTCCAGGATACTTTGGCTTTGACTCTATGGGTGAGTTTGAAGGTTTTGTGCACTGGCTAAAGGGCACATTCCTCACTGATGAGTCAGTTAATGACTGAGGAGATAAAAAAAAGCAAACCAGTACAAAGTAGCCATTCAAAACAATGTGCAACTGTGAATTATGCAAATTATGTAAAATAGGATAAAACAAATCAAATATGATTTTTAAGGTGGCTTTCTATAATGTTGACAGATCACGACCTTCAGATCCCATTTATGATGTTCCTGACTCAAAGTCCAGTAGAAGATCCAAGGATTATATTTAAATTCCAAAATAAAATAAAACAAAAATAAATAGAACAAAAAATAAATAAATAAAAATGAACAAATAAAATAAAATAAAATAAAAGACCAGTAGAACATCCAAGGATTATAGTTAAATTATATAAAAATAAAATAAAATACTACTAACCTATAATTAAATTAAATTAAAGTCAAGTTGAACATCCAAGAATGATAGATTCCACCCCAAAAATAAATAAATAAATAAATAAATAAATAAATAAATAATTAAAAAAATACTACCAACTAACAATTAAATTAAATTAAATTATTTATTTTTTTAGATCTATGTCATTCTTGTTCTTAATATTCTACTGCACAGTGGTTTTTACCTCAGAATCAGAAGGCTTGATTTGAATAAAACACTGAGATGAATGTAATGACTCACAGTAAACATTAGATGGCACTCTGTCCCTATATAAAAAAATCAAGCTTTGAGCCTTTGGAAGGGCTTTAAGAAGATGACTAATTTGATATTCTGTCATTGGGCCTAATTTATTCCGCATTTCAGTTCTCCTGTCTACTTCTGAAATTCACTAGTATTTTCACTTATAAAGAGCACTGAAGTTAAACCAAATACTCAAAGCATTTTTATCTTGTTTGAAACTCTAAGAAAACTGGATCATTAAAAATATATAGACAGCTTGTGTATGTGTTCAACAGTTTTATTGACTGGTTGGTGGAGTTTGTAACCTTCAACCCAAGAATGAAGAGTCAAATGTTAAGAACATAAACACCAATATTAGAATTTAAAGGAATCAAAGCCTATAGTGACCAAATGTGCTTTACTCAGAGTTGTTTGCTGATCATCCAAACCCTGAATTTGTATAAAAATGAAGGCAGAACAATAAGCCAGAGCAGAATGACAGAATGTTCTCTCAACACATTTTGTTGGCAACTGAAGGTCTCTGTATTTGCAGAAGGATCATGGAATTAGTTTTGTCCAAATAAATTGGAGACAGAGAAGTGGCAATGAGTTAGTTAAATCCACACTTAAACAGCTGGGGTCCTGCCGAAATCAGGGGGATGAGAACACGCACGCACGCATGCACGCACACACACACGCACACGCGCACACACAGATGTAGCAGTTGCTGTAACAATAGTAGATTCCAAACATTCCTTCCCATCTCATCTCATTCTGGCTCAGTTCACCGTCCTTGAAATTATTGCAAAAATGATTAAAGCCATGCACGTACTAAATCTAAAACGATAAAAAGCCCACCCTGTTAAAATATATATAGTGAGGGGGAAATGTGGGCATGCATCCCATGGACTTCCTATCTATCTATCTATCTATCTATCTATCTATCTATCTATCTATCTATCTATCTATCTATCTATCTATCTATCTATCTATCTATCTATCTATCTATCTATCTATCTATCTATCTATCTATCTATCTATCTATCTATCTATCTATCTATCTATCTATCTATCTATCTATCTATCTATCTACAGAACCCTACCTTAACCTAATTTTAAACCCATAACCAAATCTTAACTATAAACATTGACCTTATGTCCTGACAACTTTTAGTATTTAGCAGTTTTTGTGTTTAAAAATGAATATTAATGAATGCATAAACTTTTAGATTTCAATGAAATTCACTCTCTGTATGTGTGAAAGAGTGAGGGCGCGTCACACACACACACACACACACACACACACACACACACACACACACACACACACACACGCGCGCGCACACGCACGTTCTTTGCGTAACACCGGAACTGTGATGTTCGGACCGCTGCAGCCCTGCTACTCCACAACACTATTATTGTTCATATGATTAATTTCACTTGTCTCAAGTTTTCCTGCCATGACGCTCTGGATTCCCACTAAAAGAGAGAAATACGGAGTGGGTGAGTGACTTTCAAAGCGCTTCCGTTAGTTTGTACCCTATGTTTCACTCTGTAAACTTGCGTTGGAGTTTGAGGAGCGTTCAGCCGCACCTTTACCTGAACACACACACACACACACACACACACACACGCGCTAATGATACCTGTATGAAAAGTTGTCAAGTTATTATACACAAACTACTCAGATGGTTTAATATAACAAAATGGTTTAGATTTGTTGACATTTTGTTTCATAAGATTGGATGGGGATCTCATTGCACTTTATGGTCACAAACAACATGTTTATTTTAGTATACTTTGCTTCATTGTATATATAAGTACACAGTACAGTGAATGTTTTTTCCTGGAGGCTTGACAGGACAATACAATTACACTAAATACAGCAGCAGTGCGGCCAGAGTTACAGTGATCACAGTCATAAACAGCATTTCCCTTCCAGTCACATTAATCTGTGCACATGAGCTCAGGTTAACACACCCATAAAGCCAAGCAGAAGGAACTCTTTTATCTCTCACTGCTCACTGACATGTACACTTGCTGGATTGTTTCGCAAATGCCCTTATCAACCCACACACAAACAACAATAAAGGACATTTGCATACATTTGTGGTCCGCCAACAGGCTACGCTCCATCTAAAACTAGTTTTTTATGTAAACTACCCTTGTGCAGTTTAATTTTTAGTTGATAGTACCCAATTGTGCATTTGCAATTTGCTCTTACTTTTGTTGTTCAAGAGCAACATTTGCTCCCTGGAATTGATTTTTTTCAATTTCAATTTGCATTTATTTTTCCAATTATCCAATTTATGTCACATGCTTCATTTGAAATGACTTCAATTCTGAGGACAGTTAAAGCTATTACCTATGAAATTAAATCAACTTCAAATTCAAAAGATATCATAACACAGCAAATGCTCTGCTTGCTTCATGCAATTGTCCAGTCTTGGTTTTCTTCATGTTTTCCTCCAAAAAAAAAAAAAAACACACTTAATATTATCTACACATTCAACAAAACTTGGCCCTGAAACAGTAATTAAGAGCAAATCTGATAGCTACCGTGTCTGGAGAGGGAGTACATTTAATATTTAATGCTAATGCATCAGCTAGAGGTGGGAGATTTAAGCATTCTTTCTCGATTAATTACATCTAACATAATTAGTTTATATATATATATATATATGCTATTAGTTGCAGTTTATTGCGATTAATCGATTTGAAAGCACTAATATATATATATATTGTGTGTGAATATGTCATTTTTATTTATTGGAACAGTCAATGTATAAAAAATATACTTTTGATAATGGTTTGAATCGGCATGTGCAATGTTTGGACATACTGGACTGAATTTATGATTTTCATGATTTTCAAAAAACATACACTTATACGTTCAAAAGTGTAGGGACGGTAAGATTTTTAAAAATGTTCTTCAGAGGCTCTACACCCATATTCAACTCTTCACTACATTATGTCATACAGTACATGTTAGATAACAGATTCAGAGCACATTTTAATATTTGGAGTACTTTTGTCGCTGGTTGATGTACGTATTTATTCTGTAGCTCTGTTGCGATACTGTACTTAGTGTTTATGCCAAGAGTGGTCAGCTGGCCAGTTGAACGCACACAGGATCGATTGTTGCGGTGGAATGTTCTTAAGGGATATGTAATCTGTTGGTCAGACATCAAGCAGTCTGGTTCATACTCAGCCGTTTTTCCTGCCCGAGGACTTTAACATACACTTGAGGAATTTGAATTAAAGGTGCTTTTTGTGGTAACACTTTACAATAAGGTTTTATTTGTTTTCATTTGTTAGTTAACATGAACTAACAATGATACTTCTACAGCATGTAATAGGCTTAGTTAATGTTAATCTCAACATTTACGAATGCATTTCTTAAATCGAAAGTTACATCTGTACATTAGGGTGAACATTTGTATTCACTAACATTTCATTAATGCTATAAATATATTTAGTATATAAGTATATTTTGATAACACTTTATTTCGATGGTCCACTTTAGACGTTTAGGCCTACTATAAGTAACTTTGCAACTACATGTCAACTAGCAGTCATTAGAGTATTAGTAGACTGTCTGCTTAATATCTGATAACACTTTATTTTGAAGCTCCACAAACAGACATTCTACTGACTATGAGTAGCTTTGCAACTACTTGTCAATGTATTCTACTTACCAGAACCCTAACCAAACAGTCTACTAATACTTATTATAAGTTACTTCTAGTTAGGAGAATGTGTAAGTGGACCATCGAAATAAAGTGTAACCAATGTTTTTGTTGCTTCTGAACTCTAATCGCACTCATTCAAGCTGTTTTTGCACCATGACTTCAGCACATTTTTTGCTTGTCACTATAACCACAAGGCATTAGTCTCACTGCCCTTGTGAAGCGCTATCACATATTTACTCTTTGAAATAGCTCGGTTCATCGTGGTACTTGAGAGAAGCGCATAAAAACGCTTATGGCAAAATGACAAATGGCAGTGTGCTAGTGTGTGACTTGCTTGTCAGTGATGTCATAGACGAGCCTACACAAAGACGGTCAGAATAGAGCCTGTTAGCAGAGCCCACATCCCAGCATGCACCAGGCCAACACTGTGACACCTCTATGACCCATTTGGCCAACAACAAATCACACGCTCAAATGGTGCCTAGTGTGTGAACTGAAGACCGTGACAGCTTTTTTTAAGTGATAAAAAGTCTTAATATGTTCTAAATGTAACCTGGGGTGGTGAAATTCTCCTTTGTGTTTGACACTCCTCTGAGATCTAGATTCGTTTGGGTGTGGACAGGAAATTTCATGCACCTTATAAATGATTAATCTGAGCGAACCAGACCGAAGTTTATGTGCTGATTTTACGAGTTGTGCGATATGGTGGTAGCACATTTTCTTTTCTTCAATGTGCACAGAATGTCAGATTGTAATGAACCTGTTCTATACTAACTCAGCTGTAGATTAAACCGAAAGAAGTTGCTCCATACTTTGCCGTGAAAAAGAAGCGGACAGATTTCTCAGTTGAGTGTGCTTGAGATCTGCAGTGCGCTAGTGGAAGCATGTTAGGAAACGTAGCCTCAAGCTTTTTGGTTTATCTATGAGTCTTTATTTGAACTGAACGATGCGCATGCCTGAACAAGACCTGAGCTATTTTCCCCTGGGCTGAGTGTCATCGCGCTGTAGATAGTGTGGCATTGAAAAATAACATTATTTTTTAGCTGTACTTGATCTTTTTTATTGTTTAATGCGTCATGAGTGGGAGATTTAAGCAAAACATTTATACATACCCTGCTGTTCAAAAGTCTTTAATGCTCACCAAGGCTGTATTTAATTGATCAACAAAATACTGTGAAATATTATTGCAATTCAAAATAACTAATTTCTATTATAATATGTTTCAATATATTTTATTTTAAAAATGTAATTTATTCCTGTAAAGACAGAGCTGAATTTTCAGCATCATTACTCCAGTCTTCATTGTTGTTGTTGCTTAATATTTTTATGAAAACTGTGATGCATATATTTTTTTCTGGATTCTTTGATGAATAGAAAAAGCACATAATTTGTTTAAAATATTTTTTTTTAAACATTTTAAAATGTCTTTACTCTCACTTTGTGCACAATTTATTGCATCCTTGCTGAATAAAAGTATTAATTTACTATGAAATATATAGACATAACTGGTTTTATTCTAAATATGTCACAGATTTGGTCACACTGGACTGAATTTATAAATGATTTTTAAGAAAATTTTATATACAGTACCAGTCAAAAGTTTGGAAACATTACTATTTTTAATGTTTTTGAAAGAAGTCTCTTATGCTCATCAAGCCTGCAGTAAAAAAACCAAAAAAAAAACAGTAATATTATGAAATATTATTACAATTTAAAATAATGGTTCTCTTTTTTAATATACTTTAAAATGTAATTTATTTTTGTGATGCAAAGCTGAATTTTCATCAGCAAGTACTCCAGTCTTTGGTGTCTTATGATCCTTCAGAAATCATTCTAATATGCTGATTTATGATCAATGTTGGAAACAGTTGTGCTGCTTAATATTTTTTTTATAACCTGAGATACTTTTTTCAGGATTATTTGATGAATAAAAAGTTAAAAAGAACTGTATTTATTTAGAATAGAAATCTTTTGTAACAATATACACTACCGTTCAAAAGTTTAGGAACAATAACTATTTTTTTTTTAAGAAATTAGTACTTTAATTCAACAAGGATGCGTTAATTGATAAAAGGTGATGGTAACGATTTATATTGTTAGAAATGTTTTTATTTTGAATAAATGCTGTTTTTATGAATAAATGCTGTTAACGTTTTACTCATCAATGAATCCTGAAAAAAGTATTCCAAAAAAATATATTAAACGGCACAACTGTTTCCATCATTGATAATAACTGAGTATCAAATCATCATATTAGAATGATTTCTGAAGGAATTTTTATTTATTTTTTTTTTTTTTAACTGCAGGCTTGATGAGCATAAGAGACTTCTTTCAAAAACATTAAAAATAGTAATGTTTCCAAACTTTTGACTGGTACTGTATATAATGTGTTATTTAATAATTTCAGTGGTAGCTCACTCAATTCCATTGCTTCTATTCATGTTTGACGTCAGCTTTCGAGGAAGTGCTAGTAGGAGGGCTTGACAGCTTTAGAGACAGTAAATGTGGCGAGGCTTAGCGACTGATCATTTTCTTCTTCGCAGGGAATGCTTAAAGTGACCCATGTGCTTGCACAATTGAGATACGATACTGTTCAGTTTAGTTACATCGATTGACAAACTGGTTTATCGACCACCCCTAGTATCAGCCAATCATGTTTCAGTGATTGCTTTGTCATGACACTGTTTCTTTAATGTAATTTAATATGTGAATGCGGAATGAGGAAAGTCAAGTTACCTTTATTTATATTGAGCTTTATACAAAACAGCTTTACCGTGATAAACAGGAAATGAACGATTCAGTGACGCAAACAGAATTGTGTTAGTGTGCTAAACTTTCCTAGACTTCATCTTTGTATGCACATACTCTCATTTTTTGTGTGTAGCAGATGGAAGGCAGTGTGGAGGCAGATGCGTGGCACAAAGAAATCTTGCACTCCCACTAGTTGTCCTTCAGACATGCACCCTCAGGTTCATCTGCAGTTCAACAGCCCAAAAATGTTACTACTAGTATGAGGAAAGCACTCAGCACCTCTTAGTGTGTTCACATTCCACAAATCCGCACTTGTACAGTGCCCAACATTTCAGATGCTGTTTGTTCAAGCTAATATTGCATCCAAGTATATCACAAACTCTCCTGTCGTCTGTTGTATCCCCTACAGCATGATGAAATTGACTTATATTGCTAAGACAAGCGTCACTATTAATATTGCTGTCTCTGAATCTTTGAGGTTGAGGTTTATTTTAAGTGTGCCAAGAAAGGATCTAACATAACAATCAGCATCATAAAATAAATCATCATCAAATCATTAATTACAAGCAATCATAAGTGAGTTAATCAATTACCAACATACAGTATATCATTTTTTAAAACAATTTATGGAATAAAATAGTTCTTTTTTATTATATAGTATAGGTAAAGGCTCAATATGTAAGATTTATGTATTCAAATGTCCAAAAACCATCAAAACAATGTTATGTATTTTGTTGACTTGTGTACTTACACTATCTCAAATGTTTCCAACAATGTTTAAATCCAGAGAAATCAGCTGTTTTAACCAGTGCAACGGTCCGTGTCATTGCGGCGCCTTGCCAGTGACGTCATATAAACGATAACCCGTGATCATGAGTCCTGTTGGATGTTTCCATTGGCTGTGGAGGTTAAGATGACAACTCCCATGATTCCATGCTCATTCACAGCATCATCAGGCTATGCCTTTGTTATTGTTTTGAATAAGCGACCTCTTGCGGCAAAACTTACATACTGTGCCTTTAAAGTTACCTTTATTATATTATAAAGACTTGGGGTCAGATTTACTAACAGCTTGTGCCAGCAAACCCTCTTTTGGCCTGTGCACGTTGTCAGTCGATCACGAGCAGAGCTTTTCACTCTCATTGGCACTTTTTTGGAATTGCGCTCTCACGCTAATTTAGTAAACACCAGATGATGTGTGCTCTTTTGACCAGTATAACCTCCCTGAACACCCTATCAACTGCAAAGCAACGTCCTTGCGTCATGATGGCATGTTTTTAAGGGCAAAATAAACTTGCATTATATTCTGAAAATCGTTTTTAGTTGTAATCTCACAGGGAGTTTGGGTTACATTTGACGTTGTTTGAAGATCTGAGTCATTCCGATAGGCGTCAGACATGTCAAGTGGCTGTTTCCCTGCAGAACTTGAGAACTTTCCTCTTAAGAACTTGTGCAACAGTTTGTGCGCTGTCGTTTTTTTTTCCCTCTTTCACAGGACAGACAGCAGCCTTGTTGTTTTTGTTTTTAGTTTTCTCTTTGTGACACACTCTTGTCTAAATTTCAGCTATCTATAACTATGATGCCAAAGGAGAGCCAGAGCTGAGTCTTCAGGTTGGGGACACGGTACACATACTTGAGACGTTTGAAGGTGAGTGTTGAGTTCTTGGACACGTTTTGACACGTCCACCTACACTTTCTGATTGCGTGTTCACACTTGCACTGAACACTTAATCTGGGGTATCCCAGTTCTGGTGTAGCTTTGAGAGATGTTTGAATGAATGGATTTCACACATGACCTGAACACACAAATTAAGCACCATTTGCTTAGAGGATTTAAAGGGATCATATTTTACACTTTGTTGCAGTTTATTTAACCAAAGTCCACTTATAATGTTAAAAGTTTTTTTCCATGACCATTTTCTATTCTCTCGGACCGTTAAGCTGGTGTCAAAGGGACAGTTCACACAAAAATATAAATTGCCTCCGAATTTACTGACCCGCATGTTATTGCAAATATGTAAAACTTTCTTTTTTTCTGTGTTACGACATTTAAAGTAATAATAATAAAAACATTCTTCTTTTGTGTTCTTCAGAAGAAAGGAAGTCATACAGGTTTGCAATGACTTGAGGGTATAATACTGCAATATTGTCAAATATTATTACAATTTAAAATAACTGTTTTCTATTTGAATATATTTTAAAATGTAATTTATTTTTGTGGTCAAAGCTGAATTATCAGCATCATTACTCCAGTTTTCAGTGTCACATGATCCTTCAGAAATCATTATAATATTATCAAGAAACGTTTCTGATTATTATGTTGAAAAGTTGGGCTGGTTCATATTTTTGTGGACAAGGCTTTTTAACTTTGCTGTCCACATGCAGCTTAAAAAAATAAATAACCATCTGATTTCAAAATACCTTTCCATCTGTGATGGACTTAAACCTTTAAGTGTGGAAGTTAAAGATGTGATGTAAATTCACGTGATTTTTGTCTGATTAAAATGGGACAGATTGGCTAATTTCCGTTTTTTTACTTGCTGAAAAGGACAGGAAACTTTTTAGCACCAATACAACAAAATGAATAGGAAAGGATTGTGCATTATGCACACAATTGTTGATTTATCTGTGCATTTTAGCATTCTTGCACTGCAACAAAGAATGATTGGACATTTTGTGTAAGTCTGTATCCTTGTAAACTCGCTAAGTATTTTCTGGCAAGGTTTATAGATATTCTTCTTCAACAGCTCACAAAATGCTCTCAAACTAATTTGTACAGTCAACATTCACAATGAAAACTTTATTATATTACCATTATCATTAATCAGCTTCCACCATTATTATTTAATTTACACCCCCAACTCGGAAAGCTGTGTTTTAAAGACAATACAGAGTTTCCAACTGATAATTATGACTTTGCAGTGCTTGCATTAATGTCCCTCTTCTTGTAAATATGATTTATTTAAAAATAGAAAACCTGATTTTTGTTATTTACAACTGCCTTATTTCAATATTTTCGCTCGTGATATTGTTAAATCCGAACAGAACATCTGCCTTATTCTGTTATTTTAATAATATAGAACATAGCATCTGCCATGTGGCATCATCTTTCTAAAAAGATCTGTTCTTTTTCCTTCCTTCTCCCAGGGTGGTACCGAGGATACACACTACGACAGAAATCACAAAAGGTGTTGGGATAATTATCATCCTACTGATAAAATGACAATCTAATCATTACCTGACATTCTGCAGCAGGCGGAATGAATTGCGTGGGTTCTCACAAATGCTTCTTTGTCTTATTTCAAAGGGCATTTTCCCTGCCAACTATATTCATCTGAAAGAAGCGAAAGTTGAGGGAACTGGGTAAGAGGCAGATCATATGTTAATTATGCTCTATAATGCATTAATGAAAAATTGTCTATCACTTATTTAATCATGTGCTGTCAGAAAGATCTACAGTTCTAGTCATCAACCGTGGCTTGTAGTTTTCTCGTTTACTCTGACACCCACTGTTGCACGATTGTAACACTTGTTCAAAGCAGTTAAAGGTAGGGTAGGCAATTTTCGGAGGGGCTAGAAATAGCAAGTTATTTTTGAAAGCATGAGATCCAATCCTCCCTTCAGAGTGTCTCCAAAGCCATGCCTCCTTAAAAACACAAAAACACGCAGAGCAAGGAGCAAAAAAAAAAAGAGTCATGAGACGAGAAACGGCATTAAACTTCCTCATGTCTCAAAGCACATGACATTACAATAATAATGAACATAACTTAAAGGTGCATTGCGCAAGTCTCTGAGTTTTTGCAGAACTATGCCCCCTCTGGCAAGAAGCGAAACTGCAATATAGGCAATTTAATAGGCCCAGTCTCAAATTCCGACCCGAATCCCTCTTATTTATTTTACTGTACAGGATTATAGAGGCAATCGCAGTGATCAGAGAAGGGCTCATTCAGCCCATCAGGCAATTGTTCAAGCATGTATGGGTTAGAAAAACGGGTATTTTTAACATGAAATGTTGCGCAATGCACCTTTAAAGAGCTGTGACCTGTACCACCTGACTGCTGCAGATTAATTTCGACGTTGATAGTGTTGCTATTGAAACGCATAAATTCAAGTCACGAACAGCTCCGAGTATAACGTCACGGGTTTCATCTCTTCCAAATGACAGTAGTTATGGCGTGAACGCAGCATAAGCTGGTTGTTTTGTTGTCAGCTGTATAAGGCGGCTGCTGTTTCGTTTGCGGCGCTTGGTGACTGACGTCTGTCTAACTCTGCATAGCATGAATCGCAGTGATGACGTCACGTGATGTCTGCGCGAACAGGTGTGCGGAGATATTGAAATGCATACGTTGACAGGCAGGTAGGACATCGTATCATTGAATTCGGACCGAATGCAATGATTGGACAAACATTTTATGTTCCTATGCCTTCCACAGATTATATATATACATATAAAAATACAGTTAGACCACTTAACTTAGTGATTGTTATCAGCATGTGAAGAGACTTTCAACCAGCATAACAAACTATTTTTCTGGAACAAATCGCCTACCCTGCCTTTAAAATAATGCATGATTAATAAATATGGGTTAAAATGCTCTGAAATGTATCATAGCAACACATTTGGCAAGAAAATATAGTCTGAATCTCCCAGCATGCCAAAGTCACACAACATGGTCACTGCTGACACAATTGCTGAGTGTTTTGGACCAAATTTAACAATCTTCTAAGCAAGTGTTTCAACTGAAATCATTTTCTCAATTCTCAACATGTTTAGTCATAGTCAAAATGAGTGTAATTAGTGCAATTATAGTGACATTTTTCTGACATTTATCTTTTAAATGAGCATTTTTATATTTTTAATTGTACTCTTATCAGTGACATTTTTGAAAATAAGGCATTTCAATAACTTGCTAATAAACTTTTCATTGCCATTAAAGTGAAATTACTGGTTTTCATGCAATGGAGCATATATATATGTGTGTGTGTGTATATATGTATATGTATATGTATTTTTTTTTTTTAAATAAGTAGTATTTCAATGAATAACATATATTTAAAAAATGCTTTGATTTGGATATTTATACATTATTTGAGTGGTCCATTAGTGACATTTCTTAACTTGTCATGACTGTATGCTTACTGGCTGAAATATAGATTATTAAATATGCTGACTTGTGTTTTTAATTCAAAATGATCACTTAGTGTATCAAATAATATTGATGACGTTCTGCAACCAAAAAGCCCAGCGTTGCAATTTTGCGAATGTTTTCCAAATTATACTTTTTATAACGATGGCTTCTTATAGACATTTCAAAAAAATGAAAAAAGCATGATGAAAATCAGTGCTTGGTTCTCCCCGGTTTAAATAACTGCAAAAGGCATTTTTATTTGATGATCTGAGAACCTGACTGAATCAGGTTTTTCTTCTAACCTTCTGTTGATGTACAGGAAACAAGAGACTGTCGTACCTACAGATTTGCCTTTGGTCCAGGAACTTGGCGCCACACTACGGGAATGGACACAAATATGGCACAAGCTTTACGTGGTACGTGAGCCCACCTGTGTCATTTGTGGTTAGTTTGAGTTGAACTCGTCGTCCGTTTCAGCTCAACACAGAGCTTCCCACAATGTGTTTGTTCAACAAAGACAAATCCCATCCCTAGTGTTTTGTAAGCTGTGATATCATTTTTAATCAATTGTTCGTCTACACACCAGAACAACAAGACCACGCTCTTCCGGAACGTTCAGCAGATGGCCTACAGTCTGATCGAGTACCGCTCGCAGATTGTGTCCGGCACGCTTCCCAACGACGAACTTGTGGAGCTGAGGAAGAAAGTCACCGCGAAAATCGACTATGGGAACAGGTGCGATATAGCCTCCCCAACCTCACGTTGTTTCACCAAACAGATCTTTTGATAAGTTTTCATTTGAGGGGCTTGAATGTCTGTATATGTGATTTACTGATATCCTCAAGCAGTTGATGGAATGTTTTGATACAACTGTTTATAATTAATGATGATAATACAGTAAGAATGTGTCAGCACTCTTGTGTGGTAAACTGTGACTGTGGCTGTTGCACAGGATTCTGGGTCTCGATTTAGTGGTGCGTGATGAAGCCGGAAACACATTAGATCCCGAACGCACCAGCACGGTCAGTCTGTTCAGGGCTCATGAGACGGCATCCCTCAGTATTGATGAGAGGATACAGGAGGAGAAGGTAAAACACAAGTTTTTGCTCTGTTCATGGTCAAATTGGTATAATATACACGCTGGTACTAGGAAAATATTTTCTTTCTAGTTGCTTGTTGAACCCTGGGTCCAGAATTAGCACATGACTATTGCCAAATTGGATTTGATGAGTAATTAAAATAATTGGCTGTTTATTGTATAATGCATGGTTTGAGTTGCAATGTAAATTCACAGGAATAGCTGTCAGAATCAAATTAGGAAGGATACAAATGGACTGCTAAAGAAAAACTGATCCACTGGTTGGTTATTCTGCTGTTATGTTTTGACAAATAAATAGGCTAAATATATATTAATTGCACAAGGAATTTTTATGAATCCCCTTTGAAGCACTGTAGCTAAATATATATAATAAAAATAATGCAAAAGTTATTGTATTATTGTAAAAGTTATTATAATGCATGGTTATTTCCATGGCTGGTGAAAAATAATTATGGCTGTTAATTAAAATTGACCTGCAACTGAAAAGTGTATTAAGGTATTTTTGGACTTTGTATGAGCGTTTTCTTTGTACATTTCTTGATAATAAATAATCCCCCCTAATCAACATGTTTTTATGTTTGGTTTGTTGTGAAATTGGTCCTAAAATCTTTTTCAAATCATTATTTGCATAAAAAATGTCAAAACATTATTACTTAAAGAACTCATTGGCTTTCCTCTCAAGTGTCTTTTGAAAGTTACATTTCATTTGTTTTGCAATGCAATGCATTTTTTTTGCATTTAACAGATGCTTTTTTCCATTGCATTCAGATGTACATTTTAACAGCTAATGCATTCCCAAGCATTGTTAATCAAACCCATGACATAACTTCAGTCAAACTGTCCACTACTTCTGTGTCCAGTGCTGTATTTTCTCTTTTCTTTTTGAGTAGATGCGGCTTCAGAGCCTGGAGAAACGGCGTCAGGCCCTCTTCAGCGGCGTGCACACGTACAGCATCCTAATGAATCTCAAAAACTTTGTATGCAACCTCGGCGAAGACGCAGAACTCTTCATGTCATTATATGACCCTGACAAGTCGGAATTTATCAGGTGAGTCCGTCTCTTCCTTTTGTTTTGTTTTTTAAAAGCAGAAGGACAAAAGTATTCAATGTCCGCTTCGTATCGATGGACTTCTGTTTGAAATAGAAAGTTGATTTAGTTCTTTAAAAGCTGAAATACACCAGTATATTCCTCAAAGAGCAGCTTGTGTCGGTTTCAGTGGTGAAAATATTATGGCACAAACTGGACAATGAATAACATGCTATTTTATTTCATGAGTTGCTTTATGTTAGAGAGAGAATGTCCAAGAGACTGAAAGTGAATCTGTTCTTTACAAGTCAACGAAATAGTTTTTCAAAAGATACATCGAGATACACCTACTCAATGCGGTTCTTTGCTTTCAGTTATAGCCTTTATATTTAAGAGCTTGCATCATGAATCATCAAATTTTCCTTGACATTTTGAATTAAAAGGGTATATTGTATTATAAAAACAAGAACTCGAAAGATCCTGAGTCCATTAAAACTGTTTATTAAAGTCAAACTTGAAAAGTGTCCCATTTCGAAAGCATTGGATTTTTGATGAGGGTGGAAAATAGTCATGAATATTAAATTAACATTTAACATTATAAGTGGACCTTGTCATAAGCTTGTCATATAAAGGCAACCTTTCACAGACCTAGTTTGGTTAGTAATGTGAGTTTTGTGGAAATAATTTTTGTGACACATTTTGTATTTTCCTATCAGTGAAAACTTCCTGGTGCGGTGGGACAGCACAGGCATGCCGAAAGAGATCGAAAAACTCAACAACCTTCCTGCACTCTTTACGGTAAGAACAGGTTTTTTGACTACCGGTCAAAAGTTTGGGGTCAGTACGATTTTTTTGTTGTTGAAAGAACTGTTTGTCTTTTTGAATATATTTTAAAATGTAATTTATTCCTGTGATCAAAGCTGAATTTTCAGCATCAGTCTTCAGTGTCACATGATCCTTCAGAAATCATTCTGATATGATAATTTGCTGCTCAAGAAACATTTCTTCTGATCAATGTTGAAAACAAATGTGCTGCTAAATATTTTTGTAGAAACTGTTATTCATTTTTCAGTATTATTTAATGCATAGAAAGTTCAAGAGAACACCATTTATTTGAAATATATATATATTTTTTGTAATAATGCAAGTCTTTACTGTCACAAACAAACATTCTGACCCCAAACGTTTGAACAGCAACTCTAAAAATGATTAAAAAAAATAAAAATAAAAAAGCATGGGATTGTTTTGAATAGTTGTAAGTGTTACCTGCTGTTCTTCTGTGACGACCCTGTGTTCAGGATCTGAGCAGCAGTGACCTCATCAGACAGCGCCTCTTCCTGGTGTGTCAGATCATCCGTGTGGGATGCATGGAGCTGAAGGACGGAAAGAAACACACAGGAGGGCTGAGGAGGCCGTTTGGAGTAGCAGGTTCTAGATTCTTGAATATGTATAGATGGTATAGCTGTAGAAGATCCAGAGCTTTCCTAGATCTTCTCTTCGTTTCAATCTTCATATTCGGAATATGTTTAGAACCATAAGTATTTGTCCCTTTAAATTGTTAAAATGGTACACTTTACAATAAGGTCCAATTAGTTAACATTAGTTAATGCAACTAATTATGAGCAACACATTTGTCACAGTATTTATTCATCTTTGTTAATGTTAGTTAATACAAACACAAGTGTTAGTTCATGTTCGCTCGGGTCCATTAAATAATATTAATAGATTTTTATGTTATTTTAATGATGTATTACTAAATGTACTGATATTAATAAATGGTTGACAAGTATTTTTTATTATTAGTTTGTTAACTAAGGTAGTTAAGTGTAGCCATTATATATCCATAAGTAATTTCTGTGCCACTAGTATCCTGGAACAGAATTGCAAAAATATTGACTGTTTTCAGGCAGATTTCCTTCCACCTCAACAGGACGACACAAACAGCTTTAAAGCTCAAATAACACACATTTTGTTCTGCTGACTACAAGTTCTTCAAAAACAACAATACAAATGACACATGTCTGCTTTTAAGCTCTTCAGCTGTCTTGTCTGCTGGGCTTCACTTATGAGTGCATTACTGCGAGTGCACTTTTTGTCTGTTTTCACGATCTTGGGGATGCGTCAACTTCATTTTGTGCGGTAATAGATCTTAACTTGACAGATGTGTGTGAACAAGGGTTTAATTGCATCAAGAGAATCACAACAATCTGTGTTTCTCTAGTATTTTGATGATAACACTTTTACTTTTTTGCTCTGCCTTGTATTGTCAAATAACTGAGCAAAAGACATTATTTATCCGTATTGCCGATTTGTTTTTGAGAAAAATGGATTTTCCCAAGTCAAGCACGCATGACGTTTCGCATCTCGCAGCTTATAGTGTTCTCTTGCCTTTCTTTCTCCTGTTTATCATATTTCAGTTTAAAGTTTCCAGTTGTGCAGGTAGCTGAAAGACCCAATTATACTCTTATTATCTTCCTTGGTCAAACTCAATAATGTCATACGAAATGATTACATTGTGAATAGATGTTGTATCAAACCTACAGGTGACCCACATTTGTGGAAAATAGTTTATTTTTGTTTCAATAGGACGTTGTGTCAAGTGTTGTGACTTTTTTTTTTTTTTTTTTTTTTACTGCTGACTCACTGTAGACAAAAACATCAGGTTGAATGCCTGCATTGTATTTTTTAAGAAGAAAATTGAAGCAATTTTTTACCGTAAGCTCAAAGACATATTGCATCACTGGCTTATCCTGAGCACAGACAATACCTGGGTTATCTTGTTGAGAACATGTTTGTCCATTTTTTCATGGTTGGTGGTACACAATTAGAGAGCTAAAAGACATGAGAGTTTCAGGAAAAGCAGTTATTAGTAGGCAGCATGATCACAGAATAATGATGTTTTTCTTAGATTTAATAATCTGATTTTGAAGATGATTTAGTGTCTGTTCATTTGGCATTCAAGCTTGCATATCACAAGTCGATATTGAGGTTTCTATAGACTCAAGATTAGTCTATAGAAATCTTTAGTCAAAAATATTTTATCAACATTAATACATATTCAAAGAATTGAAATGAATAGTTTGCGCCACATATTTGACCTCCGAATACATCTCAAAACTAATACTTAGTTATTTTCTCTCTCTAAAGGAATTTGAACAATACAGAATGTAATAATTAAATGTAATGTATCTGTGGTTCGGATCAGCTATAGCCTCCTGTTCTTTGTGTTTACAGTCATGGATATCACAGATATTGCCCATGGGAAAATTGATGATGATGATAAGCAGTATTTCATCCCTTTTCAACAGTGAGTGTGTCCTTTTTGAGATTAAAATATCCTTCATTTACATGATTGGTTTCTCTTTTCATGCTTTTTTTTGTGCACTTCTTCATGCATTGTTGTTTATCTTTGGCAGAGTCCATCATACACTGTTACCCCTAGGCTATATTTTGCTATTTCTTTCAGTTTTGTCCTTCTCCTCTTGGACTCTCTTTTCCTAGGATTGCCATGGAAACGTACATCCGTCAGAGGCAGCTAATCATGTCTCCTCTCATCCCGTCTCGTGTCATTGGCGAGAACGAGCCACTGGCTGCCGTCTTCAACAAGGTCATCGCAACACGAGAGGTCAACCACAAAGGACAGGGTAAATCCAGACCAAAAGGGCCAAGCAAATAATCTTTGGTCTTGTGTTTATGTCTCTGGCAACAAATGTGACCTTGTGGAAGTTTCTTGATTGTTGTATGAAAGTCGAGTATTTGGTTTTGAGAGAATGAAAACTGGATAACTTTGGTAGAGACAAATTTTACAGTTGATTTTAAACAAAAAATTCACTTTATTTTTATTTTAGTAGCACTTTAAGGCCAATCATGTTTTATGTCTGTCTGTCTGTCTGTCTGTCTGTCGGTCTGTTTGTCTTGTCTCTCTTTCTTTCGTTTGGTTTTGCTTGTCTTTCTGTCTTTCGTTTTGTCTGTCTGTGTCTGTCTGTCTTTCTTTTGGTCTGTCTGTCTTTCGTTTGGTCTGTTTGTCTTGTCTTTCTGTCTTTCGTTTGGTCTGTTTGTCTGTGTCTGTCTGTCTTTCGTTAGGTCTGTTTGTCTTGTCTTTCTGTCTTTCGTTTGGTCTGTCTGTCTTGTCTCTCTGTCTTTCGTTTGGTCTGTCTGTCTTTCGTTTGGTCTGTCTGTCTTTCGTTTGGTCTGTTTGTCTTGTCTTTCTGTCTTTCGTTTGGTCTGTCTGTCTTGTCTTTCTGTCTTTCGTTTGGTCTGTTTGTCTTGTCTTTCGTTTCGTCTGTTTGTCTTGTCTTTCTTTCATTTGGTCTGTCTGTGTCTGTCTGTTTTTCGTTTGGTCTGCCTGCCTTTCATTTGGTCTGTTTGTCTTGTCTCTCTTTCTTTCATTTGGTCTGTCTGTCTTGTCTTTCTGTCTTTCGTTTGGTCTGTCTGTCTTTCATTTGGTCTGTTTGTCTTGTCTCTCTGTCTTTCGTTTGGTCTGTTTGTCTTGTCTCTGTCTTTCGTTTAGTCTGCCTGCCTTTCATTTGGTCTGTTTGTCTTGTCTTTGTCTTTCGTTTGGTCTGTTTGTCTTGTTTTTCTGTCTTTCGTTTGGTCTGTTTGTCTTGTCTTTCTGTCTTTCGTTTGGTCTGTCTGTCTTGTCTTTCTGTCTTTCGTTTGGTCTGTTTGTCTTGTCTTTCGTTTGGTCTGTTTATCTTGTCTTTCTGTCTTTCGTTTGATCTGTCTGTGTCTGTCTGTTTTTCGTTTGGTCTGCCTGCCTTTCATTTGGTCTGTTTGTCTTGTCTCTCTTTCTTTCATTTGGTCTGTCTGTCTTGTCTTTCTGTCTTTCGTTTGGTCTGTCTGTCTTTCATTTGGTCTGTTTGTCTTGTCTCTCTGTCTTTCGTTTGGTCTGTTTGTCTTGTCTCTGTCTTTCGTTTAGTCTGCCTGCCTTTCATTTGGTCTGTTTGTCTTGTCTTTGTCTTTCGTTTGGTCTGTTTGTCTTGTTTTTCTGTCTTTCGTTTGGTCTGTTTGTCTTGTCTTTCTGTCTTTCGTTTGGTCTGTTTGTCTGTGTCTGTCTGTTTTTCGTTAGGTCTGTTTGTCTTGAATCCGTGTATCATTCGTTCAATCGTTTTTTGATTTAATTTTGAAAGTAGAAAAATGAGAAAACAGTTCCTTTTTCGATTTTTCGTTTTTTTCCAAAAAAACGAAAGACAAGAATTCAGCTTGATTTTTCGTTTTTCGTTCTGAGGTAGCAAAATGAATAAACAGATGGAAAATTCGATTTCTACACGTGGGCGTGAATGAAACGCCACTTTCCTCTGATTTGTCAGCCGAAGATCAAACTGTCCCGTCATCAGCTCTTCCTCAGTTCTGCACTGCAGAATAAGAGTCCTCCGTTGTGTGGATTCTTAACGCGTTTATTGCAACTTTTTCATGTTTTCCATCAACGAGACTAATGAATGGCTCGACACAACCCGTACTGGGGAATAGACTAGACGGGGCTTTCTTCTTTGTAGACCAGAGTTCTCAAGTGCCAGGGGTTTGCTATTTTCATATTTTCCGAACTGTAAAGTTTTTTTTTTTTTTTTTTTATCATGAACCACGCTGAGTTTTATTCCTGAGTGACTATATAATGCATTTTACTTCAAATAATCTAAATGTTGACTTTGAAAAGTAGGCGCGTCCGAAGGCTATTCACTCTATTTTGGTTCATTTTTGGTGTGCGCCAGAAAGATGTTCAAGGAGACTGAGACGCACTAAAGTAGAAATCATGTTGTTTTCTTTATTTTTCAAAGGCATGACATTTTGTAGTCATTTTGAATGTAAACAAATAAAAACATAAATTTTTACTGTTTCGAATGACAGAGTAACGAATAACGAAGTTATTTCCCCTGCTGAGCAACAACTCCAAGTGATGGCGCTGACGCATCGCTCGCTCTCACAACATAGGCAACATAGGCTATTATCAGTTCACTTCTGGCATTGCTAACTTGACATCGCAGCCTGTTCATTATTAAAATAAAACACAGTCAACCAAATATATAAAAAGTTATTCTGCTTAATTTAATTTGTCTGTTGTACAATATAAAGGCTGTGCCGCACAGTTAATCCAAACTCATTTCCCATGCTGTGAAGAGGATGATTTAGCCTATACGTGTAGGCCTATATTGGGACTCGACTGAAGTTTAAAGCCTTCTTTACATTATAGTTAGCATCGAAATTTTGCATTGCAAATATGGAAACTATATGGAACCAACGCCGGTACAGTTTCAGTTTCGATTCAAATAGCCTAAATTTGTTTAGGCTTGGCGTTTAAAATAGGCTAAATGTTGTTTATAATAAAGGACACAATAGGCTATTATTATAAGCTATTAGGTTATATTTTTATTATACGTGGCTACTTATTTTTTATTCTTGTTGTTTTCTGAATACCATTCATTTAAGGATTTGACATAGGCAAATGTCAAAGGGGAAGTAATGGTAAGGGGAAGTAAAATACGCATAGAAATAGCCTATATGTTATTAATAGTGTTTATAATGTTAATGTTGAATTTTATTTACCGTTTTTTTTCTGAATAGGCTAATAATAAAAATGCGTTTGTTTCCCTCTCAACATGACCCAGTGCACTGCGCACAAGCGCACATCTTTGAGATATAAATTAATAAATTTTAATAAAACACAATAAGGCCTACATTATAAAACTCAGAAGAGTATGTATTTTAATATCTATGTTGTTCTCTGTTCTCCGGTTGTTAGATAGTCAGTCTGAATGACATTTCATGCGTTTATGTTAATATAGCCTAGGCTTAGGCTATATATAGTCAATGCATTATTCTTTTCTTTTTCTATAAGTGTTAAAATATTTAATTTATAACTAATTATATTGATTATCTATATCTACATTTATTATTTTAAAAAAATTACTGGGCGATCGAGGGCGACCATGTTAGGCTAACAGTTGTCATTTACCCTGCATACCGAGCTGATGCAAAGCATAAAGTTAGGTGAATTTATATCTACACAGAAGAAAGCCCTGTCTAGTTTATTTCCCAGTACGGGTTGTGTCGAACCACTCGTTAGTCTGGTTGTTTGATGAAAAAAAGATTAAATGTAGTTGCAATAAACGCGTTAAGAATCCACACAACGGAGGACTCTTATTCTGCAGTGCAGAACTGAGGAAGAGCTGA
Source organism: Scardinius erythrophthalmus (assembly GCF_964197995.2). Classification (NCBI taxonomy): domain Eukaryota; kingdom Metazoa; phylum Chordata; class Actinopteri; order Cypriniformes; family Leuciscidae; genus Scardinius; species Scardinius erythrophthalmus. Next base: position 4,375,511 of record NC_138240.1, on the reverse strand, counting down.
TGACGGGACAGTTTGATCTTCGGCTGACAAATCAGAGGAAAGGGGCGTTTCATTCCCGCCCACGTGTAGAAATCGAATTTTCCAGCTGTTTATTAATTTTGCTACCTCAGAACGAAAAACGAAAAATCAAGCTGAATTCTTGTTTTTCGTTTTTTGGAAAAAATGAAAAATCGAAAAAGGAACTGTTTTCTCATTTTTCTACTTTCAATATTAAATCAAAAAACGATTGAACGAATGATACACGGATTGTCTTGTCTTTCTGTCTTTCGTTTGGTCTGTCTGTCTTGTCTCTCTGTCTTTCGTTTGGTCTGTCTGTCTTTCGTTTGGTCTGTCTGTCTTTCGTTTGGTCTGTTTGTCTTGTCTTTCTGTCTTTAGTTTGGTCTGTCTGTCTTGTCTCTCTGTCTTTCGTTTGGTCTGTTTGTCTTGTCTTTCTGTCTTTCGTTTGGTCTGTTTGTCTTGTCTTTCGTTTGGTCTGTTTGTCTTGTTTTTCTGTCTTTCGTTTGGTCTGTTTGTCTTGTCTTTCTGTCTTTCGTTTGGTCTGTTTGTCTGTGTCTCTCTGTTTTTCGTTAAGTCTGTTTGTCTTGTCTTTCTGTCTTTCGTTTGGTCTGTCTGTCTTGTCTCTCTGTCTTTCGTTTGGTCTGTCTGTCTTTCATTTGGTCTGTCTGTCTTTCGTTTGGTCTGTTTGTCTTGTCTTTCTGTCTTTCGTTTGGTCTGTCTGTCTTGTCTTTCTGTCTTTCGTTTGGTCTGTTTGTCTTGTCTTTCTTTCATTTGGTCTGTCTGTGTCTTTCGTTTGGTCTGTTTGTCTTGTCTTTCTGTCTTTCGTTTGATCTGTCTGTGTCTGTCTGTCTTTCGTTTGGTCTGTTTATCTTGTCTTTCTGTCTTTCGTTTGATCTGTCTGTGTCTGTCTGTTTTTCGTTTGGTCTGCCTGCCTTTCATTTGGTCTGTTTGTCTTGTCTTTCTGTCTTTTGTTTGGTCTGTTTGTCTTGTCTCTCTGTCTTTCATTTGGTCTGTCTTGTCTTTGTCTTTCGTTTGGTCTGTTTGTCTTGTCTCTCTTTCATTTGGTCTGTCTGTCTTGTCTTTCTGTCTTTCGTTTGGTCTGTCTGTCTTTCATTTGGTCTGTTTGTCTTGTCTCTCTGTCTTTCGTTTGGTCTGTTTGTCTTGTCTCTGTCTTTCGTTTAGTCTGCCTGCCTTTCATTTGGTCTGTTTGTCTTGTCTTTGTCTTTCGTTTGGTCTGTTTGTCTTGTTTTTCTGTCTTTCGTTTGGTCTGTTTGTCTTGTCTCTCTGTCTTTCATTTGGTCTGTCTTGTCTTTATGTCTTTCGTTTGGTCTGTTTGTCTTGTCTTTCTGTCTTTCGTTTGGTCTGTTTGTCTTGACTTTCTGTCTTTGTTTGGTCTGTCTGTCTTTCGTTTGGTCTGTTTGTCTTGTCTCTTTGTCTTTCGTTTGGTCTGTTTGTCTTGTCTCTGTCTTTCGTTTGGTCTGTCTGTCTTTCGTTTGGTCTGTTTGTCTTGTCTCTCTGTCTTTCGTTTGGTCTGTTTGTCTTGTCTCTCTGTCTTTCGTTTGGTCTGTCTGTCTTTCGTTTGGTCTGTTTGTCTTGTCTGCCTGTCTGCTATCTGTCCGGTAATTGATTCTGAGATGACTTAGTCTGTGTTGAGAGATTCTTCACCCTCAGGGCTGGAGTTTGTTGACTGACGAGACCTGTCCGACTTATAATGGCATATTTTTTTTAATCTCAGGTTTGTTTGTGACCCTAAAGCTGCTCCCTGGAGACGTGTTTCAGGTTAAAAAAGATTACCCTCATTTTGTGGATCGCACAACAGCTATAGTCAGGAAAATGGGCTTTCCTGAAATTATCCTGCCAGGTTGGTCTGCACATCTTTCAGAGTGTAACATCTTCGTCTTAATAACAGTCCTATTAAAGCCTTTCTTACCCACTTTAGTACATCCATTTGCAGTTGTCTCTTCACCCAGATCCTCTAGTGACCATTACCAGTCAACCTTAATGTACAGTTCAGTTAGTGCAACTATTATGTCTCTACAGGTTATCTAAGGAATGATATATATGTTACACTGCTACAAGGAGAATTTGATCGTGGCAAGAAGAAGACCCCCAAAAATGTAGAAGTTATAATGAGCGTGTTGGATGAAGAAGGAAATCCCATGGAGGTAAAAATAAAACAAAAAACATCAAATTTAATATTTACTAACATTAATATCTAGGCACAATCAGGATATTCCCACAGCATTGCTTGGTAAAGCGCAATTGTTAAAAACCAGTAACTGAATCCTGATTCAAAATAAACACACGACAACAGCTTCAATTACATATTTTTTGCATTAGTCATTTGCAGGTGCTACCATGGTACATACCAAAAAAACTTTTTAGGAAATAACATCGTCATTTCACTATGAATGATCTGAATAAAAAAACACGTTCTTTGGTTCCACTGTCCTCCGTTCTCCTTGTTTATATTGACTAACAGTTTTTACTTTCTCTGTTTAGCATGCATAGCTCATCCACCCCCTTTATCTCTGTGTTTTGACAGCAGAACTGTTGCTGGCATAAAAACAGCTCACAGATCTTTCTCCTTTATGAAACGGCTGCTTTCTTTAAATGTTCAAACACACAGTACAGAAAGCTTTTTACAGTTCTGTTCTTGCCAAATGCTATTTCGATCTGTAATGCACAGTAATGTGTGTCCTGTTTACACCCGTGAACACTGAAAAATACAAAAAAATTCATTCTGAAACATTTCCTAAAAAGATCTCCCCCTTTTAAGAGATTTAAGCTTGTCTTTCAGTCTTGCTGTCATTTTATATACTGCACATTATGCAACACAGTTTCCTTCAACTCAAGCTGTGCGCTGCCAATTTCTGGTCTTGTTAACATTGAACTTTTTCTGCTGCAAAACACTTACTGTATGTGAAAAGAAAAACTAAATCTTTTTTTTTTTTACCTTCTCAATCTCTCTTCAGAAAGCCATGTTTCCTGGAGCTGGCTATGAAGGGATCACTGAATATAAGTCTGTCATCTACTATCAAGTCAAGCAGCCCTGCTGGAATGAGACGGTTAAGGTACAAACACCAGGACGAAAACAAAAGCATCTGGGTTCAGGTTTTTGAAGTTTTGAAGCTAAAGGCCCTTTCATATGACTCACGCAAGCATTCTCCAATGCAAAGCATTAATCTACAGTTCAGCACAACCTCGCTTTATTTTGCATGCAGCGTATTCAAGCGTTGTAACCTGTAACTCAAAGTTCAACATTTTCAACTTTTTTCAACGCAGTCAAATATTATAACAAGATGGAAGAGCGACTGATTCTTTGTGCAACTGAAGTTGCATGTTTTATTCATTTATTTAATATCACTTTCATTAAAACCTCTTTGCTAACTCAACCATGCTAATGCATTTTTGCATGAACATTGACGCACATTTTACAGCTGATCTTAAACAAAAAATTCACTTTAGATTTATTTTTGAAGCACTTCCCATAAGGCCAATTGTGTTTTAATTGTAAAAGTAAAAAAATATATATTTTTGTCATCTCAGTTTCTGTTATTATAATTTGTTTTAACACATATCGACACCCAACTCTTTGTCCATTTAAAAAATTGTAACACTTTACAATAAGGTTTAATATGTTCACATTCGTTAACTACAGTAGTTAACATTCATCTTATTTAATCTTAAGCATTTAATCTTTCAGCATTTACTAATACATTATTTAAATCAAAAGTTTTATTTGTTAACTTCAGTAAACGCACTGTGAACTAACGAACAAACAATAAACAATTATATTTTTAATAACTAACATTAACGAAGAATAATAAATGCTTTAAAAAAATGTATTGCTTATTGTTAAAGGAGAACTCCGGTCAATTTTAACATTGAGCTCATTTTTTTGTAAATTTGGAGTGCTGTCAATACAGAGAACAACGACAAAAATCGGTGTTGCCTACACCGAGTTGTTCTATTTTTAAAATTTGCACCCTGTTGACTTCAATGGGGCAAGTACTAAACCTGCTTTTAGCCTCTTAACATCCTTGATGTGTCATTACAAGTGCACAGCTAATGTGAGTGATTCCTTCAGAGTGAACATGAGTGAATCTGACTGCAGTAGATGTGAAAGATATGTATAAAAATTATGTTATTTAAGCCAGCGCAAATACCTGTGTTTACATCCTGTTTTCGGTTGAAGTCCAAAGTAGTCGATTGCCGAGTTCACGCGCATAGGTTTAGTTACCTATGATCACGCGCGTGAACTCGACAATCGACTACTTTGGACTTCAACCGAAAACAGGATGTAAACACAGGTATTTGCACTGGCTTAAATAACATCATTTTTATACATATCTATCACATCTACTGCAGTCAGATTCACTCGTGTTCACTCTGAAGGAATCACTCACATGACCTGTGCACTTGTAATGACACATCAAGGATGTTAAGAGGCTAAAAGCAGGTTTAAAAGAAGTCAACAGGGTGCAAATTTTAAAAATAGGCAACACCGATTTTTGTCGTTGTTCTCTGTATTGACAGCACTCCAAATGTACAAAAAAATGAGCTCAATGTTAAAATTGACCGGAGTTCTCCTTTAAGCTTATGCAAATGAGATGTTATTGTAAATTGTTACCAAAAAGTGTTGCCACTATTTATAATAGTTCCTCAAAGTAAGATTGGACAAAATGATCTGGTGAAATGAACACACACAATGTAAAATGCATATCTTGACAATCAGAGAGAGTATGTTTCCTTTTCATTCTTTCTGTAATGTTTTATTGTGATCTCCCGGATCTTATTTTAAGCTCAAATGTGTTCCCTCTTCCATATCCGATTTCCTATTTTCACTGCATACACCTTCCACTTTCATGCTGCCGTGCAAGAAAATTGCCCTTCTGTGACACTGCCTGCAATGCTTTTCATGTCAAGGTCAACTGACGCTTGTGTTAAGAGGTGTGTTGGAGCCCTTCACATGGGTCATATGAAAGGGACTTAAGAGCTGCACTAGAGTTTTCATTCACTCGCTCCCATCTGTTTGTCAGGTGGCCATTCCTATTGAGGATGTGTGTCGATGTCACCTGAGGCTGACCTTTAGACACAGATCTTCTCAAGATTGTGAGTCCCTATTGTGCATGACATTGAGGTTGCAAGAACTGTATGTAGAACAATGGGCTAAATATTAAACTTGAAAAACATTTAAAAAAAGAAAAAAAGAATATAGAGTTTATGGAGATCTCACTTAAACACATTAGCATTTTTGCTGACCCCAGGTTGAGAACCTCTGCACTACTCTATTTTCAAGTTTGTTTTAATGTTGAAAGTTTGTCTGCTTACATTTCTGTAGCCAGAGATAAGTCCGAGAAGCCTTTTGGCATGGGCTTTGTCCGCCTGATGAAGTCGGATGGCACCACACTCCCAGATGGAAAACACGATCTCATTGTCTACAAGGTGGGCATCTTAAAGGAATGTTCTGGGTTCAAAATAACTGTTCTCTATTTGAATATATTTTAAAATGTAATTTATTCCTGCGATTTTTCAGCATCATTACTCCAGTCTTGAGTCACATGATCCTTCAGAAGTCATTCTAATATGCTGATTTGCTGCTCAAGAAACATATTTCTGATTATTATCAATGTTAAGAACAGTGGTGTTTGTGAACAGTTTGTGAAAACCGTGATACATTTTTTCAGGGTTCTTTAATGAAGAGAGTTCAAAAGAACAGCGTTTATTTAAAATATAAATCTTTTGAAACATTATAAACGTCTTGACTGTCACTTTTGATCAATTGAAGGCATCCTTGCTGAATGTGAAATGTATTAATGTCTTTCAAATAAAAAATATATTACTGTCCCCAAGCTTTTGAAAAGTAGTGTTCTTTCTTCGCTGAAAGCATTTCAGTCAGTTAAACTCATCTTAGCATGTGACCTTTGGGTCTCCTCAAACTTTTCTGAACTTCCCTTTATACCTGCAGTATCTGTTGTTGTTCCATGTCATGTGGCCTTTCTATTTCAAACATGCAGTGCCACTACAAGTTCCTCTTCTGTTCCTACAGGTGGATGTGAAGAAAACTGACGACGCCAAGACGTATTTGACTCTGCCTGGCTCGTATGCTGAAGTGGAAGAGAAAGAGAGACAAACGGGAAAGTCCTTCCATCCTGCCGGTCTCATTCCTATCACCAAAGACAGCTTCCAGATCGCCACCCTCACCTGCTCTACAAAGCTTACTCAAAACGGTATTTCCTGTAGTAAAATCAACAGCACTTCCACCACAGTCATTTATTATATTTTTAATTTAAATATTTCCACAATATCTCACCCAAGAATGACAGTTTTGTCATAATTTACCCTCATGTCTTTGCAAACCTGACATTGTTTGATGTCTCTGCATGTTAAACTTTACCTTCAGATTTCATTTTCACATTTATTTGAGCGCTTTTCACTATGCATATTGTCAAAGCAGCTTTACAGAAAATACATTTTTCTAGGTTACAATTAAGATGAATCTGTGATCAGAGGTGACTGTGTCAAAATAATGTCCATATGGCAGAAATACACAGCTGTAAGAAAATCACGCAGTTAGCTAACGTCATGTATTCATTTAAGCAGAAACAATGAGCAATGACGTTAAAGCAATGATTACATGTGATCATATGATTTGGAACAAGAGGGATGAAAATAGATAATGATAGATAACGTTTAATTGTGTGCTAAACTCTCACAGAATGTGACAGTATGAAGCAGTAAAGTTCTTGCAGTTGGTGGATTTGTAAAACTTTTTTAATTTCCTCTGTCTCAGTTGACCTTCTGGGGCTTCTCAACTGGAGATCAAACACTGAGAGACTTGGAGAAATTCTTCAGAAACTGATGGAAGTAGATGGAGGGGAGATTATTAAAGTAAGCTTGTGAGAAAACACAACATTGGCCTTCTGCAAAATGCTGCTTTATGATCTAAAGTTTTTGTTGTGTGTTTCTCTAGTTCCTGCAGGACACACTAGACGCTCTCTTTAATATCATGATGGAGACCTCAGAGGAAGAAACCTATGATACACTAGTTTTCAATGCCCTGGCAAGTATTGATTATTTAACTCGCTCTTCGGAGATCCACTAGTTTCCAATTATGCTTCTGTTTTGGAGTTTTTCCAGTAATGGAAAATCTGGAAATATCAAGGAGCAATCAAAGAAATTACATGTAAACTTTCCTGTCAATTCGTGCAATGATTTGGTCCCAACATGCCACATGAGTGTAAGTGTTAAGTATCCCGAATAGAAGTTACACACCAAAGCTTAAAGGGTTAGTTCATCCAAAAATGAAAATTCTGTCAGTAATTACTCTCCCGCATGTTGTTCCAACCCCGTAAAACTTTCGTTCATCTTCAGAACACAAATTAAGATATTTTTGATGAAATCTGAGAGCTGTCTCACTCCTTCATAGGCTGCTAGGTAATTTCATTCTGCCGGCCCAGAAAAATTAGTAAAGACAACATTAAAATAGTCTAAGTGACTACAGTTTTTACTCATTTAAAATTCTTAATTTATTATATGAATAATACTGTATGTAAGGAATTTGATTGAATTTTACCATTAATTGAAATGGCTAAATCTTGAAAAAAGACTTCATTTTTGGAGTGGTATTCATAGTGTGGGAAGCTTGTTCCGAATGAGCGATACTTTCACTGTTACTCATAGTTGCGGTCTAGGATATGAACAAGTATTAAACTTTGGTGTGTACGTTTTCTCATCGTGATACAAATCTTGTTGAGCTTGTTGGGGCCAAATCATTCCACAAAAGTTAGATTAAAGTTACCAACTGTATAAAGAGTGCTCTGCCACTTCTGCCGAGTCATTGCGTTTTCATTAGTTATTCATATGAGTAACCTTGCCATAGCACGCCATATGGCCATCTGCATGTGGGATGTCTTCCCCCTCACAGACATACAAGTCAGATTATTCCTCCATATGATGCCTACTTTACCCGTACATCATTTTTTTAAGTAGTTATTTTTTATTTCAGTATGTTTTTCAACCACTGTTAAGTTGCATTACATTTGGGACAGAGAGTGACGTTAGTGCCTTATAATCCTTTGAGGTTATGCATCATGTCAGAAGATATAAAAATCAAGTTGGTTATTAATATTTTTCTCTGCTAATTTGATCTTGGTTGCATAAGTACAAAAGAAAGGTAGTCTTGCAGAGGCAGGGACTGAGTTACTTCAATTTGATGAAATATAATGAAAACAAATGTTTTTCTTCTGATGAATTATTCACAATGAGATACATTTATTAAGAAAGTAAATTTAAATTTAAACTTGATTGAAGTCATATGATTATATTGTGAAGTGCTAGACTTTTTATTTTTGCTTTATTTGTCCAGGTTTTCATCATCTCACTGATTGGTGACGTAAAGTTTCAGCATTTCAACCCTGTTTTGGAGACCTACATTAGCAAACACTTCAGCGCTACTCTGGCGTATCAGTAAGAGTTAATGTCTTGTTTGGATTTCGCACAGTTCACATGTTTTAATATAACTCACCAGTATTTTTCCACATTTAATTCTCACTTTGCCAACTCGGACTAACACTCTCTTCTTATCTAACCTGTTCTCCATATACACCTGTCCAGTGACACTCTCAGTTGTGACTTGTGTTTATTTGCAAGCGCGCTGTAATTGCCTCGGTTTGCCTTGTCTTTTCACAGGAAATTGACCAAAGTGTTGAATTATTTTGTGGGCCATGCTGAGAACCCGGCTCATACAGAGCGACTATACGCCGCCTTGAAAGCCTTCAAATATCTTTTTCGTTTCATTGTGCAGTCTCGAATTCTCTATTTGAGGTGGGTACCGGCCCTCATTTCCTCTTGAAAAGAGGGCTTGATTAAACTTGTCCTTCATCTGACAATACAAATGAAAAAGCAACAGTAAAAATTATATTTTAGAAATCACTCGCTTCTATGTTGGTACAAAGACATGGGGCAATTGGACCTCCATATGGACATCCATGGCGATGGATGGATGGATGGATGGATGGAATGAGAGATGGATAGATAGAAGGAGAGATGGATAGATAGCATGAGAGATGGATAGATAGATAGATAGATAGTTCTACATCCGCCCACAGCTCCCTAGAATCATATCGCTGATGTTTGCATGGACAAGCATCACTAAAATGTTTTTCTGTTTGTTATTTGTCAGGTTTTATGGGAAAAGTGAAGATGCGGGGCAGTTTCTCGACTCCATTCGGACCTTATTTCTCTCAATCAGCAATCTGATGGACAGACCTCTGGATGAAGGAGTTAAGATAAAGGCAGGTCTCACTACTTTTAGAAGATATCTTTACAGATGTCATTTGTGAACGATGCAGCCATTTGTAAAAGCCACAAATAAAGATTCACACTACTGTTCAAAAGTTTGTGGTCAGTATTTTTTCTTATTTGAAAGAAAATAGTACGCTTATTCAGTTACAAAAGATTTCTATTTCCAATAAATGCTGTTCTATTCATCAGAGAATCCTGGAAAAAATTAGACATTGATAAAAATTTAAAATGTTTCTTGAGTAGCAAATCAGCATATTGCTAATGCTTTCTAATATATATATATATATTATCATATCATATATGTTTTTCTCACAGGGAGCAATCTTGAAATATCTTCCCACCATCATCAATGAATTGCAGAAGGTCTTTGACGCTGTAGAGCTCAGGTAAAGTGAAAACTTCATTGCCGTTTCTCTTTTCAGAAATCATGGTTACAGTAAAACACATATGAATGTAAATAAATTGCGTCAGTGTTTCTGATGGTTACAGTTTCATTCCACCCTCAAATGTTACAACTACCATCGTATCTTACATGATCAAAAAACTGCTAAATGAATGGGATCAGTGTACAAAAAACAAACTGAATGAAATGTACCTTACTGCTGTGTGTGAAAAAAATCATTTAAAAAATGTATTTTCAATAATTCCTGGGATCAGATCATATATACATAATGCAGAATCGGACATTCCAGAATCTTACACAAGTTAATAATATCAAACGAAGATCCACCGCTATGATCCTTGTGTATCTCTGAAAGATATTTGATTCAATTGTGTGGTTTGAAGTTCTCTTAGGAAATCATATTACTCAGCAGCACTTTGGGAGATAGTGCCCTGTCTATTTTAGAGTTTTTATCTAAAGCAAACTTTAATAACCTTAAATTAATCTTTTATAATATTTCAACTTCTTACCTGCCATGAAAATAGCCAAGGAAGCTGGCATGGCATTAAAACACCAACTAGTCCTGATAGTTAAAACACAGAAATGTGAAGCTTTTATTTTCGTTGAAGCATTAGCAATTCAGTAAAAACAGTTGCATTTTTTAAGCTTTAAAGTATAAATGTCTTTCAACCATTATCACTAACAGAATGTGTTTGGCGCGGTAGATCTTGTGGAAAATTGGTTGTGGAAAAACATCTCTAACAGGCTTGTTAAACATCCAATATTTGAAGACCAGTTTAGACAAATTAAGGGTAGTGTAACTCAGATGTTCACTTCACAGATGTAAAAAAAAAAAAAGTATGTCAGCTTTAGAGTATTAATTTAGAGTTGACACTTTTTTTCCTTTCTCTCTCTCTCACAGTGTTCAGCTGGCTAAGTTCATCGAGAGCATCCCAGATTTTCAGATGGTGAGGCAGAAGCTGGGCTGTCTGGTGAAAATTGTTGAGAGTAACCTGTTCAAACAGCCAGGTAGGACTTGACACAACATATAATTTATCTCATCGACATCACACTAAATGCGTAGTGCACAAGCTGTGTGTCATCCTAAACCCCTCATATTCTCTGTTGTGCTTCTAGACTGCAGAGATGTCTTGTTGCCCCTGATCACAGATCAGCTGAGTGGACAACTGGACGATCACTCCAACAAACCAGATCTTGAGGCCTGTGTACAGCTGTTGAGCACTGTACTGGACATGCTGGACTGCAAAAACGTGGTGAGTGATGTGGTAGAGCTTCTCACATCAAATCAGTATATTAGAATGATTTCTGGAGGATGTGACACTGAAGACTGGAGTAATGATGCTGAAAATGTAGCTTTTCCTCCCTGGAATAAATGACATCATAAAATATATATAAAAAATAGTTATAATATTTCACAGTATAACTTTTTTTTTACTGTATTTTTGATCAAATAAATTCAGCATTGGTGAGTGTACTTATATCTGGCTACACAAGACTATTGAGTGACTTTTTGTATGAATACAGACAGGCTGATCTTTCAACCATGATGCATTTCACTGGTTTGTTGATATGACAGCACATTCAAGATTGGTTGACATTTCGGTTGATATGCATTGAGACAGACAGACATTTCAGGTCAAACTCTTGTGACTTGTGAGCAGTTGCATTGCAAATTTCCAAAATAAGGTCAGATAAGGTCATCTTACCAGAGAGAGAGTAGTTTCTGGATTCAGTCATCACTCATTCAACCGTCCTTTGTTGCATGTAATTCACCTTTTTATTCTTTCAGGGTCCCACGTCCGGTCATGTGAAGTTAATCGTGGACCGTCTCCTGCGGAGGGTCAACCGTACGGTCATCAGCCTGAGCTTGGACTCTCCCTTCATAGTAAGAAACAAAGAACGCCACAAAACTGAGCTTTTCTAGAACGATTTGGCAGAGATGAATCTGCTTACCTTCCTGCCAAAGCTGGTGCAATTTCGACCGCACCGCGGCAAAGCCCACACACACCTGCTGAAGCTCATAACAACAACAGACCGCACCACTGAACTTAACTTGTTTATTTCCTTGCCCAGGCTCTTGGCTATGAGTTTTCACAGCGGTGTGGGCAGCACATGTAAAGTTATTGATTATTCCTTCTCTTCCTCTGGACACAGGGCCACTACCTGGCATGCATGACCGCTATCCTGAAACAAATGGAAGACGCGCATTATGCACAATACATCAGCACCTTCAAAACCAGACAGGACATTATCGTAAGTCTCCCGCTCTCTCCGCAGGAGCCATCCATCATCGCAGATGCAGAAAGAGCCTTCTGTGCTCCGAGAGTTTAGTTATAAATAATCCACCTTTTGCACAGCTGCCCGATGTTGCTCTTTTCCCTGTCGTCGGTCGAAGCGAGTCAGGGTTTAATAGCACAACGAAATTAGTGTGTTCAAAGCGCCGCTTCAAATTAGCATCTGTTTTTCCTGCTCGGTCATATATTTATATATTTGCCGGTCTGCATCTAATCATAGAATTCCTTGGCATGTACATACATGCTCTTAACAACAATAAATCCTGTATTTTGTTGTCTCCCCTCACCAGGATTTTCTAATGGAGACTTTCATCATGTTCAAAAACCTGATGGGCAACGTGTTTCCGCCTGACTGGATGATCCTGAATCTTCTCCAGATGAAAGTGTTTCTGCGGGCGATAGACCAGTACTCTGATGTTCTCAACAAGTACTTTCTGGACTCCGCTAACTTCCACTTACAGGTCAGTTTGACAAAGTCTCATAAAGGGGTTTTAAGTACGCAATTATGCTTCAGGCAAGACCAAGGTTATATTTCCAGAAATGCAATAGTGTTTCTGGTTGTGCAAACCACCAGTGCATCCCAGTGTTGCTCCAGACACAACTGCACATTGTAGGCAACTCACCAGAACCGGTTCCATTTTTCCATCCGGAAGACATTCGGAGGTCAGTGTTGTCTGGTGACAGAACAAATGGCTCTTCACAGTTTGGGGTTAATGAGAAATAATACTTTCATTCAGTAAGGAAGCATGAATTTTGTTAAAAAGTGAGAGTAAAGACATTTATAATGCCGCTTTTGTGTTTTGTGTCAGTGGTATAAAATGGATGAAATATGTTTCCACTTTTTTGTTTTAGTTTTGTTATGGTGAAATAAAGACCAAAAAGGTTGTGAAAAATCTGGTTAAACATGCCGTGTGTAGGAATTATTAATTTTTTTTTCAAATATGTAAAGCTACTAACAAAATCATTAATTGAACCTTTAATGAACCGTAGTGGTATGTTGAAGAAGAAAATAATGAATACTGTCTGTTGTTAAAAAGCCTGTGTCAAAAGGAATATTATTTTCCTTTAATCTTCTGAGATGAAAGAGTTCATTTTACTAACCATACTGTAATTTTCAGATCTTGTACTTCCATCCCAATCCTAAGAACAGCACAGCTGAATCCTTCATTTGAAAACTGCTGCCTTCACAAGCAGTATATAGGCATTAAGGCAATCTGATGTCCAAATCTGATGTTTGCACAACACCCTGCCTGCTAAGACCTGCTGCCTGCTTAGTTATTGGTTGTTTTTTGACAGCGGCATAGATTTTTTTTTTTTGTTGTTGGTTGGAATGAAAAAGGGATCTGACAGAGTGGTTAAAAGAAGCAAATAAATGTATTATTTTCCTATCTATGATTCTGTTTCTACCAGGAAATACACACTGTAGTCATTAAATATTCTAAAACTCACTTGAATGTGTTCTCGATAAATAAACTGGACCATCTAAAACCAGGTATCCAAAAGCAAATTGTGTAAGCGCAGCAATGCTCCGTTTCTCATTTAATATGTGAATAGTGAATTTTCATCTTGAATAATCCTAAGGGTCTGAGAGAGTGTAAAAAATGGTCATTGAAATCTAATTTATGGCTGTTTTTGGTGCAAAAAACTTGACGAACATTATTATAAGACCAGAGATAAAAATAAAACCTCTTTAATGTTCTGTGAGATTGTGCAGTGGTGATTTGACCACTGGTTTTATATAAGTGCTGTGACTATCTCTGCATGCATCTCTCTGCAAGTGTGTCCAGGAAAATAATGTGAGGTTATTCCTATGAAGCGTATGGATGCTTTCTGGTGATTGCACGCTCTTATGTAACATGTTTTTACTGTTGAGATTGTGATTATCTTTTGGGAAACCATATGGATTTTGCACCCACGTTAAGCCTTGTGCACTTTAGGCATTTGGGAAATATAATCTATAGCGCTGTTGAAAATACAGCTAAACTTTCTGTTGCTTGGTTACCATTCATCCAACACCCTGTGCAGTATTTCACCCGTAAGACCTCAGGCAATTAAAAAAGCAATTGCATTACAGTATATCAATACAAACTAATTTGTTTAAATAATCAAAGTGTGACTATGCCTTACTCATCTGTGATATGTAACCAAACACTCAACGATAATTTAAAAGCAGCGTCCGGCTTTGCGATGGTAGAACGAGGACAATTGTGGTCCTTGAAACAATGAAATAGTAAATACAGATTTTCCTCAGTGAATCCCCTTTTTGTCAGTGCAATTAATATTGTTATAAGTATTAAACATATCCTTCGCCATTTGTGCAGACATAAGTTATACCTCAAATTGTGCATCTTGTTACACACACATATGCATGTATGCCCAATACAATATGCATATAAGAATACTAGGATATTACCATGGTGCATGTCTTAAACATAGTAATACCATGGTATGTTTTGGTACTGTTTTTTTATGTAATGACAATGAGACCAAAACTTATCAAAGAGCCAATTGTCTGAAATGCAGGAAATTGCTGTACACAGATGTTTTTGAATCTTTGCCTTATTCTTGTGATATTTTTATGTCCGTTTTGTACTCTGGAAATTGTTTTGCAGTGATTGATTTCCTTTTGTGTTTCCTCAATAGCTTTGGAACAACTACTTTCACCTAATTGTTGCCTTCCTTACCCACAAGTCCTTGCAGCTGGAATCCTTCTCGCTTGAGAAACGAGACAAGATTCTCAACAAGTGAGTGAGAGACATTGTTCTGTCAAATCTTTTTGAGTTCAAGTGTTTTTTGTTTTTTTTTTGGTTTTGTTTTAAAGGCTGATATTAAATTAAACTTGATTAAATTGTGTTCCTAAAAATGTAAACAGGTGCGGAGACATGCGGAAAAGCATCGGCTTTAAGCTGGGAGTTATGTGGCAGAATCTTGGTAAAACCTTTTTCCTGTGCCTCTTATCTGTTTGAGACACAGACAATTACAGAAGCTTCAAGAGTAGAGAGGAATTTTGCAGAATGTTCTTAAGGACTGTCTTTTTGTTCAAATTGCTTTTTATCGAGAGTAAAATCATTGCTGTACTGTTTGTCTTTAATGGCTAAGGCAAAGTACATATTGCAGATAAAAACGGAAAAGAACATTTCAGCTATTTTGGGGCATCATTGGATGTATGTGTCACTTCCAGGCCCAGAGAAGATCAAGTTCATCCCTGCAATGGTTGGGCCGATCCTGGACGCCACGTTAGTGCCTGAGCCTGACCTGAGGAAAGCCACCATCCCCATCTTCTTTGACATGATGCAGTGTGAACAGCATTTTAGCCCCAACCACACCTTTCAGAAGGTGAGAGGTTGTTTTTGTACCAGGGTTACTTTGAGAATGAGAACTTCTGTTCCAAAATGTTGTCTACCTAGGCAGCATATTATTTAGGCAGCACGCGCACACTCATTATGCTGTCGACAGACGAATAATTCTTCCTTAAAAGATGCTGGTATTTTTTATTCGGTGCAGAAATATCTATCAATTAAAATATAGACATGTTTAATTATAAAAAGTGATAATTTACAATGTAGTTAATTTTGTGAACATTTGTTAATGCATTAGGTTTCATGACCTAAAAGTGCACAGCAATTATTTTCTTCATCATTGTTAATTGAAATATAAAAAAATATGCAGTTTAAAAAAAATATATATATTAATAAACAGTCAGATTATTAGTCAGTAGATGACAGCTCAATATTGGATTGTGCAGTGAGATAAACAATGACAACAGTCAAGAAAGTCTTTCAATCTAGTGTTCTTTCTAAAATGTGCAAATCTAGTATCCCCATTAGGACATACGCAACAAAATGAGGTACTCCAGTTGTTGAAAAAATACATTTTTACCGAAAAATAAATGCATTTTAAAAATAAAGTTGTTAAACATCAAATATTTGATGACAGCTGCAGTGACAATTTGACATCTCATTTTTCTCTAGTGGTCTCTTTCGAGAGCTATTTCTTTAGAAAAATCAACTAAATAGATAGAGGTGCATCTTAAAAATGTATATTTATAATATTCAATGTTGGGGGAAAGTTACTTTTTAAAGTAATGCGTTACAATATAGAGTTACTCCCTAAAAAAAGTAACTAACTGCATTTTATGGAAAAAGTAATGCGTTACGTTACTTTTGCGTTAGTTTTTCTCACCTGGGCAGGGCTTGCTTGTTTGATTTTAATGCCAAAAAAGAAACAAAAGTAAAGTTTTTGGCAAATGTAAAGGCCCTTTCACACCAAAAGTGAAGGCTGAAGGAAAAAGAAAATTCACTGCCATTCTGGATCGCAGAAGAATAGGACGCAGGAGATTTTGTTGTAAATTTAAAACTAATGCGTTACTTTACTATTAAAAAAATAATCTGATTACGTAACTCACGTTACTTGTAATGCATTACCCCCTACACTGATGATAATACATCATATCGTTAGTCATTTGATTGATGCATCGATCCATATCAATGTATTGCTACACTTCTAATGCTAATGACAGTTTCTAGTGAAATCAACTGTAAGTGTTCTCTATTTGTGTGTGTGCTTGAGTTACTGACCATGAAGAGCATTCAGATCAGCTACTTAGGAAGGTCCATGTCTTTTAAGATGTTGCCTATGTTGGCTCCTACATGATGCTCAGAAAGTTTGATGAAGCATTTGTGTGCTTTGCAGTTTGAGAATGAGCTAATCACAAAACTGGACCAGGAAGTTGAAGGAGGCCGTGGTGATGAACAATACAAGATTCTGCTGGAAAAAATGTGAGATCTTTCTCTCCCCTTATACTCTTAAAGATAATGTTTCCAAAAGAAGTTTTTTGCAGCGATGCCGTACTATCTTTGGTTCTCCAAAGAACCTTTCAGTAAACAGTTCTTAAAAGAACCAGACTTTTCTTTGAGTTTAAAAATTCTAAAGAACCTTTCCTCTTTAACCCTCTGGAGTCTGAGCGGTTTTCTGGGCCCTTGAGATGTTCTGACATGCCCTGACATTTGTGCTTTTTTCAGTTGCTTATAAACATATTAATGGCAAAGGTGTAAATTCACTCTATAAAGCACAAACAGGGCTACCATAATATGTGAGCCACGTGTATGTACATGTTTTAATTTTTGAGAGAATAATGTTTATGCGTGGATATTGAAAAAACTAAAAACTAAAATTTCTGAAATAAGGCCACAAAACACATAGTAAATATGTGTCAATAAGACTTTTGACCAAATGGATGTCGTCGCCTATAGTTTTTTCTTCAAAATTATGTGAAAACAGTCTTGCTTTATCGTTCAAATAAAACCATACATTGATTTAAATTGATGTAAAACAGGTTTTGCTTTGAAAGCCAATATGCGAGGGGGCGTGAACGAGGAGTGGTTTTCACCTGAATTACCACCCACTCTGCATAATGATGAGCCATTCACACAGGTGTGAAACTGGCTGAGCCACAATGCTTGGACAAAAGATATTTAGAAGAAGACTTATATTGACCATTTAAGAATTTGCTTACATCTATCTTGTACATATGTTGTGCTATTTTATTAAAAAGGTTACAATTACAACAATAATTACAATTTCAACAATATTTCAAGTGTACTCTTTCTTTGTAAAAAAAAAAAGAAAGATTATAGGCCTACATTTTATCTATGTATTCATTACTTTGAATATAGCCAACATTGGAACAGCTAACATCTTAGTTGATGACTTTATTTTTGACAAAAATATTAGGCTATTTTATATATAGAAATTGCTAAACAAAAGCTTATTTGACGAGGCAGTATATTCTACAGTAAGAACTGTACCCAAATCTACTAAACAAAATGTTGTCTTTCATATTTCGCCTGACTGTAAAGTTGTTTTCATGAAATATTAGGGCATATAAATGTTAATTTGCAGTTTACGTTGCTTATACAAATAGCCAACATTTTATTTCAACATATTTCAGTCGATTTTTACTCATCTCAGTATAGCAATACAGTTTGCTAAAACATCATCATTCGTTGACGATAGGCTTATTTACTTTAAATCCAGGAAAGTTGTTAATGAAAAAATTATTAAAATTAAGATACAATTGATACAAAACGAAATTCGTTTTAAAGAAAGGATTTGTACTTTCTGTTTTGAGGTCTCTGTGAAAGTTTGAAAGTCTTTTAGTGTTTTTTTTTTAGAGCTCGCGTCCATAATGGAGAAAAAAACAGAGCGCATGCCGTTCATTCGTCAATAAACAGAAACCCGAGAAGGAAAAACTTACTAGTATTCCTCAGCTCCTATTCCTCGTATTCCTCATTATTCCTCACAGCGCTGCAAGACGGTGTAAACAAGTAATGATCTGAATAAACTTGTGTTTTCTCGAGCTGATGGGGGCGTTCACAGGATTGCGCGGATTACCTCAGCCATTTGCGTTTGAATAGCGTGCGCTCTCCGTGGGCGGAGTCACATTACATTTGAATTAGCTCTAATTAGGTCGACTGGAATCGCTCTCTTTTAATACAGATTTCACAAGATGAGAATATTTGTTTTTTATATAAATTACTTCATTTAAAAGAAGAGATTTCAAGCTTCATAAAGACATATATCACGTGTATGTGTGAGAAGTATTCACTGAGTTATGGTTCATTTTCGGACGCGTTTCAGAATGGACTACACGGACAGAGAGAAGGCAGAACTCGCTTCGTGTTTATTTTTCTTTATTTGTCGAAAAGCACAACACTATGTTTTTATTGTGAGTATACACAAAAATAATACACATTTAACAGAATCGATTGATGTATGGAACTCCTATGGAAAATCAAAGTCAACAGAGTATTCATGAGTTTCTTTTACACTGATAAAAAAAAAAGCAAGCTGGTATCGCCGGCGATACCGTCGACCTCAGGGGGTTAAAGAACCTTTTGTGGAATTGAAAGGTTCCATAGAATCATAGATGCCAAAATGGTATCTTCTAATGGTTCTTCCATGGCATAACTGGTGAAAATCTTGATTTTTAAGAGTGTACCTTGTGCTGCCACTCAAATATTTTTGATTGCTTTGTGCTTCTATTCTTTTCTGTAGTTTCTGTGCCTGCGTGACTGACTCTATGTCTCTGTTTGTGTTGTGTCCAGACTGTTGGAGCACTGTCAGCGGCATCGGTATCTGTGTCAGTCTGGTGAGGAGTTGGCTCTGCTCTTGAGTAGTCTGCTGGAGAACCTGCTGGCCTACCGCACCATCAACCACGACGAGAGCCCCGAGCTCCGCATGAGCTGCACTGTCAACGTCCTGGTGAGAACCGGAGCGCGTGAACTCAAACACATCTTTAGCTTTCGAAAACATTCTTTATCACGCACTCAACCTGCTGAAAAGACCAGCGAGGACTAGAGGTTTGGTTCTGGTCTAGTTTGGTGGAACACACTTTTCATCAGAGGGCTTAATTTGTGAAGCTAATTGACTAAAGAAGTCTTGCTGTACACTCTTAGAAGAAAAGGTTCGGTTACACTTTATTTGGTAACACTTTATTTTACAGTGTCCTTGTTACATATGTTACATGTACTTACAATAGTATTAACAGTTAATTATGCATAATTACATGCAACTAACCCTCAACCAAACCATAATCCTACCCTAACTCTAACTCTATAGTAAGTACATGCACTTGTATAGAAAGTAATATTACTCAGTACTTAAATATATAATTACACTGTAACAATGGCACTGTAAAATAAAGTGTAACCCTTTATTTTTAGGTGACGCAGTTACATTGTACTTACTCAAATAAGAATTGAGTAATATGAATTACCTACATGTATTTACTCTAGAGTTACTTACTATACTTACTATGTAGTAATGTGTTTTTTTACGTCACTTTAAAATAGTGTTCTGTCAGGTGCTTCATTTATAGAAACTTTTTAGGGGTTCCCAACATGGGGTCATTTTATGGATTTAGTATTAATTAATTAACTGTTTTAATTCATTTTTTTTATTTTATGAATTAAACATACTTAATTACTAGAAAAAATAACCCGTTAAACATGAAAGTATTTTGCAAATGTTAAAGACCTTTCCCTTATAACAGAACCTTTTTGGCATAAAGCGTTTTTTAAAAATTGTGACAGGAACCCTAGCGTTCTATATAAAAACCCATTAAATTATTATTTATTATATTCATCTAATCAGGAATAAAAGATCTTTAAAGACTTTCATAAAAATCACATGTATCTTCTCTCTCATGCCCACAGAACTTTTACAAAGAAAAGAAAAGGGAGGATATTTATATCCGGTAAGTGTGCCAGATGATTGAAAGTTATTGGCTTGTTGACCCACACATGAATCTGAGTGTTTTGTGGTCTTTCATTAGATATTTGTACAAGTTACGTGATCTACATCTGGCCTGTGAGAATTACACCGAGGCTGCCTACACCCTGCTGCTGCATGCTGAACTGTTGGAGGTTTGTGCTGGTCACGGTTATGGTTAGATGCCGACATCTATGCATATCTCATAAATGAGTACACCCCCTCTGAACATAAAGATACTTTTCTATTTCTAAATGATTGCAATTCATGGAAAGATGACAACATGTAAATTCATTAAACATATACTAAATAAAAACAGAGAAAAATGTGATATCAATATCTGTAAAATAAGTAAATGAGCCGATTTTGCTTCAATGAAGGGTTGCATAGCCTTGTGGGGAAGTGTGCCGACATGTAGCTTCGTTGCGCTTCGGGGGACCCGAGTTCAAATCCCGGCTCGTGGACCCTTTCTCGATCCCGTCCTCCCTCTCTCTCTCTCCCATCTCGCTTCCTGTCTAGCTACTGTCCTATCCAATAAAAGGCAAAAAAAAAAAGAAAAGAAAAAAAAGAGGGGTTGCAAAAATTAAATTCAACAAACATGTAATATTCTAGTACGTACAGTAGTATGCCCTGCATAACTTTAAGTATACTGCTTGGAAAATGTTTTGCATTAAATAACAAAAACAATATTGCCCCATTGACTTTAGACCGGGTTTTTGTTGGTCAATGGCACAGTCTATTTCATTTGCCTCAAAATAGCAACAATGCACCTGAACACACCTCGTTTTCAGACCAGCAGCCCATGGGAGAACAGATGGGCGCAAATGCATTTGCTTTTTAAACAACGTGACGCAGGACGTGAAGATGATACCTGCATTGCGCCAGGTGTATGATAGTGCCCCTAGAGTGCCCTGATGTTTGATGAGGAATGTTGCTCTTGTCTCTACAAAATCCCCCAATAGTGTTAAGGTTGGAATAAGGCATGGAATAAGGAAAAGGATTGCATCTCCTATGTTTCAAGATTTAGAATTTTAAATTCATGACACACTGATCCTCCAATCCATTTTTGGATGCTGTTAGGTCCCAAATGTTTGATTTGGTCTCATGAGACCATAGTATGGATTACCAGAAGTCTCTATTTTGTTATTATGAGCCTTGGAAAAGGCTAAATGAGTTTCTTGTGCTTTGGCTACAGTAGGTAGTTCCTGTGTAGACAACATTTCACTTCTGCACGTTGCGTCTTACTGTGTAAGATGAAACAGTCCCTCTTCTGACAGCTTTTTCCAGATCTGAGACACTTGCTTGGCATTTCTCCTGCTCTTTTCTTAGCAAAAAATCACTCATTCATACAAAATGAAAGCTTAAAGTGAATGCCGTATTGTTTCAGGTATATATTTTCACGATTGGAACATTGCTTTGATAATTCTCTTGTACCAATGTCCTCTTTTGTGCAAAGAAACAAATCTACTAATCTTTGAAATTGTTCCATATTTGTCAAAATTAAGTCTGAGAAGGATTCAATGGGCTTTATAACTTTTAATTGTCAAGAAATTACTCTTATATAAAAGTTTTGGTTCAACATACTCACTCGTTGATCACAAAATGCCTTTAACTTGCAGCAGAAAATTTGTTTAATTTTATTTTGTAACTTTCAGGAGGGTGTACTCATTTTTGCAACAACATTTTATCACTTTGATAAGAAAATCTTATTTCCCTGAATAATATTGGCATGGTTCTTTGGTAATTGATCAAGGATACTTGCTGGAACATTACATCTTCAAGAAACCCTAAGAACTCTTCTATGCAAAGAGTAATTTGTTAACTTTCAAAGGGGGTGTTTATATTAAATAAGTTAAATATGTATTTCTTAGAAACAGCAATAATTTCCAATTTTTATTCTTCCTTCAAATTATGAGAAGTTTGTAGTGACCAAAAAAGATAGCAAATCAAAACTTAATTAAATTAAAAGCAAATTAAAACAAATGATTAGAAAACACAATTAACTAAATTAAATCTTATTTTTGAGCTTTTTGCAAATTTACGTTCTTTAAGCTGCTTTTCAGTCTAATCATCCATAAAAAGGGTTTTTAAAATAAAATGTTATAGAAAAATTAATATGTATTCGTAATTCATATTTGTCTTTCACAGTAATTGCAATCATTTAAGCATAAGCCTTTAGATCAAAATGTCTTAGGGTCATGAGTAGGCATGTGACATAGTAGGCATATAATTTTCTGTGTGTTTTTATAACGGAATTGAATTATTTAGCAAAAATAGGTTAAAGATCTTCAGTGTTGTCCTATAAATAACAAGTTTAATGACTCAATAAAACCATACACAACAAAAATATATGATGCAAACAAATGTTTCAAACAGAGTGCAGTAGATCACACTATGCTAAAAACTAGAGAACAAATTTAAGAAGAGAACATTTTCAACCAATATCTGAATATCTTTCTGGGATAGCATTTTTCAGTCCAGATTCAAATTATAAAATGTGTAATTATTAAGTTTAATTGTTTGATAAACACCATAGTGAATACAAAAATCTGAGAGTTTGACTCTCTTCTCAATGACAAGTGGTTGCCAGAAGCAAAAAAACTTTGACTAATACTGCAAAAAATAATGTAATGATGACAAATGACACATATGAAATATTATGATATTAAAGGGGTAGTTCACCCAAAAAGGAAAATTTTGTCATTAATTACTCACCCTCATGTCGCTCCAAACCTGTAAGACTTTTGTTCATCTTCAGAACACAAATGAAGATCTTTTTGATGAAATATAAGCGCTTTCTGACAGCTACGCAACTACCACTTTCAAGCCCCAGAAAGGGAGGAAAGACATCATTAAAGTAATTCACGTGACTCCGGTGGTTTAACCTAAATTTTATGAAATGTCGAGAGTTTGCCTAAACAAATATAATTTTCCACTTTATTTACAAAATATTAATCTCCAACGTGCGTTCATGCACCAACGTCTGCTCTCGCGCCGTGGTGCTCTCTCATTTGTAGCTGGGTTTCCATTACAGATTTACTCAAAACTTTGCGATATTTTCTAAATGTTGATTAAAAACGAAAGCGAAATGACGGGGTTTCCATTAACGGATGATGTCTGACTAAAACATAATTATTTCCTCTCGCGATATGTCAAAACAAAGCCTGAGGCTAACTTAATGTCATCTCAACTTGCATTAGCCTGGTGTATTTTAGTTTTTCCAGTTATATCAGCTCATGCCAAATAGAAAGAATGTTTGCCTTACTTGTGCTGTGCAGACCTGTGCTCATTGATGTGACAGTTGGTCTCTCTCCTAGTATTAGGTTGAAAACCTTGAATTTTATTTCCCCTTTCCCATTAGCACAGCTTTTGCAGAGGTTCTCTTTTCCATAAGATACTTCTGTTTGAGAGCTTTCCATTTGGAGTGTAATATTTGCTACGGCTTCCGGAAGCCCTTCTCCCTCATATCTGCTTCGAGGGCTTGATAAATTGTGGCATTTCTTTGTTTTTTAGAATCCAGTATTCCCATAAAAAGTCTAATGTCTCGTCTTCTGTCTTATGTTTCGCAGAGCTGAATTGGGTTTCCATTATTTTCAATTCGCAATTTCAATTTGCGCAATTTGAAGGGTAATGGAAACGCAGCTTGTGTTCTGAAGATGAACAAAAGTTTAAAGGGTTTGGAACGACAATAGTAATGATTTTCGTTTTTGGGTGAACTAACCCTTTAAAGAGATTTGACACATTCCCATTTATTCACAATTTGCTTACATTTTTAAAAAATAGTTTATTATTCAATGACAAGGATGTCTATAGATTTGGAAATGACATGGCCTAATGAAAGTCAGTTGTTATCCTCCAAATCTTTATAAAAGCCAAACATTTAGCCTGTCACTCCCCAAAATTGTATTATTCTGCTTAACTTCGTCTGGTTTGCATTTTAATATCTGCACTCAGAAACGTATTGCTCTTGCAGTGTGCTGGTTAAAGTTGCAACATAGTTTGGTGATTAGCAGATCAGTGTGATTGACATGACTGAACTGTGCAATCTCTTTCTAGTGGTCCGACAAGCCGTGTGCGCCCCACCTGATCCCACGGGACGGAGCTCAGGGCTGGACACAACAAGAGCTGAAGGAGAGACTTTTTCAGGAAATCATGTGCAATCTGGACAAGGGCAAAGTATGCACATCTAAATCTAATGAAAATGCTTTAATATAATTACTTCACATGCCATTCAACCCATTTTTAGGGAAGTACAGCTGTAAAGAACAGAAAAGAGAATTATTGTCATGTTGCGGTTTAACTTCATTTAAAAGTTTACGGTCTGTAAGAATTTTTTTTGAAGTCTTTTTTAAAATGTAATTTATTCCTGTAATTTTCAGCTTCATTACTCCAGTCTCATTACTCCAGCATCATAACCCCTAACCCTAACCCAGTGTCACATGATCCTTCAGAAATCAATCTAATATGATGATTTGCTGCTCAAGAAACTGCTGCTCATTATCAATGTTGAAAACTGCTTCACATTTTTGTGGAAACCATGATACATTTTTTTCAGGAATTTTTGATGAATAGAATGTTCAAAAGAACAGAATTTATTTGAAATAGAAATCTTTTGTAACATTATAAATGTCTTTACTGTCACTTTTGATCAATTTAATGCATCCTTATTGAATAAAAGTATTGATTTCTTAAAAAAACAAAAAAGAAAAAAACTGACGACTCAATGGTTGTGCATTTAAAGATATATTTCACCCAAAAAGAAAACATGCTTTTATGTATAGATATATATATATATATATATATATATATATAGATGTCAAGTTGACTTTTGCTGTTTCATGTCACAACGCATCATGTTTTAAAATGTTTTTTATCTTTTATGAAGAAAGTAATTGATTTGGAACACTGGAAGGTAGACTAAATGATAACAGATGTTTCATTATTGAAGCTGTTCCTTAAAGAAGAATAAACACCGCAGATGTGTTGCCATCAAAACACGTTCTCATTTATTGTTTGTTTGTTCTTTGTCCACAGATGTGGGAGAAAGCCATCGAGATGGCCAAACAGCTTGTTAAACTTCACGAAAACCAAATGTTTGATTTCATAGAGCTCGGTCAGCTGCTGGTAAGACAGACGTGACAGAATTCCCTCTTGTTTCTTTGTTAATGCGATCTGAAGGTAACGCCGCAGACAAACCTCCCCCGAGCTTCTGCAGGAGATGCTCTGTGATTGTACAAACATTTTAGCGTTTTGATTCACGCACTACTTATTGATTCACGTTCTGGGTTGGTAGCCTAATCCATCACGCTGTCGGCTGGGTAGCAGCCGTCACTCGGCACAGGAAATAAGCATGGCAATTTGCAAGCAAGAGGAGGAAGGAAACTGGTGCGATAACGGCTACTGTAGCAGTTACACACTCTCCTCTCAGTTCTGCCTTTGGCTCTGTCAAGTTCTCACTTGGCAGCTGACTTCAGTTTGATCAGTTTGTGCTGATGAATTGGGTGGACAACTGCTTCAACTTTTCTGTCCTGTGGTGCAGAAAATGTACCATGCATTAGTTAGGTGAAATTTGGGAAATTTTTGCCATTGAGATGACTGGAAAAAAAGTCCCATTTATTTTGAATAAATCCTATATTTCTAATTTCTTGTGTGAATTGGAATCATTGTATTGAATGTACAGTAACAAATACCAAAGGTAAAGTATGTAGAACACTTTGAATATTCTGTCATCATTTACTTATCCTCATGTCATTCTGCACCCGATTTAATTTTTTCTTTATCGCCGGAGCGCAAAAGGAGATATTTATCTGAATGTTCAGGCTGCAAAATGTTCCCATACGTTTAAAGTGAACAGGAGTGCTGTAAAACTCCAAAATGATAAAAACAGCATAAAACCACCGTATTTGTTGTACAAGTATTGTTTAGTATTATTTATGCACTAATATTTATTAATGCTTTTAATTAGCTTTTATTTTTATATTTAAAGTTTTATTTGTAGTTTAAGTTCTAGGAATTTTGTGCTTTTTAATTTTTATTAGCTTTTTTATTTCAGATTTAGTCATTTTATTAATTCAACTTAAACATATTTCAGTTAGTTTCCAAGGCAACATTTATAATTCTAATATTTATATTCTATTTTTTTATTTCAGCTTTATTTAAATTATTAAAAAGATTAATAGTTTTAGCTTTAGCTAACAATAACAACACTGTGTAGTACATATGGCTTGCATGTTATATTCCTAGTGTGAGCCCCCCCCAAACACCCTCTGCCATAACTCTCAAAAGGCACATGAAAACTAAGATGGTTGGAAAAATTATATTTCAGTGCTTTTGCGTTCTCTCACGAAACTTTTGTGCTCACCCAACAATCTTTGTGTTTGCTTGGAAAACATTCGTGATGGAAATAATATGAGGTGGGAGGAAAAACAGTGAAGGGAAACACAATTGCAATTCCATATTTAACTATAAAAGAGCCACATGGTATGTGAGGCCAAAGGCAGAGAGCCACATTTACACAGAGGGGTTCCAAGATCAGATTCTGAATGTTAATCATCTCCATTTATGAATGTATATACGAATATGATTTACAGGCTCTCCTACGACCTAGAAAATAGGTGAAGTTCTTTTACAGAATCATAAATGATTGGCAGTATTGGCAATTCTTCAGTGTTAGATTGCTGCCACTTAGACTACCATAATTAAAAATGTTACCGTATCGAAAGCATTTCTATCAGAGAGCTGTAGGAACAATTACAACAATTCGATTTTTTTTTTAATGACTACTATGACCTTGATTATTATTAACCTCTTAAAATAAGCTACTAAAAGGATCTTAATTGTTCGTCTTTCCAAGTATTGGAAGAACCAGGGGTTAAGTGCTTTGATCAAAGGCATTATGGGGCAGATAACAGTAATTGAAGTTGACTGAAGCCTTTGTATTAGCAGGATTACGTGCAATAGAGGTCAAACTTGTTACGCAACAGTTTTTTGGAACCATCAGAACGGTCAAAAATAGATGATTATGTGCAATATTAAAATTTCCCTCACCCAAAGCTGTCATATGACTTCACAAGAATTGCAATATAGTTCACAAGTATTATGACCTCTTTCACGTTCATTGTATGAACGAGAGCAGCGTGAACACACATAAAAGTCTCCTTTTATGTTCTAAGGAAGAAAAAAAGTAAGACAGGATGAGCAAATGATGACAGTGCTTTCGTTCTCAGCTGAACTTTTCCTTTAATGCTTGACTTTTGAATGCCTTAATTGCTAATTGAAATGTAAAAACACCAGTTGTTTTGTACACAGAAACAGCAGGCACAGTATTATGAGAACATCATGCACGCCATGAGACCTCAGCCCGAATATTTCGCAGTGGGATACTACGGTCAAGGTTTCCCATCCTTCCTCAGGGTGAGTGAATTGCTGCTGTATCCCAGTTTTGCCTGTTTAAATGGATTCAATAAGGGATCGGTTTTTCAAACGACAACTTGGAGAATTATTCCCCCATTTGGTGCTCAAATGTCTAATTTTCTGTTGTTTATGTGGTGTAAAGTATGGATTAAACAGTGACACAAACATGCTGGCAGGGCATTTGGGCATTAAGCATTGCCAAAGGAAAACAGATATTCTGATTGGAGCTCTCCCCAAAGAGCTCTCAGAGTAATTGGGTTTTAACAAGAAAATAATACTTTTGTTCACAGTCAGAGGTTTGGAAACCCTGGTGCCTTACTTTTACATATACAAGAGCCCCTTAGACATCTAATGAAATGATAGGCTTTGTGCAGTTATTATTGGTTCTGCATTCCAGATTTCAAGCCATGAAAATCGCTTAAACAGAGAAAGAACTTTGTTGCTAGTACGTTAATAGCAGTGGCTTACAGTCTTCAATTAACATTTTCACTCTCCCTGTTTCTAACAGAACAAAATGTTCATTTACCGTGGTAAAGAGTATGAGTGGCTGGAAGACTTCAGCCTCAAGCTCATGTCTCAGTTTCCCAATGCAGTGAAGATAACCAGCACATCGCCCCCTGGTGACAACATCTTTAACTCACCCGGTCTACGTATCCTTCACCTTTAACCCAGCAATATACTGATGTTAAAGCTTTTTGTTGGTAACATTTAAAGGTTTGGGGTCAGTATTTTTTTTTAAAGAATATAATACTTGCATTCAGCTGGGATGTATTAAATTGATCAAAGGTGACAGTAGAGACATTTATAATGTTACCAAAGTTTTCTATTTCAAATAAATCTTCTTTTGAACTTTCTATTCATCAAAGAATCCTGAAAAAAAAAATGTCATGGTTACCACAAAAATATTAAGCAGCATTGTGTCCAAATGCTTTTTTGAACCAAATTAAGTCAATGTGAACAGTTTTCTACCCTTAATTGATTCCCTGCAGATATTCAGTGTTTTACGGTGAAGCCTGTCCTAACTTTACCTTCACAGTTCAAGGACAAGGGAGTTCCTGAACAAATCCTCAAGTATGAATCAACACCCTCGTCACAATTCAAATCTATTGTAAATAATGCTGTTATAGATCTTATTTTCCTTCTGTTGTTTTCTCAGTTACTACAGGACGAACGAGGTGGACAAGTTCCAGTATTCAAGACCGTTTAGGAAAGGAGAAAAAGATCCTGACAATGAGTTTGCCGTAAGTTGCAAACATTGATCAAATATTGAATCACTGAGGTTGACCGATAAGGCAGATGAGGGTATTTATGGTGCACGAAAAAGATGATTTCAAATTAAATTACTGACATTTTTATTTCAACATTGTTGACATTATACATTTTTTTAAACTTGTCAAAGCTTTAGTTTGAAGTGTCAAGCTCAAACCCCATGAGTGAGTGACTGGTTTTCATCAAGATTGTTTGTGACTTGCAACCAATGAATGAATGAAATGAATGCAGGGGTCTCACAGGCATGGCAAACCTGAAATTTGTGTCTGAAAAAAAAGTTATTTCCAAGTCTAAAAGAGTCATTAAAATGAATGAAATGTTAAAGGAATGGGTTCAAAGACATAAGTGTTATTATGTTGTTTTTGAAGCTTGGCAGTAAAAAATTACTCTACTTCTTATTTTTTTATTCACGTTTTGTAAAAAAGCTGTTTGGACATTCTAACATCTATGTTTCTTGGAAGAAAGACAATATAAAAATTGTAGTAAAAGTAAAAAAAAAAAAAAAAAAGTCTATCTTATGCTCAGTGTTAATTGGTTTAAAACCTTTTATATGCATTCTCTATGAAATGATTAAAAATATCCATGTCTGATAATCACAAGAAATCATTTAAAAGCAGTAATTTAAAGGGCTCCTATTATTCCTTTTTACATGTTTAACTTTGTTTAGTATGTAATGTTGCTGTTTGAGCATAAAAAGTGAGTTCTTCTCTATATCAGTGCGCTTCTGAACTCCTGAAACGCTTCCATTGTAGTCTTGTAGTCATTGTAGTTTTCTTCCGGAAACGAACACATCACAATATTCCTCATTTAAATAATTCCCATCCAAGGCATACACAAAAAAAGGGTGGGAAGCTTTAATAGTGTTTTGAAACTCACAGACCAATCACAACACACTGGTCCAGCCGACCAATCAGAGCACACTGCTTTTTGGAAGGAGGGGCTTCATAGAGACAGGAACTAAACAGAGCATTACTGACAGACCTTTCTGTCATTAAAGCATAAAACCTATTCTAGTAGATGCCTAAAACAAAATCAAGACTTAATAGCTCTTTAAAAAATGTCAGATTGTCAACCCCCTGATGATGATAATGATTTAAATGCCTAATTAAACTTTTAAAAGAAAGTTGCCACTCACTAGCACTGAAGAATCACCCTTATTGCCAGTAATCTTGAATGTTGTGATTCTGTGAAGCTACATTTCACTAGTTTCTAGGTGGTACAAGAACCTGTAATTCAGTTCTATATAATTATTCATAAAAGGGGATGATTAACCTTCTGAACCTGTTACCCCTCTGTGTAAATGTGCCTCTCTACCTTTGACATCACAGACCATGTGGATCGAAAGGACCACTTTTATTACAGCATACCGCTTTCCAGGAATCCTCAAGTGGTTTGAAGTGAAATCCATGTCTGTGGTGAGTAACTCGTTCTTCTCGAAATACTCTAAAACTGACTTTTATTGTAAAATGTCATAAGTGTTATCTGAATACTTACCTATTAACAAAAGACAACATGACATCAAAATTAACCCTATTCACCTTTTTTTCAAATGCCCCATAATGTGTTAATCAGTGCATGTTATTGTTTTCATAGTCTTTCATCAAATTGTGACTTTTTCTAAAATAATGTTTCTGCTGATGTTATATTAACCAAGTGGATTTTTACTGGAGAAAATGTATGTGATGCTTGTGCGTTGCTGTACTGTTGCTAGGATATTGCTTACTGGCAGTAAGCAATATCTATATAAAAATCAAATCAAATCAATATCAATGTAAAAAATAAAGGATATTTTTTTCGGCAGCACTTGATCCAGTAATACTAACACTTTCACTTCTATTCTATTTTTTTTTTTATATAAAAAAAATAAATAATTACATGCACTGTTAGATTAAACTGAGAATGGTCATAGCACTTGCATATTGTCGTCCTACTGTTAGTTTAACTGCCTCTATTGTTCTCATTTGTAAGTCGCTTTGGATAAAAGCGTCTGCTAAATGAACAAATGCAAATGTACTGGCATAGATTAAAATAGCCCTCCTACAAGCCTTTATGATATTCCAGTTTCAAGATATGCCATTTTATGTCATTCTCAAAAGTTTGGAGTCTTTTGCTCACCAAGGCTGCATTTATTTATTTCAAAAATACAGTAAAACCAGAGAATATTTAGAGAGATTAACACTTTATTTTGATGGTCCACTTTAGACATTCTATTAACTATAAGTAACTTTGCAAGTACATGTCAACTTATTCTACTGATTAACTTAAGAAACTACTTTTAAACTTAATTAACTCATTCTAATCCTAACCTAACAGTCTACTAACAATCTACTACAGTCTACTAATACTCTAATGAGAGTTAGTTGACATGTAGTTGCAAAGTTAATTATAGTTAGTAGAATGTCTAAAGTGGACTATTTTAAATAAAGTGTAACCCAATTTGTTTTAATTACTGTTTTCTTTTTGAAAATATTTAAAAATGTAATTTATGACAGTGATGAAAAGCTGAATTTTCTTTAGTCACATGATCCCTCAGAAATCATTCTAATATGCTGATTTGCTGCTCAATAAACATTGATTATTTTTATCAATGTTGAAAACAGTTGTGGTGCTTAATATTTTTGTGGTAACCATGATCATTTTTTGGAGGATCTTTGATAAATAGAAAGTTCAAAAGAACAGTATTTATTTGAAATCAGTATTTTTTTGTAACATTATAAATGTATTTACTGTCACTTTTGATCAATTGAATCCATCCTTGCTGAATAAAAGTATTCATTTCTTTAAAACAAATGGTAGTGTATGATCATAATCAGATCTTATCTCTCCGCCCGTCTCATATTGTCCCTCGTTTGTAGGAAGAGATCAGCCCTTTGGACAACGCCATAGAAACCATGGAGCTGGCCAATGAGAAGCTGAGTAATCTGGTACAGCAGCAGGCGTGTGACCGCTCTCTTCCTGTGCACCCGCTCTCCATGATGCTCAATGGAATCGTGGACCCGGCTGTCATGGGCGGCTTTTCCAACTATGAGAAGGTCAGTCTTTCTCCCCTGTTTCTTCCGAGCTTTGAAACCATGAGATCCCATGCTCCCTTTAAAGTGTCTCCAATGCCACGCCTCCTTCAAAACACATAAACATGCACAGCAGGGAGCAAGTGTCACGAGAGACAGAGTTAACCTACCTCATGTCTCAAAGCACATAACATTACAATAATAATGAACATAACTTAAAGAGCTCTGACCTGTACCACCTGACTGCTGCAGATTAATTTCGACATTGATAGTAGAGATGCACCGATTACAATTTTCTGGGCCGATTCCGATTTCCGATTTTTCATTAAGTTTGACCTGCCGATACCGATTTTAGCCGATTCCGATTTCATTTTTTCTAACCACTTTACAGCACACACAAATATTTATTTTATATCTTTTCTGTAATAGAACATTTTACAATTTGCATAGTTCACACACATCTAAAGTGCAGTGTTGTGGAAGAACCATTTCCTTTTCACATTCAATATCCAATAATTATATATATATATATATATATATATATATATATATATATATATATATATATATATATATATATATATATATATATATATATATATATATATATATTAGCAAACGAAACGTCTGTATGAAAACAGGGAATGGCAATAAAATAATAGGCTATATAAATAAAAAATAAAATAAATATAGCCTTGCAGTATAAAGATATTTCTCAAAGCACACACACACAGGCCTATTGCAATCACTTGTACAAACTGAATAATAAAACAAGTTTAAAGGGTACATTTTCTATAAATATTAGTCTTTGTTTTCTTTTCTGACATAGCCTGCTCCAGTTCTTGTTAAAACACACAAATTCTGTGCATTTTGGGCACTTTTTTAGTGAAACCCTATTTAGGCTATTTTCCATCAAAAATGTGCTTTCCCTTTAATTGAGCGTGAGCAGTGCAGCAAATAGACTCGGCGGCGAAACATGCGCTTCACTGCTCGCGACGCTCCTGCTTGACGCTCACGCGCTGCTCCTGCTTCCGTTGTGAATGCACTCATTGATTAACATGCACGCCGAAAAAAAATACGCGCTTGCGGTCTGAACGGACGTAATTCACGAGGTTTTCTACATGTGCTCCGTGTGCACGTGTGATGCTGATGTTGCGCGATGTTAATTATGCGGCGCCCGAGTGCATTAGACCGGCATAAAATCGGCATTTGTCAGACTGACCGGCCGGTCGCCGGTTACAGCCGATCACGTGAAAATCGGCCAATTCCGGTCACCAGCCGATCAATCGGTGCATCTCTAATTGATAGTGTTGCCGCTGAAACACATAAATCCAAGTCACGAACCGCTCCGAGTATAAAGTCACGGGTTTCATCTCTTCCAAATGACAGTAGTTATGGCGTGAACGCAGCGTAAGCTGGTTGTTTTGGTTCAGGAGGAACTGTAAAAGGCGGCTGCTGTTTCGTTTGTGGCACTCGGTGACTGACGTCTGTCTAACTCTGCATAGCATGAATCGCGCTGATGACGTCACGTGATGTCTGTGCGAACATGTGCGCAAAGATATGGAAATACATACGCTGACTGGCAGGTAGGACATCGTATCATTGAATTCGGACGAACATTTTATAGTCCTACGCCTTCAACATACAATTTATATAGATATAAATACATGTAGACCACTTAACTTAGTGATTGCTATCAGGATGTGAAGAGACATTCAACCAGCATAACAAAAATGTTTCTGGAACAAATCGCCTCCTGCCTTTAATTTCAGAGCTGTAAGCTCAGTGTGCGGACATGAGTCTTCTTACTTCTATGATAGTCGTCTTTTTCTCCTGCACCTGAGCCCAATAAAGGTTTGGGATGTGCACACCTTTTTCTGTATTTTTGATTCTATTAATTTTTAACCAAAAGAAATCAAGCCCAAATCAAGCTGACACCCTGATAGTCCTCAGCTAAATCAGTCAGATGTGCTCAAGAGTCGCTCTGTATCTTTAGTCCTGGTCAGATATGAAAAATTGATGTGTGTCTCGAGGCGTTAGGTCTGCTGCAGCACCGGCAGATTCTGATTGAAATTTTTGTTTCACCCCCTCAGGCGTTTTTCACAGACGCCTACATGAAGAAGAACCCCGACCACCTGGAACGCATTGAAGTCTTGAAACACCTGATTGCATTGCAGGTGACACTTCTGCAGATCTGTGTTGTGTTTAACCATTCTCACAATACTCGAATTATTCTCATAGAAGTGGGAGATATGACCATCTACCATGTTAACTATGTATGTAGAATTATTTGCACCCCTGGTAAATATGATCAAAGATGGCTATAAAAATAAATCTGTATTGTTTCATTAAAAAAAAAATTCGCTAAAATCTAACTTTTCATTGAAGTAAAAGAATTATTGCCCTGATGGTGCTTTGGAGAAAAAGTATTTATTTCATTATGAGATTTTCGCTTCACTTTCAATTCTTTTACTTTAATGAAAGGTTAGATTTTTGTGAATTTTTTGAATGATAGATCAAAAGGATAAACAATGCAGATTCATTTTTAGAGCTTTGCTCATATTTACCAGGGGTGCCAATAATTCTGACCACAACTGAATATATAAATTAATATTGTCTAAATGTATTTACATTTTTGTTCAAATGTTTGGGGTTGTTAAGAATTTTTCATGTTTTTGAAAAAAAAAAAAAATTTATTCTCACCAAGGCTGCATTTATTTGATCAAAAATACAGTAAAGCATTAGTGCTGCTGATTAATATTAATGTGGGAACTGTGGTCGTTTGATTAATAAAAAGTTCAAAAGAACAGCATTTATTTGAAATAGAAATCATTTGTAACATTATAAATGTTTTTACAGTCACTTTTGATCAATTGAATGCATCCCTGTTGAATTAACCTATTAATTTCTTGAAAAAAAATATTATTGACCCCAAACTTTTGAATGCTGGTCTAAATTTTTATAAAAATT
This sequence comes from Scardinius erythrophthalmus, assembly GCF_964197995.2. Taxonomy (NCBI): domain Eukaryota; kingdom Metazoa; phylum Chordata; class Actinopteri; order Cypriniformes; family Leuciscidae; genus Scardinius; species Scardinius erythrophthalmus. Next base: position 4,340,577 of record NC_138240.1, on the reverse strand, counting down.
GTGGAACTGCCTGTTTTTAGATAATCAAATATCTTTAGATAATTAAATGGATTAAATTACTTGATGTAAGTAATAAAAAAAAAAATTCTAAATCTAAATTTCAATTAGCTTTGAAACCATCTACAGTAAATGGTAAAACCATCTATACATTTGTACTGTTGCACTGTATGTTTTGTCATATTAAAATCAGGTACTGAAAAAGCATCAATGTGATCCATTCAGAGTTAAATTTTTAATGTTGAAAATGCTTTAATGCTTCCCAGGTCCCATTGCTTGATGAGGGAATTCGGATCCACGGAGAGAAGTCCACGGAGCAGCTCAAACCCCTTCACAACAGAATCGTCTCCTGCTTCCAGGACCTGCGCGCCAAAGTGGAGAAACTCTATGGCGTCATTACTCTAGTGAGTATGACGAATACGACTCTATTGAGAAGAGGCAGTTTTTAACAGCCTGTTTTTGGGTCGCAATGTTTCAGATCTAATGAAATGATTCATACTACATGTTGTCTAACAATTACTTTGATGGAGATTTGAGATCAGCTAAGACTCATCAAGATTCATTTTCGTGAGACAGTAGACCACAAGAGGAGGCCATATCTGCTTTGATGAAGTGATATTTGTCTTTGTGTGTCAGGTGTATTTGGTCCCAACAAACATAGTAAAACCTGCACTTTCCAGCCTCTTTATTACGATATTTTTCTTTGACAAGGTTGGTCCCCAAAAAGAGAAAAATAGCTTAAAGGTGAAGTATATCATTGTTTTGATGTTAAAAATCTTTCTGCAATCCCAATTAACTAGAAGTAAGCACAGTTCTTATTAGATGACACACAACTTGTCCCTTATCTTTTTCCCTAAGTACATGAATGTTGCCTCAAATCATGTGATGACTTGTGCAGAAGCATGCTATTACTTTACCAAGCAATTTTTACTAAGCAAAAATCCCATAGATTTACACTACTCTTCAAAAGTTTAGGGTCTCCTGTGCACACAATTTATGCATTTATTTGATTCAAAATAACTTTCTTTTTGATTGTAATTTATTCCTGTGATGCAATCCTGTGATATTCCTGAATTTTCTGCATCATTACTCCAGTCTTCACTCAGTGTCACATGATCCTTCAGAAATCATTCTGATATGCTGATTTGCTACTCAAGAAACATTTCTGATTGTTATCAGTGTTATAATCAACAGTTTGTAACTGTAATCAACAGTACAATCACAGTTTTTTGTGGAAACTAATGATACATTTTTTTTCAGGGTTCTTTGATGAATTAAAAAAGTTCAAAAGCACAGTATTTTTTTTTCAAATAGAAATATCTGTAACATTATAAATGTCTTTACCGTCACTTTTGATCAATTGAATACATTCTTGCTGATTAAAAGTATTATTTGCAATTATTATATATATAAATGTATTATTTTTAAGTTTATAAAAAGTATTATTATACATAAATATATATAAATCTTACTGGGTGGGAAGAAATGACATCACTTTAATTGACTTAATAGTGCTAAATTCACATTTACGGTATAAATGCTAAAAGTTTAGAGTTGCATTTAATTGGATTATTACAGAGGTCAGTGAGATTCAAGTCATGATATAAATAGAAACTTGTTTGTGTTTGTGTTTGTATCTGTATCTCCAGCCCTGCTCTCTGACCGAAAAGAAAAAGAGTCGCGTGGGGTCGATGGTGATGCCATACATCATGTCCTCCACGCTTAGACGGATGTCCACCATCTCAAATTCCTCCTCGGGACACTCCAGCGGCTCAGGCTCCTCCGACGGAAACTCCTCCAGGCCTGCATCCCAGGAGTCAGTATTCTCTCGTTCATAGAAATAATCTTCCTCATTTTCAGCTGCGCACCGAGGGCTAATTTATCGTTAGACAGAGTTCCCGTGGTCATGAAAGGATTCAGTTTCCCCTGTAATTATGCCTCTGCTAGTGGAAAAACATGACATTAATCCGGTTTAACCTCCATGTTTAATTGGTTCTTTTATGTGTAAGTGGGTTCTCATTAAACAAGTCCTTAATTACCATTAACTCCCCAATAATTTAGATAAAAATCTACCTAGCCTCAAATCTTATCTTATCGGAGTAAAGGACAACCTGCTTGTTTTTCCCTCAAGTATTTGCAGATGAAATTGTTCTAAATTAGTCATTCCTAACTGGTCATCACACTTGCCTATAAATGCTTTCTTTCTGGAAAATCATTATTGTGGATGAATGATGCTTAGTCGGAAAGAACACGAAAAATGCAGTTTCCGTTTTTCTTCCCCCGTCACTTTATGCATCGTTTGATGTCACCCGAGCGTGTGCTGCTTTATTTAGAGAATGTTCTAGGTAAATAATTCTTATTAATTCTTATTTCCCATGAGGTCCACTTATAATGCTAGTCAAGTTTTTTTTTGTGCCAAAAAAGTCAATAATTTAGTTTTTATGACTATTTTCCCTCGCTCTGAGTCTGACCTTTAGAATTCAGTTTAGTCAATTTTAGCTTCACATCAAATAAGTATTTTAATCACAAAGCAGAGACTGTTTTACATAGGTTGTCTTTACACCCAACATTAACACGCGTTTTTTGTGCATAACTTAGATATTGTATGAAAGGTTGTGTTAACTGAAACATTTTCATTTTAGTGGTTGATATTTGGATATATTGGCTGATTAGATATTTAATTGCATGTTCATTTCCCCTGTTTTTACATTAAGATGATGATCACGTAAAGTCAACCTTTAAAAACACTTATAGTTTAGCAGTGGTACATGTAATCTTTAGCAAATCTCTAAGTCAATATCCATTATTCATACTTTATTATGTTGCTATGGCTTAATTCCCTTGAAGCATTTAAAACTATAGAATATATTTTTGTTGTTGTATTTTTAATGTATTAGGCAAAATAGTATTCTATGGAGCACATGACATGCGGACAAATATATATATATATATATGTCATGGCCGCGAATTAAGAAATCGTTCCCACAACTTAATTGAGCATTTTAGTAAGTGGTTAGCCACGTTGTACTAGTTTGCTCCCTTGTTTTGATTGAACTAAAACATTGGAACGAATTATTACAACGTGGCCACAATTTCGTAAAACGAGGGAAGTTAATAAACCAAGGGAATGAATTCTTAATTTGTGGCTACAATATAGTATGTATTTTCCCCGCATGTCATGTACTGGGCTCCATAATATTCACTTAATATCAGTCATTTTATTGGTTATCGGCTATGTCATGGAATGAATCAACATTGTAATTCGGAAATTCAAAATGAAGTACATTGCGACAGATTCATAAAACAATCAGTGCTAAAATGTGTTGCTCAAACCGTTTCAGACTGACATAAACAGTTTAAGAACTTCCTCCATTTAAATAAACTTGTTCATGTCATAAAAGTGAAGAGTTGAGAGAAGAGTTTGGAAACTCTTAATGTTTCCTTCTGTGCATGTTAAAACGTCATGATTGAATGTTTTATAATGTTTGTACTGTTGTATTTGGACTTTTTCATGTTAGTCAGAAGCAGTTATACTCAATGTTTCCATTTTATATTTTAACATCTTTGATTTTCTTATCTTAATATGTTAACATTTATACTTCTGTTTTTAGCAATGTGCTTTTACTGAATTGTCAATGAAGTGCGTATATCATATAAGTAGCAATTACCAAGACAGGCAGCTGGGAGAATACATCAAATATCTCTGAAGAATCTCCCAAGAATAATTGCATATACATTGTTTTTCACTTCTGACGGTTTCTACTTCTGCGCCACTCAACCCACGAGTGGCTTACTTGTAGTCAAAAGTGTTTCTAGACCTGAGATTACTAAACTAATACATAAGCAGAATGCTGTTGCACAAATGCATAATACATGGCAACATGCTCAGAGGATTTGTAAAGGTGCACAAATATCTGATTGTCTCTCTTTCTCTCAGTTCGCTGCTCTCCCGCGTGAGCGACAGCAGGGTTTCGGTTCTGTCCCGCTCAGAGGAAGATAATCGGATAAGTAAGAAGAACAGGAAGGAATGGAGCATGAGCAAGTCTCAGGTCTTACTGGAGCGACCCGCTGACACAGACCAGGTCCTGGGAGCTTTTGTATTCATTCTTCTGTTTAGGGTCAGATTCACTTCAGTTTGCGCCAGCGCAAACCCTCTTTTGCCATTAAATAAAAACTTCTGTCAGGATTTACTAAAGACACGCAGTGAAAAATGAGCGCTGAAAAGGGTTATTTTGCGGCTGACCTTTTTGCATATGCATTTGTAGGAGTTTCCCTTTCAGATGCAAAATTTATGGAAGGAGATTATTTAAATGAATTATGCAAGGTGATTTACTTAGGTTTGCGCTCATCAATTTACTGGTATTTGGGCCATTATTTAATGCCCCAAAAAAGCCCTTCTTAAACCAGATGCTAATTTGAGCTGCTCTTAGATTGCGTTGGTCATTATAGAAACGGTCCTGCTGCCTCTGTGTCCTTTAATTTGCACGTCATCAGTAGATCACGAGCAGAGCTTTTCACTCCCATCTGCGCTGTTTTGGAGTCACGCTCTCATGCTAATTTGCCCTGTTTAGTAAATCCGGCCCTATATGCGATGGCTCTGTGATGTTAACATGATCACAATCTGTTTGATGTTGATTTTTATCATTTCATAGTGAATCAAAATGATAGAGTGGAATAAATTGTAGAGTTGTAGACATTTATAAAATGGACTAATGTAATATTTTGAGATATGATTCATTTGATGCACTGTCTCTGTGTCTGTGTCTGTGTGGTGGCAGATTCCTCCAGAGAAGCAGCCAAGGCCGAAAAGTCTGACGATAGGGGACCGGAGACTCACGCTGTCACTGTTTCATGGAGAATCATCCAATTTGAGTTTACACAACCCACTCAGCCCTCTGCCTGCCACACCACACACACCGCGCAGCTCGAGTGAGTGCACACACACACACAACACTGACACTTATGGAGATGGTGGGCTTTTTTTACTTGATCTGCGGGTTTTCTTTACCATAATAACTACATGTCAAAGCATTATGGTATTACTGTATGCTAATATCTGTAAACCGTGGTGCCACTACAGTAATGTTAAGAAATATAAAAGTTCTCAAAATACAAAACCATTCAAAAGTCAGAGCTTGGTAAGATTTTTAACTATTTTTGAAAGAAGTTTCTTATGTTTACCAAGGCTGCATTTATTTGATCAGAAATACAGTAAAAAATGTAATTTTGTGAAATATTATTACATATTAAAATAACTTTCTATTTAAATATATTTTACAATATCATGTATTCCTTTGATGGCAATTCGAATTTTCAGCATCATTACTCCAGTCTTCAGTGTCACCTGATCGTTCAGAAATCATTCTAATATGATGATTTGCTGCTCAAGCAACATTTCTGATTATTATCAATGTTGAAAACAGTTTTGTGTGGAATCCTTGATAAATTTGATAAGTTTCCTACATTATTTGATGAATAAAAAGTAGCATACAAAATGTAGCATTTATTTGAATCAGTTGTAACAGTGTAAATATCTTAATGGTGACTTTTGACCAATTTAATGTGTTTTCTACCGAAATAACACAAATGTAAATATGAGAATTATGCCGTTTTTTAAAACTTAAAAGGTTTTAAACAAACTACAATTTCTAGAGGCATGTAAGGATGATGTTATAAATCCACAGATCATCATGATCGAACACACTGATCCAGGACATGGCACATCTGTATTGACATTAATAAACCTCACATTGATCACCTTCCCGTAGGTTACACATGTCTCCCGAGCGAGAGTGACTTCAGCACACCTGACATCACGAACATCCCTCCACCAATGCCACCCAAGAAACACCCTCACGAGAGCGAGAGCACCTATAACTCTACTTCTGAGGTGAGACGCGGCATGTGCAGTCTACATGTGGAAACAAGTTACATTTTTAGCATTAAATTTACACTTTCCTTTGTGCATTCATCTGTATTTTGAGCTAAAATCTTGATGGCAAAAACGGCATAGAAAGCTGAAACAACATTTACAGACTGAAAATAATAAGCTTTTCCTCTGTCACCCATAGTTCACGCCTCCTTTACCGACGAAAGCTGAAATCAAGCCTCCACCGCCGCCACCCAAAACACGCAAGTCCATGTTTTCCACATATGAGAGCAATCCACAATAAAGACACTCCGGTTGTCCTGACGCCCGCGGTACCCGTGTCTCATATCATTGCGTGCTGTGAGGGTTCGATTTAAAGAGGAAACACATCTGAACGGTACTTGCTCCTCTTTTAAGAAATTCTGAGCTGGGTTTTGTGATGAAAATTTGATTGAAGATTATCATAACATTTTTTGGTAGCAAAACAGCAGTTTAATTATGATAAAATGCTGTTTTTTTTATTTGGAAATGAACTGAGAAATGTATTTATTCATCACTGCTGGGCAGGAACGTGACCAAAGGTTGGTTTGAATGTTCAGATCGGCCTCGCATCCACTGGATTCATTCGTTTATCTAGACCTGTAGCTGTGCCTGATAAAAATAAATATTTAAAGTTATTGAAGTTATTTTTACTTCCTCTGTGCACATATTCACTTTGCACATTGCTCATAATTGTTGAGTTGTGCATTCATGCAATTAAATCTTTTCTAGCTGAACTTGTTGAACCAAGGAATAAGAAAAGACTGATTGTCTATGTGTTTTCACTGTAGAGAGCTGTGTAGAAAGCCTGTGAACTAAATCAGTATAATAATGCACGTTTAATCAAATTAAAAAACAGAATTCAGGAATGTGTCAGCACTTAAATCTCACCGTAGTTCTTCGCGGAACGGTACATTTGTTTTGGATCTGGGCCGGTCGGTCCGCTCCATGCTTGGGACGGCCCTGGCTTGGATCAACATATACTCGTCTATGAAACAAGTCATACCTAAGGTTTGCTGGTTCATGTACCTCAAGTCAGAATCACTTCAGTAGTTTGTGCACTGTATGGAAAAGCTGTATTTGTGTACTGTATTTTTTGCTCATTATGTGTTTTTTTTATTTTTATTTCTTTATATGATGTTTTTTATTTTTGTGATTCCAAATTTGTCTCTTAGAATAGAATGCAACTTTGGATGTGTAAATTATTCATTGTAATGTTTTTGAATACAGCGCTCCAGTTATGAATTTGTTTCAGAATAGCAGGAGTTCACAGTTAAGGTTCACTGGGTAAAAACTACATGGCATTTATGTTGTTTGTAATGGGTTCTTATATTAAGGTAATTTGCATAAAGATGGCATAGTTTTGTACTTTAAGAGTGTGCTTTTTTTTTTGTGCAAATATGATATTTAATTGATGTGCACATGGGAAAATCTATTTCTGAATGAAATGTTTTGTACATTTTGTATTAAACTGTGAAATTTTCAGAACAAATGTGATAGAAATAACACAAAATTCCAGGGAATCCAGAACAATGTTTTTATAAAGGGATTGTAGGGTGTAAATATAGAATTTTTCTTTGCAGAATTATTTAAACTTGAAACTGTAATTTAAATTAGATTTGAATGAACGAATTAGGGTTTTCTATTTTAATTTGTTCATTCTGAACAAAAATACAGTCCACTGGGATTCTGGCCTGGATCATTTCAACATTCAAACACTTTTTTCAGTTTAGTAAATGCATGTTTTTAAAGTAATTATTTATATTTTTGCGGCCAAAGTTGGCAGTTTTTCCACCTGCAGGCAGAAACCTGTTAAAGCCACTGGACAACAACCAATCAGAAACTGTTATTTTTGCTCTGTAGTTTGAATAAAAGTGCCAAAAAATCTTGAATCAAACTGTTTACTAGTTTTTCCACTAATGGAGTTTAATAGTTGAGTCAAATTACCTTTCAGTGTAAATATGTCTTCATTTGGTTTCTGTTGTGTTTGGTAAGGATCAGCATCAACTTATCGTAACTTTTTACTTCAATCTCGCTGTCCTTTCAGACCCAAGTAAATGAACGTATACATTCGTCAGGCATTACAGAATGCTTCCAGCACAATCAAACTCTATGCATCACTGAACACTCAATGCATTATTAAACCCCACTTGAGAGAACACAACAGTTTCTTTTCAGAACTTGCCTGTGTGAGATTTGTTGTAACTTGTTCTATTTAAATTTTTAGAATTTGCAGGTGAAATCAAATGAGAAAGAAATGAATGTTTCACACTTTTCAAATAAGCACTTTGAAAATTGGTTTTCTTATTTTAACAGGCCTATAAAAAATAATCCCCTATGGAAAACGTAGTTGTCCTTGCCCAAACCACTTCTAATCCTTGATTTACAATAGCTAGAAACGTGCTGGAATAAAAAAGAATCAGTATTAATTCAGTATCAACTTCAGGCGTATTTCTTTAGACGTGAAGAATAACAAATTTTAAGAATCTATTTCAAATATGCTTCCGTACATAACATCACGGTAAAGAATATTGTATTTAGCTTTTAAGGTCAAGATAATGATTCTGCTCAGCAAAGTTGCAATTCCTGTTTTCTCCTTATTGTCTTTAATGGCCTTTTTTCACTCAGACTTATGGGATTAGCACACGAATGATTCGTCTATGCAATTTGAATGATAGTGTTATGCTGATTGGGCCTGTTTTCTCTTGAGCAAGCCAGATAACCTGCCTAACTGGTTTTCACTTGATAGAATCAAATCACTGAAAGATTCATCCCTACATTTGCATGCTTTGTTTGAATTTGTCTCCACCTTCAAAAGTCCCTCCTCCTAAAATGCCTATAAGATACAGTGCATACTGTATTAGATTTAGATTTGTTGGATGACTGCAGCAACGTACAGCGAAGTTCTCAATAAAGAATAACTTCTGTTTGAACGTGATCCCAACATCTCCTGGTCTTGCTTTAATGAAGGAAAAGAAGTTTCCAAATGACTTTTATTTTTATTATTTTATTCATTCTTTTATGTTCGATTTTCTTGTACAGCACTTTGAGAAGCTGCCTTTAAAGGCGCTATATAAAATAAAGTTTATTATTATTATTATTAATGTAATAGTCATCTATGGCTATACTGAGCATACAGTAAGCAATGTTTTATTTAGCCATTTACAGGGGCCCTAAAAGTTTCACAAAAATCTAAAATCATATACATGCACTTATTATAACCTCATATTGACAACATTGAATATTTATAATAATAATAATTGAAAAAAAAAAATGGCGCCCTGCAGTGAAGACAAGAAGGCGTTTAAGTGACTCGATAGCCAAATACTTCTCGGTCCACTGTGTGTTTTTACTTGAATAAAATGCAACTTGTCACAATGATTTCATGTAAATTGTCCTATTCTTCTGGAGACACCCAGACTGACTGCTCATCAAGTGAGTTTACGCTGACATTATACGCGAGACGTGTTCTCTCTCAGCGACCTGAACTAGAGGTCATGAGTGAGTCGATCAAAGCACCTCTCCGTCCGGCCTGAGATTACAGAGGGAATCATCTCGCCTGTCAAGGTGTCCCTCTTTTTTAGAAATGGATACTTCTCTCTGTTGTGCTGCATGATAGTATGAGCCACACAAAGCCAAGCATCCTCTAAACCTGCAAATCATTTATGTGCCTACATTTTTATTTTAATTGTTGAAGATACGATTTTCTGTTCATTTTGTTTGATCCCAAACCAGAATAGGTCGTAAAATATGTGCTGTTCAATTCTCCACGGTTCTCCTTCTGAATTAATGTTTGATGCTTGAACGTCATAGTCTCTCTATATGCCTGTAAAATGATTGACTTCTAAATAGCCTTTAATCTTACATTCCACTGATGGATGTCTCCATGGTAACACCACTTAAAACCTGCCTTCAGAACATGAGATCCTCGGTTTTTCACTCGGGGGAAGCATAGATATTAAACTCTATATTCTTATATCATTAGCCTAATAATGTCTGTCTTTCTTCTGTAAGACAAAACTATTTAACAGTTGCTGGATGTTTAGAAGCATATTCACGTTGGTCTTTTCTGAAATAATGAATCTTTTCCATCAGGTAGTGTCGTATCTGGTCAACGATGAGAGGTGAAAGCATTGGTTTTTTTATTGGTTTGATTCCTGCACTTGAGTTTCTTTTGATCTTTTCTCTCATTTCTCTCTGAATCATGATGTTCTCTGTCTATTGGCTCCAGATTAAAAAAAAAAAAAAAAAAAAAAAAAAAAAAGAGGAAAGAAAGAAATTAGTACTTTTATTCAGCAAGGATGCCTTGAACTGATCAAAAGCAACAGTAAAGACATTTATAATATTACAAATTATGATAAATACTGTTCTTTTGAATTTTCTATTCATCAAGGATTCCTAAAGAAAAATATATCATAGTTTCCATAAAAATATGAAGCTGCACAACTGTTTTCAATAATAATAAATGTTATGATGAATGGATCATTCAAGATTTATTTACAAATTAAATTTTAAAATACATTCAAATAAAAAACTTTTTTAATTTTAATAATATGCTACAATATTATTTGCTGTTTTTATGATTGATAGAATGAATAAAATTGTGTATAACTTATGTAAAACACTTGCACCGCACTTTAAATGTCTGAATGTCAATGAATTAGTTGGGGGGGATATCAAAGCAAGTGGCATTTACGTTAAAGAAAAACATTTGACCGAAATGTTTAGTTGCTGCTTGTTTTGATGTTTTGTTATATAATGCAATGACAATCAGACATTTTAGTTGTTTTGTGTCCACTCTGTCACTGCAGATTTCAGCAGATCCGAAAGTCCAAAATGATACAGAGATTTCTTTTTTTTTTTTTTTTCATCCAGTACTTAAAATGCTTGCTTTGGTTGACAGAAATTAGTGTAATTGTGAACCTACTTTAAAAACAATTTCTTTATAACCCATATAAAACCTCAAGCCTTTATTGTTATCTTTATACATTGGTATGACCGGGCCTTAACGCTGTGTTACTAGTGCTAGGTGATAAAGATGGCTTTGGGGACGGCAAGATGTGAATGTCTCAGTTGAGCATTATTTATTTGTATTCGTTACATTTCACTGTGGATTATTTGCTAAATTTGCAAACAGACTTTTACGATATGAACTCGACAGTAATGCAACAACATGTAGCCTAAGTAACCGTGTTTATTCTAATGCCTGATCTGTGACCAGTGATTTCTGATGATTCATGTAATGTTCTTTATCGATGTGTCAGTAAATCAAACCAGTGACTAAACGATCAACTTCACATTTTTTCTCTTAGTAGGATGAAAATAATCTGTTATTTAAACTGTGCTTAAAATATAGAAAGCGGTCAAAGAACGCTCCCTTTAAAGTCACTGGAGCTGTCAATCAAACAGCAAGACTCTCGCCAAAACTCTCGTTATAGTCAACGAATCACTTATTTACATTGTGTTTGCACTGTTAGTTATGATGAGAGCATTCGTTAGAGTGCTGAAATACAGTTGCAATGATGAGATCACTGCATTCATGCGCTCAACATGTCTATGATCAGCTACAATGCTCATCACTGCAGCCTTTCATGCCACAATCTTAAATATAATGCTATAGATTTCAATATAATGCTATTATCAACACTTTTCACGATTAGTAAACCTTGAGAGCTGTAATATTTAAAATGCGCTTAAAGTTTTCGAGAGAGTTCCACTTGTAATACTTATTTCATATGCAAAGATGCCAGCCAATCACAGCAGTGGGCGTTTACACTGAAGTCTCACAGCAGACACGCCCCTTCAAACAGAGCGTTCAAATCAGAGGGCTAAAATCAGGCTAGGAAAAATGCCTTTTATTTCTAAATTATGACAATTTTTTATGTAAAAATCATACTAACATTATAAGTGCACCCCAGGAAACATAAAATAATAAAATAATGCAGTTCATGACCCCTCATGAATGAGTCTGTCAAACTATTGGAAGAACCATGTGGTGCTTTATGTAAACATTTTGTTTTGTAACTTTAAAAGAAAGAAAAAAAAGAAATGTTTGATGAATTGCAGTACACTTGCACAGAAGACGCTGCAGCATATTTCAGCCCACAAAGGAGTATCTTTACACAAAAGGCAATCAAATGTTTTTATACTTTATTCATGTCAACCATTGACAAGTTGCGATAACATGAACCTTCAAGGACTAGTAGAGCAGAATGATTGTGCAAACTTTCAAGGCAACTCAATGTCCAATAATATCTAGTGCTCAGACCTTAAAGAATGAGTTATGAAATCGCATTGTATTATCTCAGGTGAAGAGAAATCTAAAAATGTCTTCGCTCGCAAGAAGCTACCCAAGCTATATCATTTCTAAAGCCTCGTTCACACCCAGAATGATAGCTATAAAAACGATATTAGCATCCGCACCAATGGACGATTTTGTTCTGTTTATTCTTTGTCGTCTGCCGCTATAAATGCTCAAGCTCTTTAAAGCAGGGTGGATTCTGATTGACTGTCAATGTTTTTATTGCGCACCAGCTGGAAAAATCGTTCTGAAAGTGATTCCAATGACAGTGTTTCTCTGAGCCGTTATCGTTATAGTTGAGGTGTGGACTCTACTATTCTTTTTTATTTAGAAAGATTTTTAGAACTATATCTTTATGGTTAACTATAAATATAATTTTGACGTTACCTATATTAGCGTGCACCAGCAGACAACATTGTTCTGTTTATTTTAAGCATGCGCTGCAGTTTTGTCATCTGCCGCTTTAAATGCTCAAGTTCTTAAAGCAGGATGGATTCTGATTGGCTGACTGGTTTTTATCGTTCATCAGCTGGAACAAATCCTTCTGAAAGTGATTCCACCGATATAGTTTCTCTGTGCTGTTATAGTTGTGGTGTGGACTCTGCTATTCTTTTACATTTAAAACTATTTTTAAAACTGAATCTTTAGTGTTTGATTCTGATTGGCTGTCAATGTTTCTCTGTGTTGTTATCTTTATAGTTGCGGTGTGGACTTCTTTTATATTTCTAATGTTTTTTTTTTTAAACTAAATCTTGTCACTATAGTTATCGTCCCTGATGTGAACGGGCCTTAACTCCAGGTTAGTGTCCATGGCTGTGCTCATGCGGTTCTGTTTTGACCTCTTCGACCTTCATGCTGCTGAAACAAGGGTACTCTTCTAAAAAGAGGTTATAGGAGGCGATCAGTTCCTTCCAGTAGCTCTTTTTACCGTAAACCAGCACGAACGCGCTGACCGTGGTGTAGACGCTGGCAAAGAGAATGGTCAGTGCGAGCGTGTTCTGCCTCATCAGCACCACCGTCATCTGTGTGTAGATGTCCACGGCCACGAAGCAAATGTACACGACCACCAGGCTCAGGGTCATCTTGATAACCCGCATCTGCGTGCCTAACTTGGGCCCGTGGGCTCCGTTGCTGCTGGCCTTCATCTCCAGAAGATGTTTTGCCAGGTGGTATGAGATCGAAATGCTGCATTTGACCATCACAATGCCCGGAATGATGTCGGAGATGATCACGTAGTAGAAGACGTAGGCGAGCCCCGTCGTATCGGTGGGCATGATGGACCCGCAATCGCCAAATTCAGTGCTTGTGCCATTGTAATAAGTGAGAACGCTCAGCAAGGGAACGCAATTGGCGAAGCCGCTCACGAAGATGAGCGCCAGGACGGTGTGGACATGCTTGACGATGGCCTCCTGGATGCGTGTGTAGCAGTGGACGGGCTCCATCACCAGCTTTGTGCCGTAGTAGAAGGTCAGGAACGCCGTGCTCCAGAATATGATGAGCTTCAAGCTGAAGATGAGCACCAGCAGGATGGCCGCCATCAAGCTGATTCGGCACACGGTGTCGATCACGTCTATAGTCTGCCATAAGTAAGTGAGAACCTGCTGGGAGATGCTGGCCAGGGCGATGGCCGTGATGATGAAGTCGGCAGGGTTGAGCTTGTGCTTCTTCCGGTAGCTTCTGTGGGTGACCAGAAGCAGGTACATGTTGAAGAAGATGGTGAGAATTGCCAAGAAGCCGGTCAGCAGCCAGGCCACGAGTTTGTCCACAGATGACAGCATGATCGATGATGGTCAGATCGATGGTCTCAACATACACAAAGGAAAGAAAAGAAGATCTCTTTCAAATATATTCAATGAGATTATGGTATCATAATACCTCCTGGTATCATAAACCCGGCGCAATGCGACACCAGACGCAAGTGTTTTTTGCTAGTTTCAGCCCGACGCAGTTATCATTTTCACCTGTGCCACATTTCGTCCTGTAGTACTAGAACTTAAAGGGATAGTTCGGCCAAAAATGATATTTAACCCATGATTTACTCACCCTCAAGCCGTTCGAGATGTATATGTCAATCTTTTTTCAGACGAACACATTTTCAGTTATTTTAGAAAATGTCTTCGATCTTTCAGTGGTTATAATGTGAAGCTATGGGGTCCACCTTCTTCAAGTCCCAAAATGTGCATGCATCCTTCACAAAAGTAATCCATCCGGGTCCAGGGGGATAAACGAAGGCCTTCTGATGGTAATCCGTGCGGTTTTGTCGTAAAAATATACATATTTAAAACTTTATAAACGAAAATAACTGGCTTCCAGTGGCGGTCAACGCGCATTCACGGAGATGGATGCCGGCGTAGGACGTAGCGTAGGAAGCGTCGTGACGTAGAACGAACGTGACAGCGCAGCCAGAGAGCAGAGCAAAACAAATCTCTACGTTCGTTCTACGTCACGACGCTTCCTACGCTACGTCCTACGTCATACGCCAGCATCCATCTCCGTGAACGCGCGTCGACCGCTACCGGAAGCCAGTTATTTTCGTTTATCCCCCTGGAGCCGGATGGATTACTTTTGTGAAGGATGCATGCACATTTTGGGACTTGAAGGAGGTGGACCCCATTACTTCACATTATAACCACTGAAAGATCTAAGACATTTTCTAAAATAACTGATAATGTGTTTGTCTGAAAAAAGATTGACATATGGATCTCGAACGGCTTGAGGGTGAGTAAATCATGGGTTAAATATAATTTTTGGCCGAACTATCCCTTTAACTAAAAATACTAAATAAAGCTAAATCATTTTTTTTTAAAGAAAACAAACTAATAAAATGACAAACTAAAATAAAGTGAAAACTGAAAATATAAAAAAGCTAATATAAAACATTAATAAATAATATGATGTATGTGTGTGTGTATGTAAAAGTGTTCAGTTCACAACCCGTTGCCTTAGAATTAGGTAAATAAACGTAATGCTTAATTGAAAAAAATAAGTTATGTGAACTTGACAATTCCACATTACTTCATTTTTTCGAGTAAGTATGAAGTTTATTATACTTATTTATAATTTTAAGGCAACAGGTTTCCTCAATTTTTTTAAGTTAAATCAACTGATCAATAGCTCTATTCTCTGACAAATTTTTATTTTTATTTCTAGACAACATTGATGCATAAATGAATTAAACCAGTGTTATTGCTAACTAAAATGTCAACTTAAACTTGAAAAACAAAATTTAAATGTTGGCAACTTGGCAACTCACTGAAATAAAAGGTTTAAGCTGAAATCCTAAAAGTACCAAAATTACTAAAGAAGACAAAAGTCAAAACAAAAATTGACAAAAATTTAAATAATAAAATAATACGGGTCTCAAACAGTAAAGATACTAAAGCACTCAAACGTCAAAGATCAATATCAGCTTTCTGATGCTTTCATATTTTGCTATGTTCTCTACTGTACGACTGCTATTGACTCATTTGTGTGCTTTTATTTCTTTAGAGAATAAACAAAGGAGAAACATCTGACACAACATTGATAAATAAATTCATATTTGAACACATACGTTTTCCCTGTGAACATGCACACACATACAGTAAGAGTTATGATTCCTTCAAAAATAATATTTCATTACCTTGTTTGGAGTTCTCAAATATTTTCCTTCATGTTCGCTGTGCTTGAGCTCCTCGTGCATTTAGGGGCTAAAAATACCAGAAAATGATGTTCTGTTGTCATGGCAAAATGCATTTTCTTTTTAAAGAAGTAGTAAATGATAGGGAGAAAATTGAAAGTGAATTGCTAAGGTTGGTGCTGCAAGCACTTGACAACAGACAAGTGACTTTTATACACAAGATTTGAAGGACAATTTTCATATGCTGACAGTAACCATATTTAAAGCAGTGTATTTTATGGCACAGAAGCATGACTAGTCATTCTATCCACTATAGCTGACCAGACACTGCGGTTTAATTCAAATGGCATTGGGGGCTGGTGGGCTTTCAGTTTCGGGATTTATGCTTCAGTATTCATTCAGCCAGATTAAATTCCTTTCATATGCAAAGCTTTATGTTGTCCGACACCATTTCACATTTGGTAACGACAATCTGTGTTTACTTTGATGATTACAGCATTTATATAATCCAGTTAATGAGCATAATTAAGGGCCACTGGCCACAAGTTATTTTCTTAGATGGGGGGAAAAAAGAAAAAGAAATCTCTCTTTTTTACACTAAAAACAAGAGATTGTGTTAAATAATTCACACTAAGAGGAAGTAGATGGACAAATACAGAGTGAGCAAAAGTGATGGGATGTTTTTAATGACCATAATAAGTTTGGCTAAACCATTGAAATATGAGCTATATAAATAAATAAATATATATATATATATATATATATATATATATCTTAAATATTATATATATATATTTATTAATTATATATTATTGTATTATATTAAATATGAGGGAAGAACACAGGAATAAACTTGGTATTTATCTGACAAAGTTATTTGGCAAAAAAGGGGTAAACTAAAGCTACACATTTTATTTTGCTATGCAATTCAATTCTGCCACATCTGAACATCTCATAAACCACAAAAGCAGTAATGGGTATTAAATAATAAACATTGTGCATTCATGTAGATCCATACAAAAGTGATTTAATTTGACAGTTATTTTTGAACAAGAGACAACATTTTCATGCCCTCATCATGTAAGACTGGATAAAATATTATGAAATGAAGTAAAATCTAACTGACATCAGAGGTTGACTTTTTTTCCATTTATTTCTAAACAAGGCTGTAAGAACTGAGATTTAATACAGCCTATTTCAATCTTCGTTTCTATGCCATATGTTGAAAGGCACCTGCACAAACCTGCTGTTCTCATTATGAAATCATGTTGTATAATTATTCAGATGTGCTCAATGTAAATCGAAGCCAAATCCTGAGGTGGACAAACTGCTTTGCCTGCACCCGTCCTTCCTGTGCTAATGCACCCAGAGGTTTTTATTTGACTAGCACACATCCCACCGAGACTCATAATGAGAAGATCCAGTCCTCATTCACAAGACAAATACAGCTCTCCTGGCATTCGTATGCACGACGCATATTAATTGTGATACTGCTGTATAACATGCAGGTGATAAAATGGCCACTTAAGCATGTTGCTTTTAAAGAACTTTGGTGCTTTCTTGTTCATTTTGTTCAAAACATTCAAACACATCCAGCAGCCCTTGCCTCGAGCCAAACGTCTTTTCATAACCCAGCAGTCGCTTTTCCCTGCTTTCGTCTGATACTGAGAATACTTACACGACCCTGACATTTTACCCACAGATCCAGCAGGAGAAAGCATCACATTACCAGGAGAACCTACGATATTCTGTTTGTGCATCTCATAAACCATGTAAGCTGTAATGGGTATTAATTAAATAATAAATCATAGTGCATTCAAGTGATTTAATTGGACAAACACACAGCTACACTTACTTTTGAATAAGATAAATGGTACATTTCCACGCCCTCGTCATATGTGTCTTTATAAAATATTCAATTTACTTTTTTTAAAGATGGAATGAAGTAAAGTCACCTTTTAGTGTTTTATACAAAACAGATTATTTCAAAGCAGATTACTGATTAATGATTCAGTAATGCAAACAGAATCCGATTAAAGAAAACAGTATAATCATATAAATCATTATGAAAGTTTTCTTTCATTTTAATTAACTTTTTAAACTTTAAACTAAGCACAGGGTTTTTAACTAAGCACTTTTAACTAAGCACTTTAAACTAAGCACAACTTAATTTGAAGTTGTCTTCATTTGTGTGGATGTTCAATTCTGAAAACACACTTTCATTATTTTCCTTCTATTCTCAAATTTGATGAAAAATGATCTATTTATTAGGAAATATTCCAGTTCCTTCATTATTTTATTTCTATGCTCAAACATATTTCAGTCGTAATTTAACTCATAGATTTTTTCTTGTGTATTTCCTGTCAGTCTTGGTAAAAATCCCTTTACTACTGACATCATCCTCCAGGAAGTGACATCATTTCAGAGGGACAAACATCAGTGAGTATTATCAAAAGATTGGATGAATTCTGTGATGTTTTGTTGTATTGGTTGTGTTGTTTCACTTTAAAACACAGAAATCATTATGATAATATCAAAATTGATTCAAGTTGATAGCCACTGTCAGGCCTCACTATAACTCTTTATTTTCGTCATGTTCTGGCTATAATATTTTGTTAAAATACAGTAATTTACCGTAAGGCTCGGACACTTCTTTTGTCACATGCTGTTTTTCTCCTACCGTATAGTATGGGATTTCGGATGCAGCCATATAGAGAGTTCAAATGCTCAAGAACAGAAATGAGCCATAAAACAACAGGTGATGAGATAAAACCTGATCCATCAGAGCATTAATAAACTCATAATGGACAGGATGACCAACAATGTCATTACTTTTACAACCACTACTTTTTGCACTTATTGGATACAGTCATGCTTTATGAAAGGCACTTGAGTCATTCTACTGGATTGAAATCAGTTTTGAGATGCAGTCACTAGAAATGGTCTTGGTGAATTACTACAGCTGAAGTTCTGTAACTCATCCTGAAGTGTTTGTGCTACAGACATGAATGTTGACACAAATCATACCATAAAGTGTTCTGGTTTTTTTTTTTACTGGCGGCTAATAAAACAGAGAAAAAAATAATAATAATCCAATAGATGTACATTAAAGAGACCTGAGCCAATTCCAAAGACCAGAATATGAGGCTTAAAGGATGCTTTAAAATAACCACCTACAATAGTAATGTGCTTACAGACTCAAAAAAACACCTTAGCAACCGAAGAACCATCCTGGCAACCAACCAGAAACCAGAATAGCCATGATTTTGCACTCACATTTTCTTCAGAAAATCTATGGTGTAAAAACAATGGTTTGCAAGGAAAATCTTTCTGCTCTCTTATTTAAGGATAGGCATATTGGTTTCTTTGAATCAGAATATTGATTTTTCAAGCCTGATGAACCTTGGCAAGGAAAGGAAAATCTTGTTCACTTTGTGCAATTAAATGTGAATTCATCTGCATGCAGTCTGTCACACACTGTGCTGCTATGTGTCCCTGAAACACGGTGTGTAAATGCACTAATTTCATTTCAAATATCTTTTCATGTCTTTCTGCCACTCGCTTCTTATTGTCCATCCCTTAGTCCAGACCCATTATCCCATAATGAGGGGTTATTGGTCTAACAATTCTGAGAGAAAAGTGGAAAAGAAGAAATGGATTGGAGGCGAAAGGGCACTGAGAGGGTGAGGTGATGGAGGATGGTGCACTGCCTCCAGGGGGCGCTCTTGCACAACGCTCTCACTGTCATACAGGGATTGACCTGAAGATGCAAATCAAACAGAGCAAACAATTTCCTTCCCATCATCTCTCAATCAGAGCGCAGATTAGAACTGAACACTTGTCAGTGCAGGTGCATCACAAGGGAAAATCAGTTAGACAGCAACTAAAAAAAACAACGTATTAGAAACGGAGGACTTTACCAATTCAACCACCAACATGCAAACTGCAGAATAAAATCATATATAAATATTTAACAAATCAAAATCATTGCAGCAGAAAAAAAAGCATTTAATATGAATTAGAAGTAATTATTTTATTTAGGTCTTGTCATTGAAAACAAGCCCATCACTGGCTCTGGTAAATCAGTCTGAGGTAAACTTAAGGCTGGAATACACTACACGACTTCTAAAATCGGAACAGATTTTAAAACATTGCATCATACACTTGTTGACTTTGTAAATGGTTACAGAGAAAACCTGAGGATCACACACTAGATTTTCAAGTAATTCCGAACACAACAGAAACATGCCCTTGTTGCTATGAGCCACATGACAAATGAAAACAATATGCTTTCTAAAATCAGCTCAAGGTGTTTAAAAGTGACATGAAACGGAAGTTGCGGTCGTCTTTTCTTCCCTTTTGTGACGTAGCCTATGTCTATTTGAAACGGCATCTTGAACAAGGAAAAAATGTAGGACGGGACTTGATTTTCTCCATGGGGTATTGATTGGATTATTGTGGTTTGCTATTGGTCGTTCTCATGTGAGTGACAGGCGTGTGGAGGATGGGACTATATTCTCCACAACTGACTGCAAATTGCCATTCAGATCTGCCCTTATTCAGGGGCGGACTTTACCATTAGGCAAAGGTCGGCAATTGCCTTGGGCCCCAAGCTACCTAGGGGCCCCCAAAATGCCCCATTAATTTATGCTTAAGTTTTTTTTTTTAATTTTTTTTTTAATTTTCGCAAATTATATATTTCTAAATCTCCATTTGCGAAAAATGGCATCAAATCATTAGTCGCAGAAAGGAGGGGGCCCCCCACCTCACTACATTGGACTATTCCATTATCTCACGCATCTGCGAAAGTGACAAGGCTGTATTGCGACAAAAAACTGACAGAGAAAAAGAAGTGATTGACAGAGTGTACAGAGTAGCCTAGTAGAGTAAAAATGAAGCGAAGCTACACAAGCGGTGCTGAAAAGAGGAGGAAAAATTGCAGAATAAGGTAACAAACTTTTTTGTGATGCCCGCTGACAATGACAACAACGATACAGGAAATACACAAACAGAGCAAGATGAGTCTAAACGTGAAAATGAAAAGTTTCGAAGTTACCCAAGCGTCTCAAATAAAAGAAAAAAAGACTCAGATACTGTAAGTAGGCTATTTGGGAAAGCTGCCAAAGATGACAAACTTTTTTATGGCTAGGAACAACAAACGTCCAACGCACAGAAAGATCGTGAAGCAAAGAGGACATGGAGACCGACAGACAAAACAGAGCAGTTTAAATTACTCAGGTCTCAGATTCTGTCAGTTCTATTACGAAATAATAAATACCGTTTGGAGCTTGTAATGTGACGTGACCGATCCCTAGAGGCACGTGAACTGATCATCTTCGGTAATAACTTACCAAAATGTATTCCTTTATTCATAATATCGACCAATCAGTGTTTTTCAACCGCGGAAAGAGGTAAAACAGCTGGAGAACAATCGTCACATAACATTTAGCCTAACGTTCCTCAGGAAAGCCACTTAGTTACCATAATATAGGCTATAGCATGTTAGTTGACTAGAAAAATAAGATATAAAGAGTATTTAGCTAAATAGGGCCTATGTGTAGGCCTACTATATTATTTATTTAGTATATTGTTTACTTATAATTTAATTATAATAAAAAAGCATTGTTTAATTTTAGTTATTTTTAACCTTAAATAATACCAGCTGATATGGCTCTCTGTATGTTCACAGCATTATGTGAGTTTTTTTTTTCTTGAGAAAAATTAACGCCTATCTTGTGTACCTAATATGTATCCAAATGAGTCAATATTGAATCAAATCACAAGAATTGAATCGAAATGGTGAAATTTGTCAAGCAAAAAAAAAAAAAAAAAAAAAAAAACAGAGCTTACCAGAAATTGTACCATGTAAACATTGTAACGTTTCTGTTTAGGAGTGAATACGTGTATGCAAGGTTTAAAGGGGAAGTTTTATTTCTCCTCTCCAACCTTTACCTGCCTATTCACCATTCAGTCTGTAAAAAAGAGATTTCGCTCTCTTTTAAAGGTGCAGTGTGTGATTTTTAGACGTCACAATAAGTTGATCTTCATAGAAGGGGGTTCCCGCGGTTATGTAGATATAAATGACTCATTCTAAGGTAATAAGAACATAACGGTTCATTAAGTAAGGTCTTTATACACCACTGAAAACATAGTTATGGATCTTATATTGCATTTCTGTCAATAGATCCTCAGAAATATGACACATTGCACCTTTAAAGATCGGATGGGGGGCCCATACATACCTTCGCCTTGGGCCCCCAATTTGCTAAATCCGCCACTGCCCTTATTTAGTTAACAATGCCCAACTTCCTACAATCCAATCCACTCCAGAGGACGAAAATCCCGGTCCAGTCCCGTCCTAGATTTATTTCTCAATGCAGAAGCCATTTTACTCGAATACACGTCACAATAGGGAAGAAAAGACTATCGAAACTTCTATTTCATGCTGACTTTAAAGATTATGAGAGCACAAGAATAATGCAAGACACATTCCATATATAATTGTTGGTTTGTAAACTGTGCAAAATTTGTCTGTTGTTGTACCATGTCGCTCTGCTTTTGCATCATAATCATACGCTGTTCGTTCGTTGGCCAGAGGAGAATTGAGCGACTGAGCCTGGTTTCTCCCAAGGTTTTTTCTCCATTGTGTCACCTGATGGAGTTTTGGTTCCTTGCCACTGTCGTCTTTTTTCACCTTTGTTGCCATTGGCTTTTGGCTTGATTAGTTGAAGACATTGAATTTAATATTCAACAATATTATTGATCGGCCTGCATTGACACCATTATATGAGAACTGAACTGAGCTGGACGATGACATCACACTTTTCCCCAGATACATGATCTAAATTAATAACCTTTTTACAACAAAAATGAAACATCACTGAACTTACTTCAGCTGGACTGTGACACTATTTTGTTCTGGAAACAAACTTTGTTGCATTATTTTCCAATTATCTCTGTAAAGCTGCTTTGAAACAATCTGGATTGTAAATCTGGACTGTAAGCATTGCATTATTTTTTAGATTAGTGGATATTTCTTCCAGGTTTTCTTTCTCCACTCCTAACACCTACTGTATGAAGATGGGTTCCTTTAGGGTTCAAGTGGTGCTCACTGTAGAGACACATGATGTCCAGCTCCACCTCTCTGGATGTCATGGGTTGGGCTTGATCTAGTATGTTTCCACCTCTGTGGATCTGATGGGTGGAGGGATAGAGGTATGGGCAGGGTTAGGTGTGTTTGGACCTTCTCCAGCCATTATGCCATTAAGTTGGACTTGACAGTGAGAACCACTCTTTGGCTTGCTCACTCGGGAAAATACTCTAAGGCATAATTTTCATGTAAATGAACTTCCAAATGAGGACCTCACAGAATTTGAGGCATTATTATTTTTCTGTAAAGATGCTTTGTTTGAAATATTGTTCATTGTGAGAAGCGTTATAAATAATATTGACTTGTGGGGCTGGACTTCACTTCAACAAGAACAGATTTCTGCCCCATGTGTCACAGCTCAGACCGCTTTCGCTCTTTATGAACACAAAAAACAAACAAACAAACAAAATTCTGTGCAATCCGATCCTTGAAACTACTCTGATGATTCATTAAGTAATTTGCATATGGGTCTGGGGGCATGATTTATTCAGTAATGTAAGGCTGGTGCCAGTACGTCTGATTGACCCCTCGATGAAACAAAAGACCCTCATGAGAATTAACACTTGAACTACCTCCTGCATATGTAACAGGGATTTCTGAGACGCAGCACACAGTGCAGTTCACACTTCACACACTATCTCCCCTTCATTCCCCCCTTCCTCCTCGCCTGAAATACACTAAAAACCTATGCAATGTAAACTATGTACAAGAAGTATCTATGCATGTTTGATATTTATATCTGGTAAAATGGTCTCATTCTCCCAACCATAATGAAAAGCTAAAAGAAGTTATAAAATATGAGAAAAGTGATGTGTCCCTTAAAGGTGTTTCTCTCCCCCAGATCCTCCATTCAGACTGTACCTCCTGTATGTAAAACAAGAACCTATTCAAATACAAATTCTGATCTCACAGTGTGAATCCCTGAATAGGGAGCCAAAATCTAATTATAATGACAGACCCCACCATTTGGTAAGAATATTGAATTATCTGGGTATATAAGGAAAAGGTGCAGAAAGTTCGAGGAGTCTGTAGGTTGACTGCCCACACAAACCCTGTGTGTAATTTTCGTTGACAGGTAATTTCTACAAATCATTCCATTTCTGAATTGTTATGTTATGATTAACTGATGATTTTATTCTTGCGAATTGGACTTTGAAGTATTACTTCATTACCTGGTCAATAAATTGTAAACGTTTGATTTTATTCTGAACGACTCCGAGATTTGTTTTTCCCAAATAAGATTAACGGATTCGTATATTGCCACAAGATTGCGTCAGAGATTAGCGACGGCTAATAACTGATATCAGGGAGTGTGCTGGCGACTTGGGTGGGTGGATGTGTTCCGATGTCTTCTGTTCTAATTTAATGTTACTTTAGATAAATGTACAGGCTTGATTAATTCAGAGCCAAAACCTACTTGTAAAACGATTGAATTAAGTTCCTGAAGGGCATCCAAGGGGGCTATACAAAATCTCTTTGATTGTTGTGCGTGTTCGGCAAAATCCTAGAGAATTAGCCAACTGCCTCAGCTCCTGATCTTCGGGACTGGCCACTTGTGTCGGAGACCTGGGTAAGGAACTCGGAGCGATATAGTCTTCCTGATCTAAGCGGGTAAAATACAAACAGAGTTTTAAGAGAATAATCAAATATTCGTTCACATTTTAATGATGCACAGATATCATTAAAACCTTTTCATTTTTGGAGTCAGATGAAACGAGCTATTGCATGTGAGAAAATATATTGCATTTAATCTTGTTGTGTTGCGTAAAAGGAAAGACAGTAGCGCGCAGAGAAACCTTCCCCGTATTATTGGAGACCTCCATTGGACCAATTAGACGGGCTTAAAGTAATAATAATTTTTTATATATTACATTTCATAAATTTTATTTAAATAAAAATAACTATTTATTGGCTAATTCATTCATCAAAATGAATTAAATTTTAAATAATTGAAAAACAGCCCTAGTAAACATCAACCACTCAGATGACACTTTATGTTTTACTTTCAATCTTAAAAGATTGAATTTATTGTTATAACAAAAAGTTAGTTTGTTAGTTTAATGTATTTAAATTTCCATTATCATTTTGACCACATTTCACCAAAACGACTGCAAATACTTATAAAACAATCATACAAAAATACAACAACACAACTATACACATATATTATTAGATCTCTATCTTGAACATTAGGAGAATTCACAAATGTAAGTATTCTTCTGTGCAGTATTAATGTCCTCAAATCTTCTGAGCGCAGTGTCCCCTGGCAGGACGTCAGATGTTATACGGGGTATCCGTATTTGCTGTCATACGTGAGCTGAGGCCTGTGATCAGACGCAAGCATGCTGGCTTCCCTTTGGACTCTGCTGAGTTCGGTGTGGGCACTGCTGCGACCGGATCCGGCTTTCTGTACGGGGTTGTAGTGGATCCCGTGGTGGACGCGGTAATTCCTTACAGAACGGAAGCTGGAGTTACGGCTTCCCGGGCGACTATCCGGAGCTGCGGTGTCCTCCCTGAGAAAGGAAAAATGTCACATGGTGTTAGCCACATTTATTTTTTGATATATATATATATATATATATGTATATAAATAAATAAATAAATAAATAAAGGACACATATATTTGGGGCCAGTCCAGTTAGGTACTATTGGGTGTGGTTACAGTTGATGAATAACAATGTACCAGTATTGGTGACTTGTCAGCCAGGTATTTATCCATGAGATTTGTTGTGAGACATTCTTTAACGCTGAACTAAAAGTACGTAGGCTACTTCTGCTGATGTAGTGTGAGACAGTATTCCAGTGTTGAGACATGCTGCATTCACACCCTCATCGTTATTAGGCTACCGTAATTACGAGATGACAACGCCTGACGTTCTACTTGGAGCTGTTCTCATAATGAGCTGTTCTTGGATGCATTTCTATGGCAACATTATCAACGGCAGGTCAGGTGCTACAGCGGTCAAGTTACAAGTTGGAATTACGAGTTCTACGAGGACATGAACGCTTTTTACGAGTTGGAAACTCAATTACAGTAATTCCGAAATAGCGTGAACACACCTCTATACCACCATTCCCATTCAAACCAATCAGTTTTTTGAGCAAAAATGGATTTTCACATTTGATAATTAAGTTTCACAATAGTAGAAGGAAGAAAACAATAGTTTTGGGCAATGTTTTCCTAAAAAGTGTGAAAATGCACTAAAATGCTTTCAAAATATCCTCTGGGTCTATGACTACGCCCAGGCAAACCTTCCCACTTTGTTGTTAGGGTGTGTTGGGTGGTTGCTAATGTAGTTGTGTAATGTGTTTATTAGTGCTTGCATACTGGCTCAAGTCAAAGAATCCAACTTCAAGTTTCACTGACATTCTTGTATCTGCGACTTTGCCTCCTTTAATGTACGTCTGTAGGATTTTAACTTTAAAGTCCGCATGAATTGAAAATTCACCCTATCTATTTTCCAAATGCATGTAATATATCTTATTGAAAACAATTCATGCCTACATAAATTGAATTTTTTTTTTTATGTCATAACTGGTCCTTTCGGTGTAAATGACTTCTCTCTGATGATGCATGCAGGACTTCTCCAATCATTTAGTCCACTTAAACTCGCGTTTATCTACCTCCATTTTCAGATCCAATCAACAACTGACGCATAGAAACCAACTCCCGCCCTACATTTTTTCCTTTTGGATAACCCGTTTCACTCGGATATATAAGTCATAATACGGAGGAAAAGATCTGTCGCTATACTTCTGTTTCATCAACATTCCACCTATTCCAATTTTTTTAAATATATAAACAAGCAATATCTTACCTGATCTCATTGGCTATCTCTTTTTCATAACGCCGCTTGTTGCAACAGCAAATCAGGAGCCAGATCAGCAGAAGGAGGAGGAGCAGCAGCAGCAAAGCACCAATCACAGCTCCCACAATCACTCCAACTTTATTGGTTGCTAGAGATTCCGATAAAAGCCAATAGATTATGTGAAGAAATGGCTCGCTCGACTCTAAACCTGAGAAACAATTCATCTGACAGTGCTGCAGAGGCTTCAATTGCCTTACAAAATCATCTGCAGATTAAATAGGTTAATCAAAATAATATGCAAAAAAATGCTCTGTTGAGTGAGTCTTACATATTTTGTTCAAGGACACATGCTGCATAATGGACTTCACAAACAGACATGCTACTGCATGTATTATATATGAACCTTGAACAGAAATGTGCTGAATACACAGGAAAATCACTGGATTTCTCAATTTCTCCATGGGTTCAATAAGCATAAAGACACTTTTTTTGTGCAAATAAATTGCTTTCAAGTATTTGGACACTTAAGCTACTTAAAGAAATAGATTTAAAAGGTCTCAAAAGCCTCAGGAACTTTTCAATTCACTAACGTCATGTTTTAAGCCATTTCTTTTAGCACAGAATCTTTAAATCAGATGGTGTTCTAGTGCTTTCTAGTGGATGTACACTTACCACAATACCAGTTTTAATGTTTTTGAAAGAAGTCTCTCCTGCTCACCAAGGCTGCATTTATTTAATCAGAAATACAGCAATATTGTGAAATATTAAAATTTAAAACATTATGTAATTTATTCCTGTGATCAAAGCTGAATTTTCAGCATCATTACTCCAGTCTTCAGTGTCACATGATCCTTCAGAAACCATTCTAATATGCTGATTTGCTGCTCAGTTATTATTGGTTAGCTCAATTATTAATAATTTTTTTATTATTATCATCAATGCTGAAAATAGTTTGTGCAATGAACAGTAACTTACTTGCCCAAAACTTTTGAATAGTAGTGTATCACGGTTTCCACAAAAATATTAAGCAGCACAACTGTTTTCAACTCTGATAATAATAAGAAATGTTTCTTAAGCACAAATCATATTATTAGAATGATTTATGAAGATAATGCTGCTAAAAATTCAGCTTTGATCAAATTGCAATAATATTTAATATAATTACTGAAATTTTTATCAAATTAATGCAGCCTTGGTGAGACTCAAAAACATCACAAAAAGTTCTCAGCTTCACACAGGTGTCCTTGCAGAGTAACTGCAGGTTAAATTCTCTATGATAATGAATCTTTTTGTGAAATGTCTGTTCTGGCTTCCTGTCAGATACAGCATATGGCACTCAATACTCAACGCTGACATGCTGTTGACATTCAGACGTCAAGTGTGTCTTACTTGTCTAAATACGTTGTGGATCCACCCATACTTACGGTTATAAGCTTGAAGGGCGTATGTGCATCGCTCCGCTCCGACTTCATTGCTGACCTCACAGAGGTACTTCCCCGTGTAGCTCTCGCTGTGGTTTGAGATGAGCAGCTCTCCGGTCAGGGGATCTTTAAACAAAAGAGTCATTCAGAATGAGCAGCCATTGCGAAAGGCCCGGCGGCGGCGTTTACGGCAGAGTGCACACAGTCAAACTTGTTTGGTTGCTATGAGGCTCAAAAAATTTTTTTGTTTTCATCTACAACAGCTGGCTTTACGACACACACGCCTGAAGCTACAGGTTCTTCATATTATGAAGCTTTCGCTTCAACTATCCGCTAGCGTTGCGCTAGATCTGCGCTCACCGCTGGGGACTCACTCACTCTGTGTTGCGGTTGGTGGCATGTTTCCACTTTCTTTGGTCCATGCATATTTCAGGGGTGATGAACCCTGGGAGGTTTTGCAGCGGAGCGAAACGGTTCCGCCCTTCTCCTCGCTACCTTCCAGCCAGCATTTAGGGGGCGAAGGTTGTACTGACAGAAACCAAAAGAAAAATAATCAGAGGTCATGGACAAAATCACATGGCTGATGCAAGGAACAAACTGATCTGTTACGAGCCTGCAACGTCAGTAATGAAAGCACTAGGCCTGGGCAATATAGAGTTATAAAATAATAATCATAATACATGTTGATATTTTTAAGTACTTTATATGCTGTAGGCTATATGTAAAAAAATACTTGACAGTGATCAGACATTGTAGCCAATTTGATTAAAAAGGTAGGCCTATTTAAAAAAAAAGAAAAAGTGTATACATATATTTAAATAGTTGAAAAGAAAGAAATTCGTCTTGGATAAC
Source organism: Scardinius erythrophthalmus (assembly GCF_964197995.2). Lineage (NCBI taxonomy): Eukaryota > Metazoa > Chordata > Actinopteri > Cypriniformes > Leuciscidae > Scardinius > Scardinius erythrophthalmus. Next base: position 4,311,520 of record NC_138240.1, on the reverse strand, counting down.
TGTAACTTGGATCCCTTTCAGGTGTACAACACCAGCTTTTCACAATCTAATTCATTCCTCATAGATAAAATCAAGTCCTATAAATGTTTTCCTCATTGAATATCCTGTTTCACACAGAAAGGCGTCACATATAAGGGGAGTGCAATTTGATGTTGACACTCTCATACTTGGATGGATTGTGAGATTAGTGTCACGCTGTTTAGAAAATTGAATGGCCAGATAAAAATTGATTAAAAACATTGTAATATTCACAATGATGCCAAATTATACGACAGCAGCAAATTACAAATATATTATGAATATTTGATATATTGTCCAGCCCTTGACAAATATGTTGTCATGTTATTATAGTTTTATTATAAAATAATAACTTTTGTAAAATAATATTTGTTACTTGAAATCACGTTACTGAAAGCAAATACAATTTTAACTTATTTTGTAGCCAAGGCAACATTTCTAATTTTCATGTTTATTTTAACATTATGTGCTACAACAACTAAAATTTACATAAAAAATAAACTATATTACACATCAAATTTGAGATCACAAATATGTGGCAGATGTTGAATATAGCCTACTGTGGAAAAAAAACCCACATCTGCTCAAAATTAAGTTCCAAAAAGTAACGAAATATGTTTTATTTTATTCTTTTGCAATTGTTATTAAAACATCAGGAGAGTTTTATATTATTGCGGCAGTTAGAGATCAATCTGTGTTAGATCGTGAATATGTAATAATGATTGGCGAAACATTCATTCATTTAAGGGTTTAAAAAACAAAAGATGAGCACACAACAAAATTCCTAAAATTTTAACTAGAATTGAAATGAAAATGGATCATTTAAAAATAAAAACTAATTCAGAATATTGATATGAAGTATCTCAATGATACTGAAATAACAAGGGCCCTAGGTAGAGTTGTTATTATTATTATAAAAAAAAAAAAACTATTTTTGTTCACTGGAATAAAAAAAAAGAATACTATATAAAACAGAAACTTGAGTAAATACATTTACATGGCTCCAAAAAATAATCATGAATTATTTTTTATTTCACTTTTGAACGCTAAAGAAGCCCCAAAAGTACTATAGTAAAAATAGCCTACTATAATTAAAAAAATAGATATAGATTATAACCTCTCAACTGAAACTATAAAGGCTGCAAAAAATAACACAAAACTGAAATAAAATAGAATCAGCCTCAAGATCTAAAAATCCTAAACTATAATTACACTGGACTCTTAAAGGATCACAGCACCGAACTGGAGTTTTCCGAGAAAGTGGAAATCACTGAGGCTCTCGACAGACGAGGTGGCGGGGTTGGGCTGAGGTTAACAGAGGAAAACCGAAGGCAGGCGTGAACAAAGAGCATCCACCCCACCTGCCATTCCAGTCATGTCATCCTGAACGACTGGATGAAAGGGGCATGTTGGGGTGGAGAGAACCGGTACAACAGAAACCCAGCAGCTTGATAAGAGCGCCAGAGCAGGTCAGCAGAGACAGAGAATGTGCAAGTCCTCACCCAGCACCACTAAAGTGACTTTCCTGGAGTCGATGCCGGGTGTCTTCTTCACTTTGCACTGGTACGTGGCCGTGTCCGAGACCTTGAGGGTGGAGAAGGTGATCGTGGCGTCGCCGAGACTCGGGTCACCGACAAACTTCAAGCGACTCATCAGGTCTGTGTTTCCTAGCTGATAGAGTTTCCCTCCGGTGTAGGATAAGATCTGTCAGAGAGAGAAACCCAGTTCAGTGAGCCTTATCTAATATAACAGGTCTAACCACCTGCCGTCATTAACACTGAGCCGCTAATACACCGTAAACACGGATTTCTCCAAATCTCCACACACATCCCTGGAAAGCATGAAGTTAAGTAGTTTGGACGAGGGAGAAATGGGAGGAAATTACAAAAATCCATCAAGATGATATACGATTGATCAGGTGTAGACTGTGATCTCCTTGGAGCTGAGAAAACATTCTTACATTCTTGTCTTATCAGAAACACCAGATGTTACGTCAAGAAAAGCTGCACGGCATGCATTCTTTGCAGTTTTAAAATGACCTTTATTCCTTCAGTAGTTTCATTAATGTACACCGAAAAAAAAATGTTTTCATTCAGAAACTGCTAATAACAATCACAAAGAAACAGCAAGATATATATATATAAACTGTCCATGCAGTTTTAAATATTTTTTATTTTGACATATTTTCGCACTTCCAGTTATACTAAACCACAATGACAAATTGTGACAAGTTTAAGTCAAGTCAAGTCAAGTCAACTTTATTTATATAGCGCTTTTCACAATACAGATTGTATCAAAGCAGCTTCACAGTATTAAATAAAATAGTACATCAGTGTATGTTTCTGGTGTAAAACATCCACGTTTGGTAATGCAGATCAATAGCACTGTTGAATCGATTAATCAAATTAAGTATCCCCAACTGAGCAAGCCAAAGGCAACAGTGGCAAGGAACCGAAAAACTCCATTAGGTGACCTAATGGAGAAAAAAAAACCTTGGGAGAACCCAGGCTCAGTCGGGGGCCAGTTCTCCTCTGGCGTTTATGAAGTAGAGACCGGATTTAACTGTAAGATTAAAATATTATATGAATGCCTGGCTGAAGAGATGCGTCTTTAATCTAGTTTTAAACTGGGAGAGCGAATCTGAGCAACGAACAGTATCAGGAAGGCTATTCCAGAGTTTTGGTGCTAAATGTGAAAATGCTCTCCCTCCTTTGGTGGATCTGGATATCCTAGGTATGACCAGAAGCCTCGAATTTAGTGATCTTAAAGAGCGCGATGGATTATAGGGCGATAGAAGATCCGTTAAATAAACTGGAGCTAAGCCGTTTAGGGCTTTATAAGTCAGTAGCAATACCTTGTAATTAATACGGAACTTTATAGGTAACCAATGTAGTGATGATAAAATTGGTGTTATATGGTCAAACTTTCTTGATCTAGTAAGAACTCTAGCGGCGGCATTTTGGACTAACTGTAGCTTGTTTATTGAGGATGCAGGACAACCAGCTAATAAAGCATTACAGTAATCTAGTCTCGAGGTCATGAATGCATGAACTAGCTTTTCTGCATCAGAAACAGATAGCATGTTACGTAATTTAGCAATATCTCTAAGGTGAAAAAAGGCTGTTTTTGTAACATATGAAATATGATTTTCAAAAGACAAGTTACAATCTAATATAACACCCAGGTCTTTTACTGTAGAGGATAAAGTAACAGGACACCCTACTATGTTAAAGTTGTATTGAAGGAGGTTTTGTGGGCGGTTTTTTGAACCGATAAGTATTACCTCTGTCTTATCTGGATTTAATAAAAGAAAATTGTGCGTCATCCAATCTTTTATATCTTTAACACACTCTGTCAATTTGGATAATTTAGCGTTTTCATCCGGCCGTGATGAAATATATAGTTGAGTGTCATCAGCATAACAATGGAAACTAATTCCATGTTTCCTTATAATATTTCCAAGTGGCAGCATATATATTGAGAATAATAGAGGGCCTAACACAGATCCTTGCGGCACTCCATAGTTTACTGGAGTTATGATCGATTTTTCTCCGTTTAAATAGACAAAATGGTAGCGGTCAGATAGGTATGATCTGAACCAGCTTAATGCTTGTCCTTGAACACCGGTATAGTTTTGTAGCCGATCTAAGAGTATTGTGTGATCTATAGTATCGAACGCAGCACTAAGATCAAGTAAAACTAGTATTGAGATACAGCCTTGGTCAGAAGCTAAGAGTAAATCATTTGTGATTTTAACGAGCGCAGTTTCAGTGCTATGATGCGGCCTGAACCCAGACTGAAACTTTTCATAGGTGTCATTTTCTTGCAAGAAAGAGCCCAGTTGGGCAGACACAACTTTTTCTAATATTTTGGACATAAAAGGAAGATTTGAAATGGGTCTATAATTTGCTAGGTTATTTGGGTCTAATTGTGGTTTCTTAATTAGTGGTTTTATAACTGCCAATTTAAATGTTCTTGGAACATGACCTAAAGATAAAGACGAGTTAATAATATTGAGGAGAGGCTCTTCCACTATAGGTAACACTTCTTTCAATAGTTTAGTTGGTATGGGATCTAATAAACATGTTGTTGTTTTAGAGGAAATGATAAATTTATTTAACTCTTTTTGTTCTATAGTTGTAAAGCACTGTAATTGTTCTTGCGGGGTGATAATCGAGGCTGAATTATAAGGCGCGATTGAAGATTGAACGTTTACAATTGTGGATCTGATGTTTTCTATTTTCTCAGTGAAAAAATTCATGAAATCATTACTACTAAACTGTAACGGAATATTTTGTTCAGGTGACGCTTGTTTATTTGTTAGTCTAGCCACGGTGTTAAATAAGAACCTAGGATTGTTTTGGTTATTTTCTATTAGTTTGCGGAGATGCTCAGCCCTGGCCGCTTTTAGGGCCTTTTTATAGCGTGACGTACTGTCTTTCCAAGCGATTCTAAAAACCTCTAAATTAGTTTGTTTCCATTTACGCTCTAAATTACGGGTTTCTCTCTTTAGAACACGAGTAGTATTGTTGTACCATGGTGCTTTAATTTTCTCTCTGACCTTTTTTAGTCTCATAGGTGCAACAATATCCCATTTTCCAGAGAGAACGGTGCTCATAGTGCTGGTTAGTTCGTCTAGTTCATCTGTTTGTTTAGGTTCAGGCAGCAGCTGAGACAGATCCGATAAGCAATTTGAAAAATTATCTATGGTGGATGGAAGGATTGTTCTGCCTAATCGATAACGCGGCGCAGCATGATATATTACCGGGGTACGTAATATGCAAGTTACCATGTAATGGTCAGTTACATCATCACTTTGCGGAATGATATCTATATCGGTTGGATCGGTTCCATGTGATATAATTAAATCGAGTGTATGATTAAAACGATGAGTCGGTCCGGTAACGTTTTGCTTAACCCCAAAGGAGTTTAATAAGTCTATAAACGCAGCCCCTAACGTATCATTTTGATTATCTACGTGTATGTTAAAATCTCCAACAATTAATATTTTATCGACATTGACCAATAGATCTGAGAGAAAATTTGCAAATTCTTTTAGGAAATCAGCGTAAGGCCCTGGTGGTCTATATACGGTAGCCAAGGCTAAAGATAATAGGGATGTTTTTCTATCATCTAAGAGCGTAACATTTAGTACAAGTACTTCAAATGAAATAAACTTATAACCCGTTTTCTGAGTAACATTGAGAATATCTCTATAGATAGTTGCAATACCGCCGCCACGACCAATCAGACGGGGCTCGTGCTTATAGGAGTATCCTGCTGGAGTAGACTCATTTAGACCGAAATAATCATTTGGTTTAAGCCAGGTTTCAGTAAGGCAAAGTACATCTATGCTATTATCTGTGACTATTTCATTTACAATAACTGCCTTAGGTGTGAGTGATCTAATGTTTAGAAGACCTAGCTTTAGAAATTGTTTTTGTTTACTAATAGCAACATTTTCTGTTTTAATAACAATTAGATTTTTCCTAGATCCTGCAGTAGATTTATTATTTGATCGCACTAAACGAGGAATAGACACAGTTTCTATGCAATGTTCTACACTAGTATTTATATCAGTTAATTTGGTGCAGCAGAGACTATGATTTGGACTTTTGGTTACTAGTCAAAAGGTATTTAACGTTTTGGAGATGTTATCTGACAGAAGATCCGATCCGAATCTGTTTGGGTGAAAGCCATCAGCACGGTATAGCCTAGGACGCTCCCAAAACAGATTCCAATTATTTACAAAGAGCAGTTTCTGCTCATTGCACCATGACGTTAACCATTCATTTAGCGCGAATAATCTACTAAACTTGTCATGTCCTAGACGGTACGTGGGAAGCGGTCCTGACACAATGATCGTTATATCAGGCGATGTGCTGCGTACCGTATCGATCAGATTCCTGAAGTCTTTCTTCAGAACTTCCGTCTGGCGCAGCCTGATGTCGTTCACTCCCGCGTGCAATACCAAAGTTCCGACGCGCTCGTTATCGTTCAGAATCTCGGGAACGCGAGCAGCGATTTCAGAAACACGAGCACCAGGAAAGCAGTGACTGTGCACCTTATTTTTACCTGATGTAGCATGGACGTGCCGAACAATGGAATCGCCGATGATCACAGCATCGCGTTCTGTTTCGCGAAGAGCGGAGAAGCGGTTTTGTGTGGATAACTCGAAAACCGGGAGGGTCGGAGAGGGTCTTGGTCTAGACCTGACTCGCGTCTTCCGCTGCGGAAATATCCAGGCTTCGTGGTGGCGTGTTGGAGCCGGAGTGAACGAGACCATGGCTGATCGCGACCTTGGCGCTCGGAACCGATGCCGAGTAACGCACGGAGTAGACGAGGTCGGAGTCAGCCGGTTAGTAACATTAATCTCTGATTTGTGAGCATCAGCGCGTGATGTTTCAAGAGCTAAACGCCGGTCTCTCAGCTCGGCCTGTCTCACTAAAAGGTCGTGGATCTGTTTCTCAACAGCTTCCAGCTCAGACTGTACCGCGTGCAGCTCAAATGTGTCCTCACCTGCACCAAAAGGTAGACTACTTGCATCTGATATATTCGCCATTTTAACAGATGGACAGTAAGTTAGCAACGACACTACCAGTGATGCTATCAATTAATACTAATTTCTGACAAGCGTCTTAGATATAATCCGTCTTTTAAGTGGTACGGGTGTAGAGTAGACGCACGATAGGTGAAAAATGTTTGTAAGTGAGTGTTGAGAAGACGCGTTCAGCCGTGATCCCCGGGAGTAACCTATAAGAGTATCCAGCGTAGAATCACTAACAGGCTTGAGACACGTCTGCTCAACAGTCCGCGTTGTAACTATGAGGTTTGAGCAGTAGTGCTTCTCAGTGAGGAAAAGTAGAAAATGTTTGTTGTAAGTAAGTTTAAAGAGTAAAATCAAGAATTATAAATCAAATCGATAGAGCTCCAAAGACAACAACGCGTTCAGACGCGACGCATGCGCATTCGACAACAGGAGTTTAAGTCAATTACCTTTACTCAATACAAGATGAGAATGTGCTTTAAAGAGGTCCTGACATGAGAAGTCAAATTTTCCTTGAGCTTTTGATGTAAGAGGTCCCTTTAAGATAAACACTTTCAAAATGCTTTTGCGTTTTGGCTGTTAATTAACACGACAACGGCGTTTTGGGGACCTGAAAACCCAAACTTTTGAAAACGAGTTTCAAAGTGCATGTTTTGAAAACGATACTGTTATTGTCTCTGTAAACTACAAAAATGTGAATTTGTCAAAACGGTGACATTTTGCGCAAGCGTATTACATGTTCAGTCTAAAGGCGCAGTTTTTCTTTACGCAGTGACATCGCCAACTACTGGCCTGGCAGCAGAATACAGCGATTTAAGTCATTTTCACAGGGATCGTTTTGATCAATGGCGTCACCTGTACACAAAAGACACAAAGTAAAAACTTTTTCCCTTTTAGTACATTATTGAGTACATTATTGTCATGTAAACATGGCCTTACTCGTGTGCTATAGCGAGTGGGCGTTGATACTTCTCCTATGCAATGAGGTTAGCCAATCATAACAATGGCTGTTTACTGACACAAGGAACATATTCAATAAAAATATCCATGTCACGACCACTTTAATCTCCATTTTGTACTCTCAGTGCCCTCTCACCAGCTCATCTTTCTGGGTCATGTCTGGACTGACGAGTGTCCACTCAATGTCCAGGTCTCCGACATCTGTGGTGCTCACGGTGTACGTGCAGCCCAAAGTAACACTCTCCCCCTGGGCTTTCTTGATTGTCTGTGGTTCCGTAGTCGTCACCTGTATAGCCCACGTAAGAGCTAAAGGTTCACAGAGAGAGATACAGAATAATTAATTAATGACTATTCATTTTACAAACACCTGTCTTGTCCAATTCCAGTGGCGGATACACAATGTCATTAATAGGTGGGCCTGGTGAATATACGGGGGGGGGGCTCGGTTTTTTAAGCTTATACACGCCCAGTGGTGTAACTTTGCTAAATTAGATATATGTACATTGTACAATAACATTACGATGTCCATCGATTTAAATAGTATGCTACATTTTTCGTTTAATGAGATGTAGCCAAATATATGCTGTATAATAGATTTGTTTTGTGACTAAATAGATTCGCTTATTTGAATATACACCTAAATGGTCCAGGGGTAGAACTTTCACCAACAGTGTCAGAGGTTGTGGGATCTAATCTGAACCAGCATAGTTTTTTTTTTTTTTTCCATCAAAACTGATTATGTTCATCAGTGGTTGTATATCAAGGAGGGACACGTGTGCATTATGATGTGTGATGATTTCACCAGAACGAATAGAGAGTATCCGCAACGGATTGAAGCGCGCGTCGAGTCAAGACAGTGCGGTGTGTGCGCGAGCCACACGAGAGACTGTATCAGCACCACTGATCGCAGCGGCAACAAGCACTTTCATCACTTGATTTAAAAAACACATTTCAGCGCTAGATCGTCTCTTATTTAACAAACGAACGAAATGAATGCTCTGCTGGTTAACTGGAGATGTTTATTTGTAGAATTGGTACATTCGTGCCGCGAAATGTTTTAAAAAGTGGTGGGGACATGTCCCACCCGCCCCACTCGCAAATTACGCTTATGTAACATGCACGCCTGATAAAATATGTCAACTATAGCAGATCGGTACATAGGTAGTGAATTTAACTACCTTGTACTCATGTCAGTCAGCCCTCCGCGGCTGCTTTAAACCTGAAGTTCATCTGTCTGTCACGCGAGTCGCAAGTAGAGAGTGGTGTTGCGTGATAGCATCACTGGACTGACACGTGATATGCCGACATAATATTTTTCTTTTGTAGCTATTTTTCGTAGCTATTGTACATAAATGTCCTCAGGAAACTATTAAAATGAAATTATTTATTAATTCATTATTATTTTTATTAAAATTTAAAAATTAAATTGTTTTTATTAATCTGATTGGGTGGGCCACCGGTCAATCTGGGTGGGCACGTGCCCACCCAGGCCCACCCATAAATCCGCGCCTGGTTTGGACAATCGAAATTGGACAATCAAGCAATCAAGTCTCTTCAGAAAATTTGGACCAAACCGAAGGAAGATATTTGCTTTTAAAGAAATCGTTTTTCGTAAATCGCCCCGGAACACGATTTATAGATTGAACAGAATATGTCATTATTCATGACAGAATATGCTAATCAATGACTAGAAGATAACTACACATAATCTATCAAAATTCATCAACTAACCATTCAGAAATGTCATGTTGCATTCTACATGGTCACTTCTTGAGTCTCTCCATCATCGTCTGACTCCCGTTTGAACATAAAAGTCTAAACGTTGTTGAAATTTTCAGTGCAACTTTCTGTGTGAGGTAAAAGGACACAAGCTGTTGAAGCTCCGCCCTCTGTGCCGGGATCAGCAGCTCATTTGCATTTAAAGGGACAAACACAAAAACGGTGCGTTTTTGCTCACCCTCAAAAAGTGACAATTTTAACATTGCTATATAAAATGATCTGTGGGGTATTTCCAGCTAAAACTTCACATTCACACTCTGGGGACATCAGAGACATATTATTTGCTTATACTATGGGGCAGTTGAATGCTTGAATCTGGTTGGTCGACAAACGTTCTAAGGTGTGTAATTATTTTCAGGGAAACACACGGCTAAAGTAGTTCCAGGCAGGTCTTGACCGAATTACAGGTCCATATCACTTCGCCAAATGATTTCAGTTATTTCAAAGGTCTGTACAGCCTAGAACAACAACATGACCAAAACCTACAACGACACTGACCAAGCAAATAAATATAGTAAACAATAGGATAAAAACGTCAAATTATATCCACAAAATTCAATTTTATTATGTATGGAAAGCACATACTCTCTTTCTCCCACTCTCCCACTCAAACACACACACATACAGTACACACACTCGCATAGAAACGTGTTGTTAGCACTGCTCTGACGATGTTGTCAGTAAAATAGTTTAAGAACTTAAAAGCTACATGACATGTATCACTAGCGAGGTAATAACGGTGTTGTTCTTGGAGAAGATAAACTTACAGTTTTGCTATTATTAGAGACGGGCTCAGACCGAGGTAATTCACATCTCTCTCTCTCTCTCTCTCTCTCTCTCATTAACTGCATTAGTCTGCTATTAACGGCTCAAGACACCATTACTAGCTCTAAAATGACGTTTTGGAATTAACAACAACAAAAAAAAATTGTCCTAAACTCAAGAGCGTTTTAATGACAAACACCTAATGTCTTGAAATACATGATCTGAAGAATATTTTGAGGTGTGGAAACTGTAGTGCTATTAGGGTTAATAGCACTACGGTTACCGCACCTCAAAATATTCATCAGATCATGTATTTACATTAATCATGTATGCATTAATAGCACTAAAACCTAACCCTAACCTTTTCTAATGGCCTATTTCAAAGGCCCGTCGTTAATTATTCCTCACATAACTTATCCAATCATGTTTGGGCCACGACCATCAGTTTTTGCACATTTAATTAAAGAGCGCTTTTGTGTTGCATTTTCTCCCTGAAACTTTCTCCACCGAAACCAGCCGCTGTTTTGTTTATAATGCAAATGAAACAGGCTTTTCACAGTTTTTCAACTGCACGTTATTTATAAATGAGCTGTTATGTTTGGCTAACCTCTTTGCATGTCAATGACATCTCCAAGTTGCTAAATATTACTTAGCCCTTTGATATGTGCTCATGTGTTAATGTGCTCATAGTTGTGACTTCATAACTGTGGCTATTTCTGACGAAACCATTTCTGCAGCTTCATTTCAATGATTGGTCTGAGGAACAAGTGACATGACACCATTTATTTTGAAAGAGCACAAACGATCCTGTTTTCCATGATATGCACTTTAAAAAGGGATCAAGAGGGGGATTTGCTATAATGAATCACGGTTGCTAATAATGCCATTTATCTGCACATTCTGTCTGTGCTAGAAAATCTGCTAGGTGCAATTTCCATGCTTCAATCATGCGGATTGGTTCTGAGTGTTGGTTGTGTGGAGGATGATACAGACAGCATCGCTCCACATATCCAGACACCATCCATCGGCTCTTTAAAATGCTGAAAGTGCACTTGCATGGTGCTTCTGGATATTTGGACGGTAATAACTTTCTGCTCCCATATTTGATGAATTACCTGAGCCATGATCACTAGAAAATGTTTTTTACGGATGGAATAGTATAACCTTAACTGCACCAAGCAGAATATCTTAAAAATAAAGCTTCCAAAAGGGGGTGTTCGGTGGTGTGAAGAACATTTCAAAAAAATCTAAAGAACCTAAAGGGTCCATGAATATTAAAGGTTGTTCACGGAACCCTAAATGTCAATACAACCTTTCTTTTTTTAAGAGTGAAAAGAGGCATGTTAATGCTGGAAGCAAAATTAATACTCATGGCACAATGCTAATTTATAACATTTAGTGCTTGTTAAAGCTTCGACAAAGGCCACAGCTGTGAAGGTCACAGAAATGTTACCAAACAACAACGGTTTACTATCATCAGAAACTGAATGGGAAGACTTGAAGCCTGAAATAACAATTAGGTGATCTATGCAATGTGAGCTGATGTACTTTACTGTCTTCGGATGCTCCTGTCACTGTCTTTGTGTCTTAAATTCACAAACAACTGCTCTGATTACAGATGAGCAATCTTTGCTTGGGGCATATGATTTTTGTTTTTTTGCTTTTTGGGAAATGCTACAGATTTTCAGGTTTGGTTTGTTTTTTGCACAACCAACACAACTGAACATGTCAGACAACTATGTCATTCCTATTAGCATTGCACTTTCACATAAAATGCAGGGAGTGTCTGTGCTTTACGGATCGCCTCTCTCAGCTGGAATAAAAACAGTCCAAGCATGAATGTGTTGAGCAACACCGCTGGGCTAAACCCATGGAAGACGGTTGATGTATGGTTAAAAATTATGCATTTTCATGCTCTATAATTTCAGTGCACTCAATACGATGCAAATCGCACTCACACATAATGAACTATTGTTTTGTTGACGCTACATCTGCTGCTTTTTTAAAAGTCTGAAAATGCACATGCAAGTGCATTGAACTGAATCTCAGAACCAGTAATATTCAGAGCTAGAATTTGCATAAAGCAGAGTGGGAGGCCAGTGCAACTTCTTAATATGCAGGGTTAATTTATGCATAACATGGTCACACTGCCGTGGAAACTCAATACAGCCCACACAAAGTGAAGAGAAAAGTGACCTTTAACACAGAAAACCCTCAAAGAGATTGTTAAATAAATAAATATATTTCACACACCTGCATGATTTAGACACGCCGCAATGACGTATAATGCAGCCAGCGGTAAGGGGAAGTTGATCCAAAACTTGCTCATAGCCAAATATCAACTTTTCACTGAAACCCTGGGGGGAAAGAAGAACAGACTGTCATTGTCGCTCGCTGACTGGACACCTCATTTGCAAGTGTGAGCCATTTGATTCTGATAAGGGTCTCAGTTATGGCAAATTCAAATGTCATTTTAACGCAACTGGAATGAGAAAGTCTCCAGTTTCGATTCAAAGGTGTAAAGAAACAACAACATTAATCACTCTGAAGTAGTAAAGGAGAAATGTCAACAAAAGAAATATGGCACAGAAAAATGAAATCAGGAACTATAGACTTGTATCTGACAGATATAGCCTTTTTAAAAGCCAATACTGAACCCAATTTATAATGCTACTGTATATACAAACAAATAAACACTAAATAAATAAGATTATTTATAAGAAATAATAAAAAAATTGAAATAAAAAAATATATAATTCACTTAAATAAATAATGCATTTTATTGTCTCTTTAATTAGTTCTTCCTGTTTAAGAGTGTTGGAGTGGTATATTTGCCCGATTGATCCACTATTCAGATCAAAGAAAAACACACACACACACACACACACACACACACACACACACACACACACACACACACACACACACACACACACACACACACACACATATATATATATATACTGTATATATACATATATATATATATACTGTATATATACACATATAATGACACATACACACACACACACACACACACACACACACACACACACACACACACACACACACACACACACATATATATATATACTGTATATATACACATATAATGACACATACACACACACACACACACACACACACACACACACACACACACACACACACACATATATATATATATATAAAAAATGTTATGTAAAATACAATTTTAATAATAACAATATTAATAATTGAATAAATTAATTAAAAAAAAAGTTTTTACATTTTTTTACACACATTATTTACTTAATTTAAAACCTACATTTCAAAACAAAAATTGTGCACTAACAAATGATAAGTGTGTTTGGATATTTTTGACCAGTTTGTCATCAGACAAATTCAAAAATCTCAAACACGGCCTGATTTATCTGCCAGACCAATATTTTCGCCTATCACTATTTTCATTTCCTGTGTAAATCACTCTAGAGAATGGCAAATAAGGCATTTAGTAGCCTACAGTGTGACTAAAACATTATAATGTTTGAAACACCAGGTGGAGTTATCAAAAAAAAAAAGAAATAAAAAGGGGCAATTAAAAGGGAAATGGGTTACTTGTTAAAATCTCAAAGCACTGAAACTGTGATTGTTATCAGTGTGTCTATAAATCATTCAAGGAACAAATCATGAGTCAGTGTTGCTGCCAATAAAACACACAGTAATTAAAACTTTGAGGAAGAGAGTTCTGTCACAACTGAAAACAGCTCAAATACAGTAGGCCTATGCTTTCGATTCCATGAGCCTTCTTTGAGCACTTGCTTACTGACAGTCTGCAATACTCATCTCAGTCTCATAAGAAATGAAATAAGCCAGAAAAACAAATTAATGGAAGTCAGAGGTGGCAAGGATCTTTTAAAGAGCAAAGTTCAAACTACATTTCTTCCTATCACACCCAACTAGCTTTGTTTTCTTCTTATAAATCTTATGTAAACCCAATAAGAGTATTCTGTGAAAAAATATAAATTACCTCTCAACGGAGCAACCGATTTCAGAATAATCCAACAAACCCCGCAGTTCTATCAGTTGTTTTCTTTGCGGTTTCCTCAACTCAAACCCGCACTAAACAGGTGTTTCCGCTCAAGCTCCGCCCCCTCACAGCATTCCACCAATCACAGAGAATCACAAACTCAGTGAAACCCGCTGCTGACCCGCCTATTTACACCTGACGTGTTTGTTTAGTGATTCATGGCCTCTGTGTAGGCAGTCGAGCTTCATTCCAGTGAAATATTCCCCTTGGATTATCTAATGCAAAATGTGTTCAAAGAATCACTGTAAGTAAGTGGATTAAATAAGCTATTTTGAAGTAAAGAGTCCTCGAGAGGATTTCATGATCCAAACACAGTGTTCACAGAAAAGCAGTGCTTCTCATTTGGATATTGAAAACAATTCTAAATATGAATAATACAATATAACTAGCCATAAAGTCATCCGTAGTTAGAATATCAAAATATACATTTACATTTGCAAGGGCAGATTCCCATATTTGTTAGTGTTGAAGGTGAAATACTTCACACATTGTATTTTGGGGAAATATGACTAATACTAATTCAATATTAGTGCTTGTTCTGTGTGTTAGGTTGATACATCACACTTGTTGTTTATGAGTTTACAAAACTGTGGGTTTTCTTACTCAGCCTGGCCATGTGAGTCATTTTTCATTTTGTTTGGCCTGTGCAATTCAGGGTAATATTAATGCATTTCATGTTTGGTTTAATGATCATTTTCTTTACATTCGATAAACAGTTTTTGACACTGTGTTGGCACTGTCCTAATACAAAATGCAAAACCGAATGAGAACCACTGCACTGAAGTGTGTCTTGTTGCATATTGCATGACAAATGTGAGCTTTTTTTTGTGTCAACATTATTTTTTAGAATACATTTTATTCACATGAATTTTGTATTAAGCTCAAAAGGCCAATGTGTTGGTTAAAGTAGTGTTTATTTTGGAAATGCAACTTTAGGCTGATGTAAAAACCTAAATACTGTTGTTTCAGAGGGGAATCGGCTTGTTTGCTCACATTACTCCCACTAATTATCACTACCAAAACATGTACAATACAAGGAGAATCAATCTTTGCTGTCACTGTAGGCGATGGATGTGTGTACACGGCCTCAGATGAAGTCTTCTGTCAGTCAAGAGCTCTTTTGATCATCAATGCCACCTCAAACTCCCACAGCTACACACAGAACCGTGGAAATGCTGATATGATCACCCTGGCAACATCATCGCCGAGCCTCTGAGGACAAAAAAACAAGGTGAGTGTGAGTGTGTGTACAATTCACAATTGAGGAAGCGGGTCTCGTTCATGAGTATGAATCTGAATTTTCCTTCTTACAGGACTTTGTCTCTGTTTTACAAGATTTCTCTTTGTGAAGTTTGAAGTGGTTTTAAAAGCTTGCAGTTTGAAGGTTTTCAGTAGGTTTTGAGTAGTTTTAAAAGCCAGATAGACAGATAGATAGATTTAAATAAATATTAGATAGATAGATACAAATATTAGACAGATTGATGATTTAACATGTTGCTAGCATGTTTTAGCATGTTGTTAACATGAATTAGCATGTTGTTTGTTAGTGTAATTTTAATGACCTCATCTGTCGATAAAATGCCGATGAATTAGCTGGTGCAATTATATCCACATCGCTATGATCAGATGTTTTCTTAACTGTCGTTTTCTCACATTTTCGTGAGTATATTGGGGCCTTGAATCACGTTCAGTCAGTCTCTTATGTTGCTGACTGCAGTTTCACTAATCGCTAATAACAATTCCACACATAGCCCCTTTAAATACAATGAAATGATTAATACGTATAGTAGCCTAATATAAAGGATTTAGCCTAACGAATTAAATGGTGTACATGACCAAAGTTTTTGTGTTTGAGGTTCAGTCTGACTCTTTGCTAACACAAAAGCAATGTTCTCCTCGTCTCGATTCTCGCAGGCTTTGCTTCAAGGCCGACAGCCTAATCGTTGAGATAGCGGCCGCTGATAATTGGTGCCGATTAGGAATTTAAGACCTTTCAATGTAGTTTTCCCTGAAGACCCTGAGATATGAGCTTTACAAATCCTTATCTCTTCTTATCAAGAACAAAGAAAGCATCTTGTGGTTTTCAATGAAGCAGTTCATCCAGTGAACTCAGTCCATTAGTAGTGAGAAAACATTGACACCAGATGAGAGGACGTGACCGTACTTTGCTGTTTTCTATATGATGTGATGCTTTGAAAATAACTCTGTGGTTTTGTTTTGTTGTGCGCACGACTTAATCTAACATCTGACTTTAAAGAGCAACCGTATACGTCAAGCTGTCTCTTTAAAAACGGTACAGTATTTTCAGTCATTTCTGATTGCCAAAGTGGTGACTGGAAAATCTCAGAAAATCTTCAGTTCATGAGTCATCTGCAGACACTTGACCCAGTTTGACTCCAAAATATATTTTCATATAAACAACATATGGAGTATTTCTAGAAGCACTAGATTCCACCTGTTAAATTTATAGATATTTTATAATTTTGTATACGTACATTTTTATTTGGATGAAGAACATTACATTTTATAGAATGCTCAAATTTACCCCTATTTGTAATGTCAATATTTATTTTTATTATCTGAAAACGATTTGGTGGATTATTTTATAGAGCTCTATGGTGCAAGATACATTTCCATTGACAGTCTTTGGATTTATACAAACACTCTGTAATTTATTTTATACCAAGCAATAGTGAGTGAATAGAGAAATATACCATCAATAAA
The DNA here is from genome assembly GCF_964197995.2 of Scardinius erythrophthalmus. NCBI lineage: Eukaryota > Metazoa > Chordata > Actinopteri > Cypriniformes > Leuciscidae > Scardinius > Scardinius erythrophthalmus. The sequence continues at coordinate 4,294,658 of NC_138240.1, read as the reverse complement.
TAATGCTTACTGGCCATGAGACTGTATTTTGTATCATTATGTTAAGTAATAAGTAGAAAATATTTTTCCTTGTGACAAAATGATTATTTCAAGCCGTTCGTCGTGTTTGTGGCATGGAGCGTAGGATAATGTATTTTGCAGCATCATGTATGAAATGAGACGGTCTCCATCTTTTGATGAAGCTGCACCTGCCATAAACAACATAATGACACTTTGTTTTTGTTCTGTTTATTTTTGTTCTAGTGGCTTAATGTGAGAAATACTCAATGTGCCGCCAAATGGAGTTCTGGAGGAAAGAAATGATGTCCTCGATAAACGTATGATGGGGGAAGATGCATGGGTCATGACAGTTCTAGTTTGGTTTAACATTTAGCGAGGGTCAGGCAAGCATTTCAATTTGATTAATAATGCGATGTGTTGCAGTTACCAACTAACAGTTTTTTTTTTCTGGTCAAAGGCAGTTTTTACTTCAATTTGGTGCTTTGGTAAGTGTTAATTTTGGACCCTGCTGACACCTACTGGTGTGGATGCAGTGTCACGCAAACATATTTATGGTTATCAATGCATTCACAGGCATATTACCCCCTGTGATTAACTGATTCTTCAGATGATAGTGTATGATTATAGGGGTGTAATCTTTAGTATTTAGCCAGTCATGTGATCTCAGCATGGAATGACTTTACTTCAGACCTTGCGATCACGTCAAGCGCTTCAGTTTTGAATTAATAAGTTAATTCAAAATATTAAAATATGTTATCGACTTTCCTGCAATACCACAGCAAACAGGGAACTTTATCAACACTTTGGCTAATGTTCTAGCAAGGTTTTCTGTTGCATTTGGATAACATTAACTAATAGAATGTTCTTGATTCTTATAGGCTGAACAGCATTGTAAATGGCCATTACACTAAGCAGGTGTGCATTATAATAATTCAATGGCCTGTCGTTAATTATTATAATATTCTCAAAACATTCATTCATGGAACGTTTTTTTTTTTCAAGATCTGTTTTTAAATAATTCGATATGTTAATTCACAGGATTTCCTCCAAAACATAAAGGTTAATTGTACAATAAAAGAGCTTGATAGTATTTTTTACAGTACTACTCATTTCTTTTGAAGTAAAACACTGATAAAAGACATTTCAATTTGCTACCACCTCCCACTTGAGTGTGATTCCGTCAGCGTGAATGTGTTTAAACTTGAATTATTGAGGTCACATGAGGTAAAACACATGGGGAAATGCTGTGCTTGTCATCCCATGACTGCTTTCACTCAAATGCTAATGGAGTCTTTAGAAAGCAAAGCCGAGGTTATGTTCCTCATTGTGCCATTGAATGCAAATTTTGGATTGGATTGCCGCCACCTGTTGGCTCCCCTGATTGATTTCACGGAGTGGCTGTGCTTTTGTTTATTTGCACCTTTGGTACTGAAGCGGAGACGGTTGCTCGGTGGTTTCCTTCTGAAATTCCCGGCTGGTCGGAAGGCCACTCTTCTGAGTAATGAAATCTTGAATTGGACTTTTAAAACGAGAAGTGGAAACAAAGACTGGCAATGGCGCAATCACCTTAGGTGTGCTTTGTCAGTACAGTCCACATGATTTGACCATTAGAATTGTATCTATGCTCTGTTTGATGTGCCTTTTGTGCAGGGATAAGCCTTATGGAATTGTAGCTGCTCCATTTTTGTCTGCAGTGTGAGTTTCCTAATAAGCAGAGTAATTTATCTTTGCCATTCGTAGATGGATGCAATGACAGCTCGGCAGGATGCCTATTAGTAAGTTTGCTGTAGCGCTGATGCACCCACATCGGACCTGATCAAACCTTGATGTTCTTCTTCTGCAGAACAATGTGTGATGAGAAAGAGGCAGACAGGAAGAGGGGACATCAGCCGACGGAGCTAATTCTGTAGAATGAGAGATGACATGTAATTATGCTGCATCGATCGGCAGGGAATACGCTTGATCATGCTGTGACTGTACGATGGTAATTTGGCCTTTGGGGTCTCTGAAAGTCTGAGTCAGAATAGTCAAAAAACCGTAGGCGTTCATTAAAGTGAAGAAGGCTAATGAAGAAGTGATGCCTCGCAGAACACACCTGGATTTGTGCGAATGTTGCAGTGTGAGCTTGTTTGTTAAGGAGCTTATGTCACAGTCGACTGTTGTTGATCTCAATTTCTGAAACTATATAGCCAGGCTGGTCATATAGCCAGAGCTTGCAGAGTTAAAGGGATAGTTCACAATCGTTTACTCACTCTCATGTTGTTCCAAACATTTGTGAGTTTCTTTTTCTGTTGTACACAAATAGAAGCTATTTTAAAGAATGTTGGTAACCAGACACTTGACTGTAGTCATTGACTTCCATAGTATTTTCTTCCTACTATGGAAGTCAATGGCTACCGTCAACTGTTTGATTACTAACCTTCTTTAAAATATCTTCCTTTGTGTTCAACAGAAGAAAGAAACCAGGTTTGAAACAACTTAAGGGTGAGTAAATGATGACAAAATATTCATTTTTGGGTGAGCTATCACTTTAAGGTCAATTCACACTGCACTTCGTCAGGATTTGTCGGATCAGTCAGTGTGCCCTGAAGTCTCCAGCCCCCGGCCTGAGATATGGCCAATTCCTGTGGAGCTTTGACTGGCTGAAACTCCAGAACCGAGCCTTCTCAGGACTCCAGACTCCGGGGTCTGAGAAGATCCTAATGCCGAGTTCACACTGCATCATTTTCAAAGTAGTCGGGTCACTGTTGTTCTTTTCACACTGCGTGACTATCTGGGGTAGCATTCAGTTGCTGGTGTGTTCACACTACACGAGGGATCGGTGACAAGGGGTTTCACACTGCATGACTTTACAAAAGAAAGAATCGCCAACACCTTCTGTCTGGTCCGCAAACTACGTTTCACAACCAAACATACGCGAGAAGTGATAAGGAAATAACGATAGATCACGCGTTCGTTCTTGTGTGAGACTGAAATTGTTATTAAAAATGATAGCCTGAAAGAAGATTGAGATCCAAATAATCTGCGTTGATTTGCAACGAAAATGAGAAAAAGAAAAACACTTTATGCAGGAGGGAATGGTTGGGGAGATGAGAGCAAGGATTGTGTGTTCTGCAAAGAGAAGTGGGGGTAAATAAATAATTTGGCATTGTGCTGTTGCTGCTGGTCAAGCAAATGTTTGTGCTTTGTTTCTGTTTGATATAATTGTAAATACACTCACCTAAAGGATTATTAGGAACATCTGTTCAATTTCTCATTAATGCAATTATCTAATCAACCAATCACATGGCAGTTGCTTCAATGCATTTAGGGGTGTGGTCCTGGTCAAGACATTCTCCTGAGCTCTAAACTGAATGTCAGAATGGGAAAGAAAGGTGATTTAAGCAATTTTGAGCGTGGCATGGTTGTTGGTGCCAGATGGGCCGGTCTGAGTATTTCACAATCTGCTCAGTTACTGGGATTTTCACGCACAACCATTTCTAGGGTTTTCAAAGAATGGTGTGAAAATGGAAAAACATCCAGTATGCGGCAGTCCTGTGGGCGAAAATGCCTTGTTGATGCTAGAGGTCAGAGGAGAATGGGCCGACTGATTCAAGCTGATAGAAGAGCAACTTTGACTGAAATAACCACTCGTTACAACCGAAGTATGCAGCAAAGCATTTGTGAAGCCACAACACGCACAGGATGGGCTACAACAGCAGAAGACCCCACCGGTTACCACTCATCTCCACTACAAATAGGAAAAAGAGGCTACAATTTGCACGAGCTCACCAAAATTGGACAGTTGAAGACTGGAAAAATGTTGCCTGGTCTGATGAGTCTCGATTTCTGTTGAGACATTCAGATGGTAGAGTCAGAATTTTGCGTAAACAGAATGAGAACATGGATCCATCATGCCTTGTTACCACTGTGCAGGCTGGTGGTGGTGGTGTAATGGTGTGGGGGATGTTTTCTTGGCACACTTTAGGCCCCTTAGTGTCAATTGGGCATCGTTTAAATGCCACGGCCTACCTGAGCATTGTTTCTGACCATGTCCATCCCTTTATGACCACCATGTACCCATCCTCTGATGGCTACTTCCAGCAGGATAATGCACCATGTCACAAAGCTCGAATCATTTCAAATTGGTTTCTTGAACATGACAATGAGTTCACTGTACTAAAATGGCCCCCACAGTCACCAGATCTCAACCCAATAGAGCATCTTTGGGATGTGGTGGAATGGGAGCTTCGTGCCCTGGATGTGCATCCCACAAATCTCCATCAACTGCAAGATGCTATTCTATCAATATGGGCCAACATTTCTAAAGAATGCTTTCAGCACCTTGTTGAATCAATGCCACGTAGAATTAAGGCAGTTCTGAAGGCGAAAGGGGGCCAAACACAGTATTAGTATGGTGTTCCTAATAATCCTTTAGGTGAGTGTATATCTCTTAAAACACTGATATTCAGGTCCATAACTCCTCCCTGAACATCCCACTTGTTCGTATCTTGCTCTCTCATTGGCTGTAGGTCATTGCCGATGTAGTTTTCAGTCAGAACACATTCACACAGCAGGATTTTGATTCGTCTGCGATTCTCTCAGATCGTGTTTTTGATAATTCACATTGTGAACGAGCACCGATTTGCCTATGATTTCAGGCATTTGTCGGTGATCTCTCAAAACCTGTCGGCGAGCGAAAATTGGGCCTAAATTCGTTCAGTGTGAACTCTGCATAAGGCTACTTCCTATCCACGGAGTCTTGAGCCCCATTGTGGCTTGACTCCAGTTATAGCCCTCCACAAATGGAAATTTTGACCAGCTGTAACTCCGGTTCCAAGTTATAGCCGGTCAATGGGACTTCCCAAGTTATATTAGATGACCTGCCAGAACTTCCTGTTGCCACTGGTTGGCGCTTATTTTCACAGACTAAACATGTTTGTTGAGTTGTAGATTAATCTGGTGATTGTCCGCATTAGAAGGCGTCTGTCGGTGCAGTGCGAATTGGCCTTTAAAGCCTATCATCTGAAGTGTTTATACTTGCAGCTTTAGTTCTGTGGGGCAGCTGTAATGTGCTGATTGGTCAGCTGGAATGTCTCTAGTTTAGTTTAGTTACACGGTCATGAAAAGCATGAAAAAACATTGTAACCAGTACTCAGTTTTGCACTTGAATTCCTTTCTGGGCAACTGGGTTAAAGACTCAAGTTTTCAAGGACATTGTTCTATCTGTTCTGGGCCATTGGCTCTTTATTCCATGTGGCTTCTCTGATGCTACACTTTCTCTCTTTCTCTAGCTTTATTCTCTAACTCTCAGGTTTTTGCGATTTTAATGATTTTGTTGTCTTGGCATTCTTACAGCCTGAAAAAATGTAATCTTCCCTATAAACATGCAAAAAGCAAATGTGCTTTGCAACAAGTGAGAAAATTGAACAAATTTGTGCAGTGTATCTTACTGGTTTATCAACTTGTTTTTAAGGAAAGAAAACCAAGAAATAAGTCTCTTAAGATCACTAAGTCTGTGTTTTTTTTTTATCAAAAATGTAGTAAAAATAATAATATTGTGAAATATTATTACAATTTAAAACCTGTTTTCTCTTTGAATATTTTAGAATGTAATTTATTGCTGTGATGGCAAAGCTGAATTTTCAGCATATATAAATCTTTATAATTTTGAAACAAATTATGAAAGTTACTTTTTTTTTTATATATATTTAACTGATCCATGCATGACTTATTATAATGAGGACACAAGCTGAGTACAGAAATCATTAGTATATAAAAACTGACTTTTGACCAGCATTCTGTTCCAAACCTGGTGAGTTTCCTCCACAGGCAGCATTTTAAGACCTCACAGACACTCATGCCACCAAGGCTGCTCCAAAAGATAATTTTAAAATGAATTATGCTCCTCTAAGATGCCTTGCCAAACTCAAAGGTAGCCTTTTTATCATTCCCAGAGTGTGCAATCCCAGAATGCATTGCAACAAGCTCAACAAGCTTGGTTGTATTAAAATCAGTAGTGAGTAAAAAAAGTAAAAAAAATCAGTCACAAATTCCATTTCGGAGGATGCTTTTCTAGAAGGCAGTTGTCTATGTAGGCAGTGGTCGATAACGTACGGTCTAAAATCTCGCAATGGGAACTGTTGCACCTGAACTGTTTTCTGAGTAAGTGAACACTGGTTACGGTCTTAATGTGTGTTGATGGCATCTGTATGACTATGATAAATGCAACCAAAAGATTTTTGATGCTCTGGTTCAAATTTCATCATTTTAGCCGGAGGCTTTCTTTTTCACATGGAAACATAAGATGTATGAGAGATTTTAGGGAAATATTGTACTTTTATCTCTTTGCACATACACAAATACTCAACGACTTCAGATTAACTATTCTAGATCTGCTTGAAGATGCTGGCCTCTGTGAAAGTCCGTGCTGGTGTCCTTCATCGTATAGTAATTGTCCTCGCTTGCAAAAGGAGGAACAGCAGCCAAACAGGACTGGATTTGATCTGCATCCAGGGCTCGACTGATAACCCCATCTATCTTAGTTGATTTGGCAACAAAGGGCTCACAAATGACACCAGAGCGGTGGCAAACCCACCACCTTGACAGATGTCCAATTTACTGGTAAACAACAGAACAGGGGTGGAAATAAATGAATGACCGGTTCCAGTCTGCAGGGAGGTTGAAAGCGTCTCAAGACTCGCCAGGAAAGGATGTTGAGGTTTGATTGGTGCCGAAAACGATGAATACAGGTTCATATTTGTCTTGTAAGGGAGGGATGTCCTTCTCAATGAGCCGATGGAGATGGGCCATACACCTGAGGGGTGTTCAGAATAATGACTTTTTGTTTGACACCGTGCAGAAATTATACTATCCCCTGGTTTCACAGATGAGGCATTAGCCTACTCCCAGACTAAAATGCATGTTTGAGCTGTTTTAACAGAAAGCAACTTGCACTTATCTTAAAATATGTCATTGTTTTGTCTCAAGATGCAAACCAGTAATGTTGTTTTTCTAAGGCACGTTTATAAGAGCTACTTAAATTTCCAAACTGAACTAAAGCCTATCCTGGCTTAATCTAAGTCTTGTCTGTGAAACCAGAAGTAGCCTATATATGTTCACCTACTGTATTTGAGAATTCAGATTGTGCCTACCTTTAAATATTATGTTATTTTATATGTTGTTACATTGCGTTACGTTACGTTACGTTAATTATATTATACAATTAATATGTAATATTGTTAATATAACGCATATATTCAATGGTGGGCCCAATTTCTTCTCATATTATATTATATTATATTATATTATATTATATTATATTATATTATATTATATTATATTATATTATATTATATTATATTATATTATATTATAAATTATATAATGTATTGTACAATTAACATGCTATATTGTTGATAATATAATACATTTATATTTATTGGTGGGCACAATTTCTTCTCATAATATAATATAATATAATATAATGTAATATAATATAAGTAAGGGATAATGTATAGAGAGGCGGTTGTTATAGCGAATAACAAGCCCGACAGGCTGAACGAGACCCCGACGCGAAGCGGAGGGGTCTTGACAGCCTGAAGGGCTTGTTATTCGCTATAACGACCGCCTCTCTATACATTATCCCGCTTATTACATGGCTACCTACAAAATAAATAAATAATTTGACACGAATTATTGATTTAAAAAGGAGTTTATTGATTTAAAAACGATTGTATTGCTTCCGCCAAAGAAAATAGTCCGTTCCGCGTCCATAGCAACGCGCTGTTTTTCATGGCAACGGTCTGTTATACTCCGCAGCGGTCTGTTATAAAGAAATAACAGACCGCATTCTACATTGGAATTCAGCCAAGCCATGTAATAATATAATATAATATAATATAATATAATATAATATAATATAATATAATATAATATAATATAATATAATATAATATAATAAAGTAATATTTAAAATGGGACAGAATCTAAGTAACTTGGATATTTGAAGTACTGAATAAATCATTCTGAGACATTTTTGTTGCTTTTCCCTGGATATTTTTCTTCAAATTAATTTTAAATGTGTAGTTTTATGAAAGAAAAAAGACTTTTATCAAAATATTTGATACTTCTGCAGGCTGAATATTTAGATGCATAAGACAAAAAGATGTACAGAAAATGGAGATAATAACTTTTTATAATAACACGAAATTAAATTCGAAAACTTTTTCTATATAAACTCAATTCAAAATGAATTAGATTCTCGTTTTGTAGAGATCGTTCAACACATCTTGGCTGGTGATGACATTGTAATTTGCAATTGCAAATGCCATTTTCTCTAGGACGTAATTCACAGAATTAGAATAGCACTAGAACATAAGCAGGCATATTTTTAAAAGACTCTCCAGAAGAGAATCATTAGTCTTCTCCTGCTTTTGAAGAGGGTTCATTGTCAAAAAACAGCCACTTGTGTTTGGCTCCCCTGAAGGTTCTCCTGTGAACAGTTTTAATCCCCACAGTGCCGTTCAGCCAATGTCCACGGCCGGTGCCGCACTTATCATATTTGTCCAGCACAGGTGCCTGTTTCATAAAGCTGATTTACTGTTTCTGGACCAGCTCCGAGGAATTGAGCTTTGCAGAAAAGTAGCTCTAACAGCCTGCAGCTGTTTCGGATTACACTTGCTTATGTTGCTTTGGCCTCTGTTTAGCCTTTCAATATTGGTGATTATAATTGGGGATATCAATTTATCAAGAGTTTTCTTTGTAGGTGAATCATTATGAGGAGGAACAAATGGAGGTAATAATGGAGAAAAATAGTTTTTAGTGGAGAGCAGGGTGTCTGATTTTAAGTGTTTGGGCCCTATCATACACCTGGTGCAATGCAGCGTCAGGTGCGACGCAAGTGTTTTTTGCTAGTTAAAGCTTAACACAGTTATCATTTTCACGTCCTACGCCACGTTGTTTAAATGGCAAATGCATTTTCGCCCATTTGTTCACCCATGGGTGTACTGGTCTGAAAATGAGGTGTGTTCAGGTGCGTTGTTGGCGCGTTGCTATTTTGAGGCAACTGAAATAGACTGCATCATTGACCAACTGAAACCTGGTCTAAAGTCAATGGCGCAGTATTTTTTGGTTATTTAAAGAGCGCGTTTGTAATATGAGCCTATTATGCGGTCCACAACGTGCGAACACTCTGCTTATTACACACACAGGGATGCGCAGCAGCACACAAACTGGACAAATATTAAAAATAAAAGGATTTCAATGAAAAAGATTTTTGTGTACATAAAGATATTGTGGAATCTGGCTTGTCTCGTAGATGGTCCGCTTGCACACTTTAACCTCACACATGAGCAGATCCGCTTCCTTTATGGAGAAGCATTCAGTCTTTCCACTTGCAAATTCCATTATGGCGCGAGCCAACTGGCTTTTAAACGGAATGGGAGATGAGACTCTGATTGGTTAAAACCCAAAACACACCCATTACTCTTTAAGAGAATAGAGACAACCCTTTTAGACCATGCACCAGGCGCTGACCATTTAGCAAAAGTGGATTTGGACTCACCCTAAGTGCGCTTGTGCCGTGCAGTTTAGCACTTTAGACCATGTGCTTAGATCGTCAAAATAGGGCCCATTGTGTGCGTGTGTATTTAATGAATTTTATGAGAAATTATCAAAAAACATCTGTCTTAGTTGATCAGCCTCAAAATGACCAAATTTTGTTTGATGTACTGTAAATGCTTGAAGAACAAACCATTAACCCAGTAATGCTTGACGTAAAATAATAGTACAAATGGAACTGTTTATTGAACCTTTAGACAAAATATTAAAAAGAAAATCTAAAAAAGTTGTCAGAAGATGGAATTCTGATATCTTGTAATGTAAATGAGATCTTTATAAAAGTAAATCAGAGTACTTGCATAAAATCCATTGTCACTCTATATCTGCCAATAATGTCTTAGAAATATGATATTTAAATGCTTAGTTCTAAGCTCTGTAGTTTTAAAACATATAACACAATGCAATTCAATTCTGCTTGCTTATGAACAAATACACCTTCATCAAAAGCCTAACAGATCATATTTGATACTCATTTTAACATGATTTTTCAAAAAAGTAAAATAAAAAATATGTATGGCTAATGAAGTGAAGCTGAGTTGCTTGCGTCCAGTAAGATATATCATCTTGATATATTACTAACAATAAAAGTAATTCTTATGTTTACTTGATAAAAATCCTCAGCAAAAAAACACATGAATGCTGAATCTGAAGTTGAATGTGTTTTCAGTTATACTGAAAGGCATTTGACTGGATATGTACAAACTATCTATCAGATGACAGAAGTCATAGTAGTTTGTGTACAACAGTTTTTTCAGCAAAGTTTTGATCATGTTGATTGTTTGGAGACTTTAGAAATGTATGTACCTGTATCACATATGATACAGTCTGGGAGGGTTAACCTTACAGCTTTAAAACTTTTCCAGAAATGTATCTTCTAAAGTCTGATAATTGACAGAGCTGATTTGATGGCATTTCGTCAATGGGTCCTGTTGATACATGACATCTAAACAGAAAAACACTCTTAAATGTACGCAAATGGCTGTATGTGTGAATACATCTGAATGTAAACTATGATGTATTCTTCAGTAATGCTTGCATGCATTGCAAACAGCATAAAGTGCTGTTCTAATTTCTTCACAGATCAAAATTCATGAGCATCACTGATTTCCCCGTATTTCCTTTTACAAATGTTCCATTTCCTTTACAACGATATAACGTCCCCCCTCCACACTTCCTCGGTGACAAGCATTTTCGGTGTTGTGCTTGGCTGTCTAGATTGATGAGAATAGCTGTACTGTTTGACAGTCAGTTTGAAAACATTTCAAGGGAACGCTCTACTGACGGCCCAGTATGGAAGTGGTGACAGCTCGCTGGTGACCTGCCGATGAGCTTTCTGAATACTGAGAAGATTCCTGCTTCTCATCTGCATAATCAGACCAGCAGTGTAGATCACTGATTTCATCTCTGTGTTGATTCACAGTTCTCTATTGGCATATTGGCCAAATAGAGAACCCCCGCCCCCCCCAAGTTATTTCTATCTTTTGCTGTAGTGTGTCAGTAGGAAATATCAGTTTACATATTATTATTATTATTATTATTATTATTAACATGCCTAACATGCCTAAGACTTTTGCACAGTACTGTGTGTATATATATATATATATATATATATATATATATATATATATATATATATATATATATATATATATGTATGTATATACACACCATTCAAAAGTTTGAGATTTTTAGTCCCCCATGGCTGCATTTAATTAAGAAATCTAGAAAACACAGCAATATTGTGAAATATTAAATTAATATTGTATTTTCAATTTGAATATATTTTAAAATGTAATTTATTCCTGTAATCAAAGCTGAATTTTCAGCATCATTACTTCAGCCTTCAGTGTCACATCCTATAGAAATTAGTCTAATATGCTGATTTCATGCTCAAGAAACATTTCTTCTTATTATTATCACCAATGTTTAAAACAATTGTGCTGTTTAAAATTTCTGTTGAAAACAACTTTTCCTTTAGGATTCTTTGAGTATAACATTCAAAAGAACAGCATTTATTTGAAAGAAATCTTTTGTAACCTTATCATTTTCTTTACTGTCGCTTTTGTTTTCAATTTAATCCTTCTATTTTGTCCTTGCTGAATAAAAGTATTAATTGCTTTCAAAAAAGTGTATATATAATGTGTATATGTTTGTATGTATGTGTGTATATATATATATATATATATATATATATATATATATATATATATAACACAAAACTCATTATTTCCATTTTCTTTTTTAGTCTGATAGTTCTACAATTTTACAAGCCCTGTTAAAAATAAATAAAAATACTACAATCATATCCAACAGAGATTACGTTTCTCAGAACATGCCCAAATTTTCTGAAAAAACATTAAAACATTTAATCCTGCATTTACTTAAACATATTGTTTTTTTTTAATACTAAATTATTAATTTCAATAATAATTTATACTTGTATTACACTTTTATTTTATTTTTTTTACAGGATGACACTGCTTAGATATTCACTCCATTCATTTATTACTGTATTTATTTCAGTTCGTCTTCTGTGCCACATCCTTTAATTATTAAATAGGACATTCAGAATTCCTATTGAGTCCATATTGGGTAGGTTGAAGCGTACAGTAGAAGAAATGGGCTGTGTAATAAGTCTAATTCGAGCTGTGCAGTGGCACGAGCAGAACGCCAGTGAATTGGTTTTCCTCACGAGATATTCAAGAAGTTTAGACATGGCAGTCTTTTCTATCTAATCAGAAGAGATTACAGCAAGCTTAACCCAGAAGAATGTGTGTCAGTCTTAATCCTGTTTTTAAGTAAGCCAACTGAAAACGTAATTTAGAAGGGCGAAGAGGGCATCTCACTTAGATGTGCTGGAAAGGACGATTTGTTGGTAAAGCAATTTAAAGACCCACAACGCAAGATTTTCCTCCAAATGGATTACTTTTCACTTCAATGGCCTGGTTTAGTTTCAGGCCAAAAGACAAGTAATATTAAAATCCAGCAAGCTTCAGTGTAGGGGATTTATGATGATTATTTTGCTGCATATTTATGGTTGCTTCTGCTTTGCTGATTTGGTCCAAGTGTTTGTGTGACTCACTCACTAAGATTTATTTGATGAAAAGTACTAGTGAGTGTAAATAGAAAAGGCACTTTACTCCATGTGCACAAAGCTAAAGAACTGTTCACGCTTACAGTCACTGTACTGTAGTGGTGGGCGTTTTATTTATCGCCATTAAAACAAATCTGATTAGCTAATTTGATTTTGACAAGGAATCTGTTTCTTTCTGCTTAAAAAAACACACACATATGTATATACAGTATTCTCAGTACTGCTACTGTGTATGTATATATATATAACAATATATATATACACATACACTGTATACACATATATATACATACACAATATATATATATATATATATATATATATATATATATATATATATATATAAACTTTCACAGCCACATCACATACTCAGCTTTGCTTGCTATCTGTCATGTTACTTAAGCCTCCGACTTCTAGCTAGACTAGACTGACATTTATCTCAAAGAATGCATCATTCACATCAATGTTTTCCAATGTCTAGTCAGAAGTACATGTTGTTGAATCTGTGTTTTCCGGTCCCACACTCAAATAATGATACTCTGTTTGTGGACCTTGTTAAAACTGTTCCACATCTGCAAAAAAAAAGAAAAAAGTAAACACTTTATTTTGGTAGACATTGAGCTATAACTTTGCAACTAAATGTCGTCTACACTGTAAAAAAATATTGTTGGTTTAACTTAAAGGGTTAGTTCACACAAAAATGAAAATTCTGTCAGTAATTACTCGCCCTCATGTTGTTCCAACCCCGTAAGACTTTCGTTCATCTTCAGAACACAAATTAAGATATTTTTGATTAAATCTGAGAGCTGTCTCACTCCTCCATAGGCTTCTATGTGATCGAAACTTGCTGGCCCAGAAAGTTATTAAAGACAATGTTTAAAATAGTCCAAGTGACTACAGTGGCTCAACCTTAAGTTTAACAAGCGACGAGAATACTTTTTGTGCGCACAACCCAGAGTTACACCACATGAACTCACTCACAGGCCCACACTGAAGAAGTGAATAGTGTCGAATAGAAGTGAAAATGAATAGTTGAATAAAGTTGTTATTTTGGGGGTTTTTTTGCACATAAAAAGTATTTTCGTCACTTGATAAACTTAAGGTTGAGCCACTGTAGTCACTTGGACTATTTTAAACATTGTTTTTTCTAACTTTCTGGGCCGGCAAGTTTCGATCCCATAGAAGCCTATGGACGAGCGAGACAGCTCTTAGATTTAATAAAAAATATTTTAAGATGAACGAAAGTCTTAAGGGGTTGGAAAAACATGAGGGTGAGTAATTACTGGCAGAATTTTCATTTTTGGGTGAACTAACCCTTTAAGTAAGTTACCTGGTTGCCTTAAAATTTTGAGTTCATCGAAATTAAAAAAGTGAGTTAATACAATGAAGGAGATTGGTTTAATCAACAGAAATTCAAAATATTATGTTATCTGAACCACATTAATTATCTAAGTTGATTTGACAAAAGAAAAAAAGTTGTGATGATAAATCATGGAAATAATTTTTGACAGTGTAGCGGTCATTAGAGTATTAGTAGACTGTTTGCTTAATATCTTCTAACACTTTATTCTGATGCTCCACAAACAGACATTCCACTGACTAACTTTGCAAGTACGTCAACTTATTCCACTAACCCTAACCTAACAGTCTACTAATACTCTAATAAGAGTTAGTTGACATGTAGTTGACAGTTACTTATAGTTAGAGTGTCTAAAGTAGACTATCAAAATAAAGTATAACCAAAAAAACACCATTTCTGTTTAGTCTAAACCCCAGAATCCAGCGTACAAGCTCAACCTCCAAAGTTAGGTCTAGAACAGGGTATCACTCTGACAAAGGTGTGCTGTTGCTTTCAGCTGCGACCCGCAAAGAACACAACTGGTCTGTGAAATGAGCCTGTCAGTAAACAGTTGGGAAATAAGAGGGCCTTTACACTCGGTCACTTTATTCGTTTTTTTACTGATCGGATAGCTATCAGATCATGAAAAGACCAAGTGAAATTGCCCTCTAAGACACATTTGAGACGTATAGTGATTTCCGATGGCCCAGGAGGCGTTTTGAGACGCATATACTTTGCCAGAAAGCGTTCAACAGAACAATTTGGGTTTCACTTTATTTTGATGGTCCCTTTAACACATTCTTTTTACTATAAGTAACGTTGCATCTACATGTCTAGCTCTCTTTAGAGTGTTAGTAGAGTATTAGACTGCAGAGTTAGTAGAATAGGTTGACATGTAGTTACAAAGCTAATAGTCAGTGGAATGTCTGATTGTGGAGCTTCAAAATAAAGTTTAAGCAGATTTTAAGCAGACAGTCTACTAATACTCTAATGAGAGTTAGTTGACATGTAGTTGCAAAGTTATTTAAAGTCAACAGAATGTTCGAAAGAGACCATCAAAATAAAGTGTTACCAAAATGTGCTTTTCTGCATTAGTATTATTATGGAAACAGTGTATTTCCATTGTATACAGCATGGGAATTGTAAGATGTAAGATTATAAGGGAATTGTATCAATTTTGTAGAGACCAGATGATGTGGCTAAGTACATTATAAGTACAATATGTATACCATGATGGCAAGTCAATCGATCAAGACACATGAACTGAGTGCTGGAACATTGGTGTATGATTTATTCTACCAGTCACTTATGCTCAGAGTCTGCATTTATTTGAATAAGATACGGTAAAAACAGTAATATTGTCAAATATTATTACAATTTGATATAACTGTATTCATTTTTAATAAATTATTCCTGTGCACAGTCTCTCAAGAATACTCCAAATTCATTAATGAGGTTGGATTTTTTCATGCAAAGTTCTCCTGTGCAATAAAATCTGGAAAAAAAAAAACATGCAATTATTAAAGAAGCCCTGACGTCTGTCAAATATTGCCTTTTTGTGTTTCTAATTCAAACTTTTTCATTTGGTTCTTCATGCTGTGTTTGATAAACAAACATCTAAACAAACATGAAAATAATATTTAAGGAATAATTCATGCTCATATTTCTTAAGTCCTTGTGGGTTTTACAATCTCAGATAACATTTAAAATAAATTAGCTTTCAAAATTAGTAGTTGAAGACATGCCTAAGGCCATGTGATTGCAAATTGCTTCCTTGACGTGACCATTGTATATTTTTAGTAAAGGCGTCTAGATTCTCACAGCCCTATAACGTCGTCCTCTCGCAGAGCCCTTAAAGGGTGTAAAAATGCCATTTGGAAAACATCTGATATCTATTGAAATATAATAGAAAGTTCAAATTGAATAGAAATTAAATAAATGAAAACGGCGGCACTAGTATTCTCTCTCTCAGTGGCTATATTTCTCTCATAATCAGATCAGGCTCTGCAAGTGTCCACTGTGTGGAAGAAGTGCATCAAGAGACTCCTAATGTTGAATGGCTAAAGTATCTCAGGTAGAGCTCTTGCTACATTCACCCTCTCTCTGCCATCAGTCACTCTGAGAGGGATATGAGAAGAGATGAAAGCACAGTCTAGTTCGTCTTTCTTTCCTATTTGACTGTGAACAGCTGTCCATGTTCAAAGCCTTTCCGCTCTTGTGAATTTGAAGTGCTTGTCCTGTAATTCTTGAATATCTTCTGCTCACTCCTGGACTGTGTCAGAGCCCATCATGCACGGCTACGGTACTCGTCCTGCCAGGCCAGGAGAATCCAAACCCAGGAGGAGCTGCGGGACAGCGATAGAAGGGCTGTTTTATGCTCGGCTAGAGAATAAGGGTCACTTTGAAACGTTCACATCGAATATACGGCATCAGGGTGTTTCCAAATGGGTGTCTTGGCTTCTTTTGGGCTGCTTGTACAGTGCAAGGCTGAATGCACAGATCTGACCTGTCTGTTGACATACACACACACATATATATATTTCGGTCAGTTATGTCTAATGTGAGTGTATGTATGTGTGTATATGTATATGTGTGTATGTATGTATATGTGTATATGTATGTGTGTATATGTGTATATGCATGTATATGTATGTAGACTTGGAATTAAGCTTTTATCCCAGATGTTGTTGAATCATGGAAGCGAACACCAGTTACAGTCAAACCAAAAATTATTCAGAATATAATTTTTTTTATATATATTTTTTTACTGGTGGGTGCAGAACACTATAGTTCAGTTATGTACGTGAGGATAGCAAAATAAAGTAAACTGTGGCATATTATACCCAAAAATTCTTCATACAGTGCACTACCAGGTAAAATGTATAAAGATTTGGGACAAACATTATTCCGACACTTGACCGTTCCGACTTGACCATGTTTTGCTTAAGTGTTTTTTCTTTAATTGCTAATGCGACCTTTTTACACCACAGACTGAACAAAATTAAGCATTGCTCGGTAATTGGTTGAGCTAAATTGGTATTATCTAATGGTGTGGTTAAATTTAAAGGTATAGCGGAGGATCTTTCCAAATTTTAGATAAGACCCGCCCTCTCCACTTTTTGAAAAGTTTGATTGATTCACCAGAATGATTGACAATTAGGAGGACCAATAGTTTACACTACCCACCAGGAAGTAAAACATCCTCCGCTATACCTTTAACAGCTGACAGATATTCTACCTAATTAATTTGTGAAACAGTCTAACAGAAGATGGCCAATTGTATATTGGCAAAGTATACAGTTTAGACATTCCATTAACTATTTACTATCATAGACAGGGTTTAGATTAAGCCAGGATTAGGCCTTAGTTCTGGTGTGCATCTTGAGACAAAACATATTTAAAGAAATGTCAGTGCAAGTTGCTTTCAGTCAAAACAGCTCAAACGTGCATTTTAGTCTGGGAAGCCTTGTCTGTGAAACCGGTGGATAGTCTCTTCAAGGCTGCCTTTTATTTGATTAAAAAAAAAAAAAAACAGTAATATTGTGAAATATCTTTAAAAATTTAAAATAACTATTTTGTATTTTAATATATTTTAAAATGTAATTTATTCCTGTGATCAAAGCTGTCAGCATCATTACTCCAGTCTTCAGAGTCACATGATCCTTCAGAAATCATTCTAATATGATGATTATCTGCTCAAGAAACATTTCTTATTATTATCAATGTTGAAAACGGTTGTGCTGCTTCATATTTTGTGGGAATTTCCAAGGTTCTTTGATGAATAGGTAGTTCAAAAGAGCAGCATTTATTTGAAATATAAATCTTATAAATCCGTCTAATGCATCTTTGCTTAATAAAAGTTATATTGCTTTATTTAAATCTTATTTAAACATTTTCCATGTTAGTCATATTAGTCACCAAAAACATAAAAAATTTTAGCATTGATAATAAGAAACGATCTCAATGCTTCCAAACGTTTGATGGCAGTGTATATTTTATTTAAGGATAAAATAAGGGTGTACATTTTATTGTATATTACATATATTATATTATATTATATTATATTATATTATATTATATTATATTATATTATATTATATTATATTATATTATATTATATTATATTATATTATATTATATTATGAATAAGGGCTATTACAGTCATTATAATATACTATAATAAACTGAATATATATTTAGAATATATAAACTGGAGAATATCGTGATTGTTGTTGCTCATAGTTAGTTGTCCAATCAGATGGCAAAAAAATCTGACCTCATTTATCTCACATTGTTCTTATGTTTATACATACACAACAAGAGCCAGCCTGTGCCAGATGTCTGTGAAGAATCAAAAGCAGTTGACAGTGCAAGCCTTTGTGGTTTCGATTGCAGGGAAGGGAGCGAGATCAGGGAATAATTTCTTTAAAATTGCAGTCATCACTCCTGACTATCCCACAAAGTTGGCTAAAAGGCTGATGTCTTGAGACCCAGACAATGCAAGTGAGTCATCAAGTCTGCATTTGAGGATTCACTGTGAGATGAAAAGCTGAAGATATCCTGCATCGCTCACTGTAATATTATTTTAATCCACACAGTCCACTTGCACAGTCTAGAGGACCAAAACCCTGGAGAGCATGAAGAAAGTAGAATGAGTCGTGAGACTGCTAATGAGTCAGAAACATTCGAATTCTGCTAATGAGTATTTTATTGATATTCATATGCAGTCTTAGGCTATTTCAATCTATCAATGATTATTATCAGTATGATGAATGCATGTCAGCAAGGTGCTGTGTGATTTTGTTTTGATGCTTAAATAATTGATTATCTTCCACTTTATTGTTCAGAGTCAACTACTGTTTATTATCCAGTGGTATTTGACTTCATGAAGAGTTTAACACTGTTGTTCTGTGACTCTCTCTGTTTGTTTGAATGGCCCGACACATTGCTCTTGTTCGTTAGACGGTTCATTAGTGCTGCTAAGCCAGGCATCATTATTGGCCTATTATTGCTCATAGTTAACAAGTTTGCACATGATTTGCATTGATAGAGAGACCCAAGCCATAACTAGAGATCAGAATTTCATAAAGGCTTGACATCCTATAGCAACTCCATAGCAACACTAATAAATGACACTCAGATTACCTTACCTTATTTTTTTATTTTATTTAAATGTTAAAAAATGTTTTTGCAGTCCCGTTTTGTGTCGTAAATAGCACAGAAATTACAGACTTTTAAAAGGGGATGACTGAAAGGAGAGCGAGAGAGAGGCTGAAAAGAATTCTGTCAAAATATGAATAAAATAAAACATTTGCTTCTAGACTCAGGAAACCTGTAATTCACAACACTGCAATTACAATCATCTTTTATCCGAGAGGGAAAAATGCAATAAAATGTCTATAAGCAAGGCACAGTTAATCCATATATATTCTTCAATGTGATTTTGCCTGCAGATACAAATAGTTCATTCATATAACCTCTTTAAATAAACATCTTAATCAAACTGCAATCAGAGAACCATTTGAACTTTTTCTAATGATTTCATGGACTGAACAATATATTAAAAAGTGCTACTGTTCAAGAGTTTGGGGTCTGTAATAATTCATGTTTTTGAAGGAGTCTCTTGTGCTCACCAAGGCTGCATTTATTTGTATTGTGAAATATTATTACAATATCAAAATCTGTTTTCTATTTGAAAATTTAAAAATGTAATTTATTTCTGGGATGCAAAGCTGAATTTTCAGCATCATTACTCCAGTCTTCAGTGTCACGTGATCCTAAAATGTTGATTTGATGCTCTTTCTTATCATAATCAATGTTGAAAGCAGTTGTGCTGCTGGCATTTTTAGTAAAAATCTTAACTATCACTTTTGATCAAATTAATGCATCCTTGCTGTATAAAAGTATTCATTGATTTAAAAAAAACGAAACTAAATATATTGACCCCAAACTTTTGCATGGAAGTGTATATTCATTAATTTAAACAACCATGATAGTGTTGTCTGAAGTTGTCTCATGAATGCCAATTCATGTTGATGTTAAGGCAACAGTTGTGAGATGTCGAGCCACGTCACTCGTTACTCATGCTGTGTCATTAAAGTGGTTGTTGATCACACGTCATTCACCTTGATAAATGGATGTTTGTTTGAGTTAGTGTTTCATCAGATTATACATATCACGACTGGTTTACAATGCATGATGATTCACATGTGAAAGCGCTGCCAGCTGAGGCAGATTTTAACACTGGAGCAGAATGCCATGTTCTCTTGTCACTTTTTTTTCTTCTTCCTCTAAAGCAGACATGCACACCTTCACAAATTGACAGGTTTTGGCTGAAAACCGCAAGAAAACTATTTGCCCGTTACTGACACAAAGCGATCTTTTGCTTGTCACCAGGGAGCTCATTGGCTGGGCAGTCGTGAAACCTGTCTGCTTCGCCAGAAAAAAGGTCAAATTCAGCTAATTCTAGAGTCAGACTAAATTGAGAGTTTTTTCTCTCTCGTTCGGCTGTAGGCTTCTGTGGGCAGATTGTCGTCAGCACAGTTTCCCACAGAGAGATCTCCTTAGGGCCTCAGTGTAATTGTCACGAACTGTAAGGATAGCAAGGGAAACAATCCAGCACTTTACCAATACAAGACTATGGAAGGTTTGGGATGCTACTGGCCATTTAGCATAACAATATTTTAGGGTTTTAGGGAAAGGTTCTCAACATTGGGATGACGACAGTACACTGTAAAAAATATTTTTCTTACTCTAACATTTTTTACTTGTTTTCCAGTACAGATATTTTACTGTATGCAGTGAAACCCAATGAAATGCTCTGTAATAGGGGTGGGCGATATCTCGATATTTACGATATATCGAGATATTTTTTAAACTCGATATGGATTTTGACATATCGTATATATCGATATATTGTTTATATTTAATTCTGATTTCGCCAATTTGCTTGTTTGCCTTCTCTGTGTTGTGCTCGCGCTCGCCCTCGCCCTCGCCCTCCTCCGCATCCTTGCTTTTGTTCCCCCTCCCCTCGCGTGTTGTCTCATTCAACCAAGTCCCCCGAGTTCGGTCAGGCACATCAATCTTTCCCCGCCCAGCGAGTGCTTGAAGTGCGTCAGAAACAGCGCGCGCGCGCGATCAGTTGTTGTTGGTAATTTTTTGTGTAGCGTCGCCTCTCGCCGCATTGCTTTTGTTTGAGGGCGATAAAAACACTCACACTTAACATGCTCCCCTGTAGAAACGGGCCTGGCAGCTCGCGCCAGGTCTAGACACGGTGAAAGTTTCCTGATTGTGACGGATGGCCGAATTTACATGACACATTATAAATTAGCATTAGCCTAAGTTACCTATTCTGCTATATACAGTGTCAAAAAGAAGATAAGAGGATAAAGGTGGATAAAGACAGAGGTAAAGTGATGTAATGAATGAACAGTTTATCTAATTGCATAGTAGTAAGATACTGTAATTTAATGGCAGTTATTTTTACCTTAAACTTTATGCTAGCAGTTGTTCTGAGTTCTCCAGAGGCCCCAGACAGTGTGATTTTGTAACAATCATGTCAATTTTTAGATGCATTTTTATCACTTTTTTTTTTAATTAATGTTTTACTCTACAGTTGTGCAGTTTTGGGGGGATATGTGGCATTTTTTTTTTATTTATTTGCCAAAATTAGTAATGATATTTCTATACAGGTTTATTAAAAATAGTGCAATATGTATTATTTCTTCCTTTATTTTACAGTTAAATTATTATTTTTGTATACAGGGATTTTTTTTTTTTTAAATGTCGCAGAAGCACTTTGTTCCTACATGAACTGCCTACCTATTTGCACTTCAATAAAAAAAGACTTTGTGGTATTTGGCATATTTGTTTTTGCAGTAGTTTTCGGGGGGTTATTTTTCCTGTAAAGATATCGAGATATATATCGTATATCGAGATATAGCAAAATATATCGAGATATATTTTTTGCTCCATATCGCCCAGCCCTACTCTGTAACTCAAACAAACACACTTATCAAGAAATGCAGAAGGGGTTATTAGATATATTTTGGTTTTAGAGCAATTTTACAGACAAAACTGCAATAATTAATTACTGTAATTAATACATGATGAGGCATGATGATATTGGCCTTCATACATTATCGTTCGAAAGTTTGGGCTCAGTTAATTTTATTTTAATAAACATTTAAACTTTTATTCAGCAAGGAAGCATTAAATTGATTGAAAGTGACTGTAAAGGCATTTATAATGTTCAAATCAAAAGTTATATTCATTAAAGAATCCTGAAAAGATGCATCACGGTTTCCACACAATTATGAAGCAGCGCGACTGTTTTCAACATTGATAATAATAAAAAATGTTTCTTGAGCAGCAAATCAGCATATTAGAGTGATTTCTGAAGGATCACATGACACTGAAGACTGTGAAGACAATTCAGCTTTGATCACAGGAATAATACATTTTACTATATATATAAATATCAAAATGAACATTTCACAACTGTATTTTTGTTCAAATAAATGCAGCCTTGATGAGCACGAGACTTCTTTCAAAATGTTTTTTTTTTCAATATTACCAATGCTAAACTTTTTTTTAACTAAAAACAGTTTTAATAGAAAGTATTTATTTTGAAAGTATTTCTCCTCCTTTCATAATGGAATATGTACTGTATGTTGCTTCCATTGACTGAATTCACTTGTAGCAAAAACGTATGTTTTAAGTGCAATTATTGAGAACATAATTTGCGGTCTGTAAACTTTGTTAAAAATAGACTCAATCTAAAATATTCTTGTTATTGCCCATTTAACATGGTAACATATTAGCCACCGTAACTAGGTTAGTAGAATAATAAGAGGAAATTGGAAAATTAGTGTATAAGGAATAAAGCAAACATATACAGTCCTGGATCCTGTAGGTTTGTGATTGGCCTGTTTCTAAAAATAAATCGTACAAGGCATTTATAAAGCTCAGGACCGAAAGCACATGACACGCGTTGGAGGATAAGCCTGAAAAAGTTACTCAAATGTCAGGGCTGATGTCAGTTGTAATGTTCGGTAAACGGCAGTGTGTCGCAGCACAATCTCTGACACGTAAAAAGCTTTTGGAAAAGGGCATTATGGGCGACGCCACCAATGACAAGGAGCACCAGAAAAAAAAAAAACAGCACTGAGGATGTTCTGTGCAAAATACTGAAGATACAGGTTCAGTTTGAAAAATAAATGCTCCAAAAGGAGGTTTTCACAGCAATGCCATTTCACAAAATAACCATTTTCAGGACCTTTCAGTAAACCGTTCTTGAAAGAAACAGTTTCTTTTTAACGCAAAAAAACAAACAAAAACATTTTAATAATCTTTTTCCATTATAAAGAACCTTTTGCGCAATGGAAAGGTTCCACTGATGTGAATGGTTCTTCATGGAACCATCAATGGCGATTAAGAACCTTTATTTTTATGAGTGCAAACAGTGAGACAGTCAGTTACTGTATAAGAGGCATTGTGATTAGTGTTGTACATTGACCGAAGGACCAGTGATTTTAAACTCTTTAACCTATATTTGCAAACCAATACTTATGACATAAATTCATAATAGATTGAGATATTTCCCCAAATCTTCCTGTGCAGGGGAGAAAAATCCACAAAGGGACACAATAAACATCATTTTAAAAGCTGCGCTGCAATTACCCGAGTTTCCCTTCAGGACACCAGAACTGTTTTCTGCGCAAATTTTCTCTCCTTTTCAATTGAAGGAGGGAAAGCTGTCAGACGAGAGTTTGGGAGGCGGATAATTGCATTGAGATGTGGATTCAGCAAGTTCTAGCCTCTATTAAACTGGATATCAGATAACGGCATGATAAATGAGCACTGATTTGATTTAGCCACAATACGTTCTGGCAGAAATGCTATATTTGATGCCACAAAACTATTGTACAGCCATGCCTTTTAGTCATATAAGACTGTACTTCATAAACACAATGGATTTGATAAGCGTAATTGGAAACCGCATGCTTGGGTGCATGAAGAGTGGGTGCACAGCATTTGCATGCTGATATACTTAATTCTTTTTTCAAAGCTGCTATTTATCTTATTTTTGTCAAAACGCCTGAAACCGAACGGATTGGGGAAATCTGGTGATGTTCGAGAGCTTACTACCACACTACTCTGCAATACTATTTCTGCAGTATGTATTACTTTTACAAAATGTGCAAATCAGAAGATCGCTGCACAGCATGCCATATCCCACAATACACTCATAGAAGAAATGGTTCTCTATGGAACCTTAAAGGGTCCCGTCAGGCACTTCATACTGCATATAGAACCTTTACGGGTTCCAATCAAGGGATCATTTTATGGGTTTAGCTTTGATTAATTCATTTTTTAAAATTTGATTGCATTTTATGAATCAATCAGCTTGTAATCAGGAATAAACAAATTATTGCATAATACTTTCACGAATAAGCAGTTAATACATTTCTCTTTATACAGAACCTTTTTGGCATTAAGGGTTTTCTAAAAAATCGAACCCCATCAAACCTGACAATGTTCAATGCGACGTTCCATTTCCAGTGTGACAAATGCATAGGAAGTTATTTCAGCCACGAATTCTTCTCGTCTGCTTATTTGATCAGACTTGGATCCCAATGAAGATTTTTACACAAAATTGGATTTAAATAGTTTTTACTAATCAACACATGGAACTTAATAAGGCCCTTTGACAATGAACCACACCATCTCTATTTCAAACACAGCAATAGTAGTCAGTATTTTATCATTTTATTTAGCAAATATCTCATCATTATATGTTTGGTCTAAAACGCAACTGCTCTCATGTTTCCGCAGGATATAGCAATTGTGAGTACATTTTCTGTCATCTTTGCAGGACTGCGATATGTAGAGTGTACAAAGTAACATCTTTAGCAACAGTGCAAAGTGAATAGCACATAACAGGCACAATAGCGGAACATGCGTATCTCTCGGTTCAATATACGTCGCATGACTAAACATGCCTCCGTTTTCACAGGAGAAAAACTCCGTCTCAGTGTGGACGGAAGGCCAAAAGGTGCGTTTTCCTAGAAAACATGTTAGTGTGGACAAGGCCTGAGAGGAACTTCTGAACTGCACATGCAAAAGGAAAAACATTTACATAGCCACTAGTAAAATCAATTCTTTAGGTGCAATTTACTCGCAAACAAAGACCTCTTTCATTGTCGCTGTTCCCCAAAAAAGAGCCATATAACTTCGTTTACATAATAAAAATTGTCATTGTGACTCAATTGTCATTATGAGAAATTGTCATTATGATCAGATCTCTTCTGACGATAACTGCAAGAGCAGGATTAAATGAGTGACACTTCATGTGAGGTGCTTGTACAAATGAAATCTTTCTGCAACAAAATGAAATGACTCAGCAGAGCAGGGCCCATCATCTTAGATGAAGCATGGGAGGTATTTAACTAATACACGACGGTTTAATTCCACCCTTCACTTCCGATGAGCACTGTAGAAACAATTTGTCTGCACAGCAAAATCTTGCACAGGCAGATCATTTGCGTGAGCCGAATAATTAAATTCTTGCTGCAACAACGTAAAGGAAAGGCGATTCCTGCTGTTCTGTTTATTCTTTTGTTGTTGTTGTTGCAGCAAAGACAATATTATGTCATTTTAATATAATGTACTGTATTACTGGTCAAAAGTTTGGAATAATTGAGATTTGTTTGTTTTTGAATGCAAGTCTTTTATGCACTCCAAGGCTGCATTTATTTGATAAAAAATAACGTAAAAACAGCAATAGTGTGAAATATTATAACAATTTAAAATATTTTTTTGATTTGAATATGTCAATGCAATTTCTTGTGATGTTCAATTCTCTCAGTTCAATTCTTCTTGTGATGCAAAGCTGAATGTTCAACATGATCCTTCAGAAATCTTTCTAATATGCAGATTTTCTGCTCAATTATTAATAATTGTTCTTATCAATATTGAAGACTGCTGCTTTTATTGTTTTTGTGGAAACCATCATTTTTTTTCCAGAGTTCTTTGAATAGAAAGTAAAAAAACAAACAAACACGTATGTGAAATAGTAAAATGCATTTATAATCTTACAAAAGATTTGTCGCTTTTGTTCAATTTAATGCATCCTTGCTGAAACTTGTAAACCCCAAACTTTTGATTGGTAGTTCATCATAGTGTCTTGAGCAGCAAATCATCATATTAGAATGATTTCTGAAGGATCATGTGACACTGAAGACTGGATTAAAAAAACATATTCAATAAATTGTAATAATATTACTGTTATCAAAAGAGACTTTCAGAAACATCGCAAAATCATTCCAAACTTTTGACCGGTACTATATATTGGTGGGATATGTGGCGTAGTAGATCTGCACTGGTAACCACCTGACCAATTGTGATCTTTTGTGATCTATCACAAAACCATTACATCCTTTAGGTTCCTTGAAGGACATGTTGCGAGAACATTCACACGCAGCAGAAAGCAGCGCAGTGCACGACTTCATTACTGCTTAATCCACTAAGAAACTAAACCACAAGCCCTGCAGATTAAGAGGAAGATGTTGGAATGACTGCAACTGTGTCACTCATATGTCTCTATAATGACACTCGTAATTAAAAGCGCATTAGTGTCCTCTCTTAAGGATGCGAGCCAGTGACAACGACAGCTTGGCAATCCATTATTCACACACCACTGCACCCGTAACTCCAGCCTCACCGTCAAGGAGAGAGAGAGAGAGATACACAATTTCTTCTTTCCTTTGCTATTATGAAATACAGAATGGGACTGATTGGATGCCACTGCCAGTCATTCTGATTAAACTTTCAATCAGGTCTACATATAAATACAGCATTTCAGGGACAGTGCCTTGATTACCAAATTGCCAATTCCTTTATGCTGTAGTCATTAAGCAGACTTTTTTTTCCATCCATCCATCCATCCATCCATCCATCCATCCATCCATCCATCCATCCATCCATCCATCCATCCATCCATCCATCCATCCATCCATCCATCCATCCATCCATCCATCCATCCATCCATCCATCCATCCATCCATCCATCCATCCATCCATCCATCCATCCATCCATCCATCCATCCATCCATCCATCCATCCATCCATCCATCCATCCATCCATCCATCCATCCATCCATCCATCCATCCATCCATCCATCCATCCATCCATCCATCTATCTATCTATCTATCTATCTATCTATCTATCTATCTATCTATCTATCTATCTATCTATCTATCTATCTATCTATCTATCTATCTATCTATCTATCTATCTATCTATCTAATCTAAAATCTCATTTCAAATCTTTCTATGTAATTTATTGAATTTAAATAATTATTATTAATCATATATTTTTAATCCAATTATATACATTCCAATTTTGTGTAAGTACACTTCATTTTAAGACATCTGGAGGGCAAAAAATGGGTGACAATAGCTAAAACATATGGTCAGAAATTTCACAAGATACAGCATTTTGGAATGACACAATTTAAATTATTATTTGTTTTATACGCACAATTTGAAATAAGTGAAATGTTATTGACCTGCAGGATTCAAATTCAGCAGCTCATATTTTTAACATTGACAATTCACAGTCTTTCAGGAAAAGTATTACTTTTATTTTTCTAAATAATAGAGAGCAACATACATACCGAGGATACAGATAAAAATACAAATATCAACATATCTTTTACCTCTGGTCCAGGAGTTAAGTCTATACACATGAACATGGCAAGCATTATGTTGTTTTTTTTTGTGTGATATTTGTATGAAATGCACACTGCAAGGCACAGCCAGGTGCGGACTAAGATTACAGAAAATGGTGAATGTACAAAAGCAGAGTTTGTCACAGTGTGCTCGATGTATCTTTATAATGGGTTCTTAATGAAGGAATGTTCCAGGTCCAATAAGCAAAGTAACTGTATATGGATAACATCTGTGACATGCTGCTGATTACCAGAGAAAATCTTTACAACTTCAAACCTTCAGTTTGAAAAAATGAGCACAAGGTGAATTTACCTTAATGCACTTACACTGGGCACTGAACAAGGATAAACTTTAATGTACACCATTTTTTAAAAGTATGATGACAAGACGTACACATAATGTGTTACCTACTGTATGTATGTTATGTGTTAATGAGAGATAGTGTGATTAAAATCACGTACTGACCTTTTCTGTACAAAGTCCTATCCAATATAAAACTCCTCAAACCTTCAGAATGATTTCCACTGTAAGTGCATCAATGTAAACCATTAAACTGGTCTCATGTTGTTAACCAAGGTCAATACTGCTGCTCCCTATGCACAAATTACACATTTCCAGGGAGCAAAATTTATTGTTTTAGCTATCTTGCTTTCCAAGATTATGTTATGAAAGAAAACATTGGATGAAAGTGGAAAGACGTCAGATTTTGTCACTAAGGTGACTTACAAAAGAAGAACCTCACAAGTAATTTGTCATAAACCTTTGTTTATTCTTCCTTTGGAACATAAAAGGAAATTAAAAAATTAGTTTTTAATTTCCCATGAGTGAGAACTGGTGCTATTGAGCTCCAAAAATGAAATCTGAAGAAAAAAAAAAAAATCAAAGTCAATCCATACGAAGTATAGACTGGTATGTGTGCAATATCCCAACATTCAAAGTCCTCTCTGAAGGCTCGATGATAATGCACCATCCAAAAGCATCAGAGGAACTTGAATACAAAGTGCACAAATCAGATTTTGGAGCAGCAGTTCTTATTTGAATGAGCCAGTTCGATATCTTACAGTTTTGATCTGGTTAAATTTAATCAGTTGTACAAATCAATGTCTTTCTGTGGCTGAGATCATGTCACAGAAGCTATCGATAGACTTTAACTTGTCTTGAACCCGGAAACATTCCTTGAACTCACTCTCAAATGTCTCCTCTGTCAACGTGATCCTGTGAGTTTTGCATATGATATGGGTATGATATGATATACTGGTTTCCTTGAACTCATGCATGATGTTTCTGGTATTACAGTCGAGGAGGAGCAGTTTATCCTTTGCACAAACACTCACAAGCATAGATTCAGATTGTCAGTGCAATTAACCTCCAACCAACCCATATCTCTCCTGGTTTTAATGTCCTTACTGGCTGGTACTGGCTTGCTTTTCATTGGGATCCAAAATCTAACACTACAAAGAGATTTTTCTATTTAGCATTTTTAGTTTAATTTGGTAAATGTTTTTTCATTGCAAGTGAAATTATCAGCATGACAAATTGAGTGGGAAGTTTACATGGATGTCAATGTCATTCTCTTGCATTAATGACCTGGAAATACTGTAGGTGACCTGATGAAAGTAATGGACGAGTATGTTTTGTTTCCTTTGACTTAATTCCTATTGAAACAAGAAATTAGGATGGGAGGTACTGAAGAGCTTCTCTTTCTTTTTTCCAGGATTTAATGGGGAAAATAATCCCAGGTTTTCATTGTGAACTTTTGGACCTCCGAATATATTAGCAATAGGCAAAACTTTGGGTTAAGAGTCACTTACAAAGGCTACATTGAAATACAAATCATCAACAAATGAAGTTTTCTGATGACGTTGGATTTCGAATATCGAATAACAGTTTATAAAGACAAATCCATAAAATATAACATCACAGTGGTTCTATGTTTAAACAAAAGAACCTGAACAATTACAATGCTTTGAAAATCCTCATTTTCACACAAAACACCAACAAATATCCTTAAATTACCTTAAAATGTGAGGGTTACTTGAGAAAGCAAAGCTAGGCAATTTGTCCATGACCCTGTTCCCACATGAGCTCTAAAAACAAATCTTCTCTGTCTGTCTACTTCAAATCAGTCATAATGGTACAGAACCTTGAACATGATCATCTAAAAGACGCCTCTTAGAGAAGCAAATTGCATTAACTGCCCAGTTTTGCTTTAGAAACCTAAAATCATTGTACGAGAAGTGAATGGGTAGCATAAATATGCATTCGTATTGAATGATCAACATGTGAAAATCCTTAGAGAACTGAAAGATATTTAATCTGACCAAAAAGGAGACCAGTTATTTCATGGGAGGTATGAAGACACTATATCGCGCTTTAGATCGAGACGCATGATCTGTTTTTAGTTTTTTTTTGTTATTACTGACTTGAGGATTTCTGAAGAATCAATAAATCAGGGAAGAACCATTCTCCTTTTCTGAGATCTTTAAATGATTTGGCTTGTTCTTCAAGAGGATGTTGAATGTTACTAAGTAAATTGCACAGAAACCCCCACCGTCAGACCATCCTGCCAGTGACATTGATAGATTGTGTGTTCTTGGCAGACGCAGTTCTGCCTAAGAGGATCTGATAACACAAGAGTTTTAGGGTGGGCATTTCTCACTAAAGGACACATGATAGCACACCTTTCAGTGATTTGCTTTACATCTTTTCTCAGTGGAGTTTGCATAGGCAAACATAACTATCACTATTGCTCAGAATTAAGAGCATTTTAGTGCGTGACTCATCCATTTGTGGTTCATCCGCAGCATTTGTGCTTTGGACGTGATACCACAAATCATGCAGCTCGTTGAGGAGAGATGTTCTATTACTTTTCGAAGTGATCTGACTTATGGTTTCTGTCTGGCAAAACATTCCCACAGAAATAGAAGGACCCAAGCCTTCAATCTAGAATTCAGAAAATCATAAAGACTTGCATGTGGGCCTTTTATGACAGTACAATAACCCAGGACACCATAGCAATGCACTTAAACCATTCAGTACAACTTAGCAACTGCATGGGCAGTTTTGCATGTGCGTGCATCACGTTTTCTCTAACTCAAATCCAGCTCTCTTTAGTCAATAACCTTGACCGATAACAATAACCGTTTGTTTTGCTTTGGCAGGTTTCATTCTCATTCAGCAAGTTACTTGCTAAAGACACAGCTATGTTAACCAAGTATGATGCATGCAATTATAATGATTATACAACAATTAAGGGGACAGATGGATGTGCATGTGCATAATCCTTCCAGTGGCTTTCTGTCCATTTCCATTTATTCATTGATGTACTGGTTACACTTAGCTACATTAATATATGTTTTTTTTTGTTGTTGCAGAGACACACTTGTTACATGTGGCTTTTTTCAGCTAATGCACTAGCATTTAAAAGTTTGGGGTCGGCAAAATTTGTCACATGATCCTTCAGAAATCATTCTGTATTGGTCCTGTGCATTTCCTCATAGTTCAGAGAAGGGGAATACTAATGTGATGAATGTAGATGGTTGTAGTGTGGATTTGTGTCAGTGGTTCTCAACAGGACCCGGATTGAAAATCAAGTGGTGACCCGAAGTGATATCTAAATTGTTTATCGTACAAAAAGTAAAAAATGTCCTTAAATTCAAACTTTAAAATGTAGTAATATTTCCAAGAAATGCGAAGGCCTGACAGTATGCTAAATTATTACCATGACAAAAGCTAACAATTTTGTTTTCTAAAGTATGATGCTGTCACCAGACAAATCATTCATCATATAAAACACATTGTGGTCAATGCAAACCCTGCGAACCCGTATTTAACAAAGCTTAGGTCACATTTTCTTTATGTTCAGTAGTTTTGTTCATGGTTTTTCATGTACCCTCTCCATTTTGGCTTCATATTTTGTCTAGTAGATGAATTTGTGCCAAAATACTGTGCACACATTTATTTTGCTCTCTTGACAATGCATGATTGTATTGTTGGCTGCATTTTATTATTTATTGTCTACGACCCTGATCAGAACAGATCTGCGTCCCATCAGTTTAGACCCACTGTTTTATGCTATGCCAAGTTTGCAGCACAAAATAATGACAGTACTTTTTGTTGTAGAAAATGTCCAGTTTGTTGATGGGTTGATCAGTGGCTTTAGATGTCGGGCGACAAGAAGGAATCCAGATGCAAGCGTTTCAAAAATGTGAAGGTATCTCAGAGTTTTTAAAGTCGATCTCTCTTTGATTACTCGCGTAAGGATGATATGGTGCTCATACAAAAATAGTCAGGTAACTTTTCGGTCGGAACAAAGAGAAATTACTCCCTAAACAAAAATCCAGGGAAAGCATGGAAATTCCAGATTTAAACAGAACGGAAAAAGAAAACAAAGCACATCCACAACACACACACTATACCCACAATTCAACTCTCTTGTGGTGAGTCCACGTTCAGCCAGGGTTGAAATCAAATCACAGTGGGAACTCGCGGTGAGGTTACAGTCCTTACAAACAGGCTTTTTTCATTATGTATTCACAGCAGTCAACAACATATTCTGTTTTGTTGTCCTCGTGGGTTGTGCTCAATTGAGCAATTACGTCCACTGATCATGAGAGATGTTTCCAATGGATCGGCTTGAATACGTCACTACACAACACAAAGGGATGAGCAGGACGGGAGTTTGGAGGAAGTCGGACGATAGGTGTCGATTCCGTGGGGAGAGCAGGCAGTAGCTTTCATACAGCAACAATGGCAGCGTCGAGAAACATTTTGCTGGTTCATTACGGATAGATTTGCCTTGCGTGCTTGCCAGCCCCATTGTGGGGGACGTTTATTGTTGGTCGAAGTGACTACCAAACCGGTTCGACTCGAGGACGGGGTGTCAAATTGATGCCGTATCCACTTGCTCAACTTTTGAAAGGGCCCCAAATTAGCCGCCCATCCAGCCTAATTCTTTTCAGATTCCGCTCCTTTTGTGTTGGAAAATTCTCAGCGCTGAAGCAAAATCCAGGAAAGGCTTTATCTGAGCCACTGCAAATCATAATGGGCAGTGGTGTATTTTCTCAAGGGCCCCCTCAGTGAATTGTGGGGATGTCTCCCATCCAGGTCCCCGGTAGCGGTCTGGGATACGTGTATGCATTCTGTGAAAACAACCAAGAAGGAATTAGGTTTACACAACAAATATAGCATTGTAATGGGCACTTTTCCAGCACAATTGGAATGCACTAAGCATGTTGTTTACACCCAGACTCAATGCAGCCTGACAAATTAGCTTTCAAATGTGTTTAATTTGATAGCGTTCCCAAGATGATGTTTCTTGTGCAAACAATCCTTTGCTTTTAATCGAGCTATGCAGTCTTAGACTCTCATTGAGGAATCAATTAACTGTCACAACTGTATATTTGGTATCTTTCTTCATGCAGCCAGGAACATTTTTAAAAAGCATGCCTTTTTCCAATTAACTTCTAAATGCCGTGTTCGCCAGCTGAACGGTTCACTTAATTCACATAAACATGTTTCACATCCGCTCATCTTCAAATAGAAAGTAACCTATGCTGTGTGGCAAACTGCTCTTCATGTTTAAAATAATAATTAAGCATTAAAACGGTCCCTTCTGGTAAAGAAGCCATGCATGCTGGGCCAT
Organism: Scardinius erythrophthalmus; assembly: GCF_964197995.2. NCBI lineage: Eukaryota > Metazoa > Chordata > Actinopteri > Cypriniformes > Leuciscidae > Scardinius > Scardinius erythrophthalmus. Next base: position 4,261,245 of record NC_138240.1, on the reverse strand, counting down.
TTTGCACTCAGTGTGAGTTATGCATACAGATCATTTACAGCGCTTCCACGTCTGCTCAGAAAAGTGCAGTTTGTTCCCTACAATGTCCTTTCATCCAGCCAACAATCTTTTTGTGTAATCATGTGCCAAATGGGGGAGTTTACATGCTGTTTATATTTTGCAGTTGAATATATGATATTCATTTTGTGTGAAGGAACAAAATCAGTAGGGGTCTAATCTCTCAATCGCGGGGCTCCACAGAGTTGTAATTATTGAGCTTATGAATAAATCTTCTTTCATGTCTCACAAAGTTGAGCGAGTGGGATTTATTTTCCATGTTTATCCTGAGCTGAATATGGTGATGTAGCAAGCAAGAGCATGACTTTGTTTCTAGTGTTATTATATTGAATAAATAGGCATATTTAAAAAACAGTTATGTGCAGGAAACATGCATGCATAATATGTTAAAGGTGCATTGCGCAACATTTCATGTTAAAAATACCCGTTTTTCTAACCCATACATGCTTAAACAATTGCCTGATGGGCTGAATGAGCCCTTCTTTGATCACTGCGATTGCCTCTATAATCCTGTACAGTAAAATAAATAAGAGGGATTCGGGTCGGAATTTGAGACTGGGTGTGACGTCATGCGCGTTCAGTTGCAGTGTTGCAGTTTCGCTTGTCGCCAGAGGGGGCATAGTTCTGCAAAAACTCAGAGACTTGCGCAATGCACCTTTAACAACTTAAGAAAGTCAAAAGTTCAATTTTTTTTATGTAATTTTTATCTATTTTATCTATCTATAATTTTATCTTTTTTTTCCATCCATCCATCCATCCATCCATCCATCCATCCATCCATCCATCCATCCATCACTCTTTCTTTCTTTCTTTCTATCTATCTATCTATCTATCTATCTATCTATCTATCTATCTATCTATCTATCTATCTATCTATCTATCTATCTATCTATCTATCTATCTATCTATCTATCTATCTATCTATCTATCTATCTATCTATCTATCTATCTATCTATCTATCTATCTATCTAATCAAAGGACATTATGTGGAGGAGTATAATTGTTGTGAGCCAAATTCAAACTCTTATTGCTCATATAAGCACCACTGGAGTGTGTCAGGATATGTGTGTTTACTGCTAAACAACTGTGTGTGTGACTGTGTGTGTTTTATCTTGAGTTTTGAGATTTCTTTGATTGTTATAAATCACTCAGACCTCAGAGATAACGACTTAGCCAGGGACTCACTCATGTTCCCCGTGGTGGGAGATGCTTCTCTAATGGCTTTTTAATTTGCACCTCATCAGTCCTGCAATAGAGGTTTCCAGACAGGGAATGGATAGCGCTCACCTTATCATTGATTAGTCTTCCTCAGAGACTCTAATTGAGCCTGTCCATCAGAGGTACTCATGTCTATACAAAATAGCAATTATTATCATAATGCCAGCTCGAGATTGTTATAAATGCACCTAGCCTAACTGCCCTTTCCACACACGTCTGCACTCATGCGTGTTAGCATGTGCATGTGTTTGTAAGCAAACTTGCCCTTGATTTATCAGCCCTTGTGAACAGAGGACAGCAGCTCCAAGAGAAGTGAGCCAAACACTGTGACACATAAACGTGCGCACATATAAATCTTGATGGCCACTCTACCTCCGCCTGTACAATAGAATCATGAGTCATGCGGTGAAGCAAATTAACTGATGGGCCACATAAATTCTTATGATGACAAATAAAAATGTCAACATCCACACTTGGCTAGGTTTGAACACATTTCATATTATATGGCAGATGGATGAAGTGAATCGAACAGTAGAGAGACAAAAAAAAAGCTAAAAATATCTTTCATAGCTCAAGAGTCTTATAGAATTTTTATGTATGTAATTCTTAGTCTTTTTATATGTCGACATGCATCAGACGTTTCAATTCCTTAGGAAAATACATTTACGTGTTGAATCCACATGTACCAGATGTGGCTGAAGAATCTTCATGCAGTTCTTTGCTACACAACGAGAGTTCATAATGGACAAACTTGACACCATTAAATTGGTAAATATGACTCTTTCATGCTATTGCTCTTCATTTACGTTTCATTTACTGTCATGTGATATATTCCAAATCTTTTGAAGTCAAATGATAGCATGTGCAAGGAAGAGATTTATAATCTTCCCCTCTAAAACTCAAAAAATGGAGCCATATAATCTAAGCATCGTTTCGTTTCAGAAGACTTGATATAACGCACAAATCACACAGACTACTTCTATGGTTATTTTAAGGTATTATACAGCATGACACATGTAGAACATGTAAAAGAAAGAAAAAAAGATGTGTGAGAAAGTTCTTTTACTTTCCTCTCGGAATGAACGGGAGAGGATTTACAATAATAAAAGAGTCTGATAAGAAGAATGGTGCAATCATACCTAATTTGTAACTAGTTTATTGTTTTACATTATACCAGTTTGAATCAGATCCCAGAGGTGATTGCATGTATTTGGGCACGCCGTTTACACACCCACCCACAATATTCACTCATACTCCCATCAGGTAACATGAAAATGGGAAAAACCTGCGGAGTGAAAGGAGCATGTAGGTCATGCAACAATTTCCTTTTTGATGACTGTGATGGCAGTATGCAAATGCACACCCAGAGGGGCCGTAAAGGGTTTGGATCTGTATAATTGTCTCTATTACTAGCAGGAGAATGACTTTTATATGTCAAATGTTGGTAATTGCTAAAAAAAAAAAAAAAATAGACAAGCATCTGCTGGGAAAGATGGTGATATCTTCACAATACTGTGACATTCTCAGAGGGGAAATTTCAAGAAAAAGTTTAACTGCACTTAAGTTCCCCCTTTATGAAAGAGGGCAACATGTGGAACAGCTTGTTAGCTGTGAATAACCGAATCAAGTTAAATAAGTTCTACAATTGCATGCGTATTGATAACTGAGAGAGAATTTTGACCTTTTAAAGCTCTCTGCAGGAAAGACTCTTTTGCTTGCTGATTAGACTGCAATTTGGTTTCTTCAATGCTGTTTGGATTTTGGAAGCTGGTTTGAAAGGGAATACTAGCATACTGTGCTATAGTGTTGGCACACAACTGGAACTTCGATGCAATAACTTGAAAAATATCAATATTCGAAACCACAATTATTATTATTATTATTATACAGGTTAGACAAACAAACAAAGTTCAACATCACTATGTACTGATAATATGTTAAACTTAAAATGCAAGCATATTGAATTTGTATCCACTAGTAAAGAACATTTATTGTAATTAAGTTTATAGAATTTTTTATATTATGTTTGATTAAAGCACAGAACAACTTTTTTTCTCCAAGTCGGTTGCCTCAAGTTTGAGTTTTTCATTTTCTGATCTTGTCACAGTGTTCAACATGGCGTGCTTTTATACTTCACATTTTGGTAGGCTTTGTTGTAGTTTGAGAGCCCTGATATACTTCAAGCGAAATCGAAAAACAAACTGGTGTGATGTCATTTAGAAAGAAAGCTCTAAACAGTTTGCCAAAGCGAACTTCCCGGAAAAGTTTGTTCTGGCTGGTAAACACAATCGAACTACCATTGGTCCGTGGCGATGATGTAATAGATAGGTGTGGCTCTGGGACTCCGCCTTCTTTGACGTGGAAATCTTCTCCGGTTCATTTGTTCTGTTTAGTCCATCGAGGTCAGACAAGTGAATTCACTGGTGGAGAGTCACTTTATAGTAGAAACTGAAGTTGTAATTCTAATTGAAATATACACAGACACTGTTTTTTCAAGTCTGATACTGTAAAGCTGCATGCTTTGAAACAATCTATTTTATAACATGCTATATAACTAAACGTGACGTGACATTACTGGACAATCGAATTGCGGAGCTCAGGCAAACATGTCCACATCACTATGATCAGTTGCTTTCTTAACTGCCGCTTTTTTACTACTTTTATTTTTGTGGTTGAAAGGAAAGCGCACAACACATATTTACAGATTCATCTAAACGTCGCTTTCAGCAGCGTGGGTGGTGTTGGGATGTTCGCCAACAGAATATTGCTGGTCACCTATTTCGAACTTCTTTTCACCCCAAAGGCATAGAACAAAACAGAACTTTGCCATGAGTATATCGGGCCTTAACCGGGTAATGTGTGCTTTAGCTCTACAGTAGTAGTTCTATGGTAGTAGTTCTTTTATTTTTTGTCATAAAATCATTATTTCTTCTGTGAAACACAAAAGCTCTTAGTCCTAGCTGCTCTTTTCATGCAATTAAAGTAAATGAGGACGAGGCCTGTTGAACTTAAAAATGACAGTATGAGCACCACGCTGTCATTTGACTTCAAACGACTTGAAATGTGGTATATGGAAATGTAATGTATTTTTCCCATTTTTGGAGCTTGATAGCATCTGTCGAATGACGAACGGTAGGCAAAGGTTCTCTTTGACAAAATGTTTCTTTACTTATCAAAATGCAGGAGTTCAGCAAGCATTTGTGAAAATGTCTCTATAAATAAGCTAAAAGAACTTAGTCGATTATAGGCCCTGAGAATATAAAGCAACAGCACATTATTATGTTCTACAGCATTCACTTTTATTGAATGGAAACATTCCAGTCATTCATGGAAAAAAATCATTTGTGTTCCATGGAAGAAAGAAAACTAAAAGAGAAAACTCTGAAGGAACTGCATATCTGAAAATTACCCTTCTGTTTAATTAGCCACTGGGTCGAGGGTTCAGACAAATTCTTCCTTTCTCTGATGAAGTCTCATCGCAGTGTGATATAAATAGCCTTCACATCCAGCCGCACAGTTTGTTTTTAATCTGCACCTTTAATCCAAGATGGATTCTGCTCTATGCTTCTCTGCTCACTTTAATTTCCTCTCTCACTCCTTAAAGAGTGTAGAGAGAGAGAGGAGACCATAAGGGCAGTAATGAAGCGATTGTGCCAATGGATTTCTTTAATAAGGGAGGACTACCTCTAACCTCTGAGCTCAACCGTCCCTCAAACTCTGCACCTCTGCAGACGCACTGTGTGTGTGTGTGTGCGCGCAGGCATACTGTATGTGCATATGCCATCTTTAACTGATGGAGAAAAAATGTTGGAGGAGAAACAGAAATGCTTGCATTATGTCAGAAGGTCAGGAGAAGCGAGAGCTACAGCAAGTACAGAAACCTTGACGACTCCGCATTGATACAATGAGTGCATTGGCAAAAGATTTCCAGATTAGTGCATCAAACATTTGAAAGATACTCCTGTGTATTGTTTGAGGCTGTTGTTGGAAAGTGAACTAGATATCCATGAGAAGAACTGCTTATATCTAGGCTTGTTTCTGTGAAATACTACTTTTAGACAAAAAAACAACAAAATGACTGATTTTGTCTGCACACATTTTTCTGTACATTTCTTTCGTGTTTTCTGACTCGTAGACTCGTACTCGCACTCGTAGACCAGCACTGCTGTGCAATTACAGTGTTTAAATGATGGGTCTATTATTGTGATATGAACTACTAGAGATAAAACACCCCTAATTAGAACATATAAACAAAAAGAACTGTGTTTTGTCATCTTTATGGTCAGTCGGGCTTTCGGCGGGTAAACGCTGCGTCGGCCAAACAGAGCAGACGAAGAGCGCATGCTATGACTGACGTAATAGTTGGTTCACGCCGGCGCAGTGCCGCCAAAACTGGTGAAACCATTGTCTTGTGATTAGGGGGGATTCTTCAATCTTTCAATCTTGATTGATGAACGTTTTGTGTGTATAATGTAATGGGTAAGAACTTAAACATATCCTGTCAATGGGTGCTTGCCAAAGAAGCAAAAGTCTGGCCTTCTCACAAGGGAGGCCAGACTCACAATCAGGACTTGTTAACCAAGTCGGAGCGAGAGTGCAACTGCGGTGCCTGAAGCAAAACTTTGTGTACTATGGTTACGTTTTGGAGATTTTTTCGTCTTTATTTTTTAATTTAATTTACTTTTTTTTGGTACTTTTTAGGTTTTTGTGTGCACCTGTGTGTGTGTGTGTGTGTGTGTGTGTACACACACATATATATATATATATATATATATATATATATATATATATATATATATATATATATATATATATATATATATATATATATATATATATATATATATATATATATATATATATATATATATATATATATATATGCACTGTAAATAAATTACACCTTCACACCTTTACTCGCTTCACTTCATCACACAGTCTCTTCCTTCTACGTTTGTGGTTCCTGGGCAGAACCCCCAATTCAACCATACGAATGAGCAAAAATGATTTGAGTTAAACATCACATTTGTGTTTTATTTTAATTGCTGAAGTAAAAGTGTTGAACATTCTTCTGTCATCCAGAATGGCAGCACTGCTGAAAGGTTTGTTTGAGCTGTTCATAAATTTGCATTTCCTTCAGCCTGAGGCTTATTCATTTTTACTTTTGGTATGAAAGGGCCTTCACATTTTTTCCTAGAACTTTTTCTATAAAAACTAACCAAGCAACACAATTTATTACTTTTTTAGGGAGTAACACAATATTGTAATGCATTACTTTTAAAAGTAACTTTCCTCAACACTGTTTAGGAAAATATTCAATGGTCTCTGTATAAGACAGATTGAGGAGGGGTTGAAAAATAAGAGGGCTTGATGACATAGTTGCTTTTTATAATGGATAATGTACAATACCATTCAAATATTTGGGGTTAGTGAGAAAAAATGATGCACTTATCAAAACTGTTAAAAAAATACATTTAAAATACATGCAAATACTTTTTTTTTACTTTCTGTTCACTATTCATACATTGATATTATGTTTCTTGATCAGCAAATCATCATATTAGAATGATTTCTGAAGGATCATGTGACTCTGAAGACTGGAGCAAGGATGCTGAAAATTCAGCTTTGATCAATAAATTACATTTTAAAATATATTCTATAAGAAAAAATTATTTTAAATTGTAGTAACATTTCACAATATTACTGTTTTTACAGTATTTTTGATGAAATAAATGCAACCTTGGTGAGCAGAAGAGACTTTTAAAAAACATTAAAAACTCTTACTACTTTTTTTTTCCTTGCAATAATATGCACTGAATTGTTGGATTATCTGTAATGTTTTCTCTCCTCACACACACAATACGCAATATTATGTGTTCATATGAATGGCTTCCTCAAGATATGACAACCCAGGTTGATATTTTTAATGTGAAGCCATTAATATTCCTCATAATTCAACACATTTTATTTGACAGTTATGAGTCACAAAACCCCACTGCAGATTCACTACAGTATTACTTTTTAAATATGAAATCTTGATACAGAAACCCTTTTTTTAATTCACATTGATCTTTATGATTTGATTATTCACAGCTCATGAAACAAATCCCTCTTCACCTTGCAGCACAATCCATTTCCCATGTATTGCACATATGCATAATATTAGTATCTTCACTCCGATCTGTCAGTCTGCAGGCTCCTGACACAAAACAAGCACTGGATTCTCCCTCGGAAAACGCCGCAGGCTCAGAAAAATGTGCCAACCGCAGTCTATTAATACACTTCGTCTTTCATCTCATCCATTTAGCCTGTTGTTTTAAGATTGCTCATAAACGTGATGTCTGTGTAAACATCGTTGGCTTATATTCATGGGAAGAGCGGCGTGCAGTTTAATTCTGAGTGCAAATTTCGAACAATTATTATTATTAGGCATGTTTGTTGCAGGAAATGGAGTTATCAGTTCATTGATAGCATTGTTGCCTAAATGATCAGCATGAGCCACAATCACAATCAAAGTAGGCCTGTTCACACAGCTTCCCAGTTTTGATCAATACTGCTACTGTAGGATTTTAAAATAACATTACTAAGTAATTTTTTACTATAATGGAGTAAAGTAAGGAATTACTTTTTATCTTTCTGTAATGTAATGTAATGTAATTACAGTTACGTCTGATGTATTAAATACTGTAGAAAAATTCGATATAAAACAATAGTGTAAAATATCAATATCAAAATTTAATGTCTGATGTTAAAATGTATGTTTTTAATGTTACCTTCTCCTTTAAATACTTTGGTCAGTTCAATAATTTTATGCATTTTTATATTATTTATTTGACAGAATTAAAAGAACATTTTCATGCCTATCTTTGTATTGTTCAAGTGGTTGAGGTTGATAAGGGATTTAGAAAGTAATTAGAGATGCAATACTAGACAGTAATCTAATTAAATGGTTGAAGATGTAATTAGTAGCTAGTTATTAGGCTAATTCCTTTTTAGAGTAACTTACCTGACACTGTTTATAAATGATGTTTTGCATGAAGAAAATTATGCCTTTTTTGGATAATTCAGCCATTTCTTCCACCCATGTTCTCACTGCGGTAATGAAAAAAATGCACTGTATGTTATAAGATATTCACTCATTCCTGCAGAGACGTTTTTGCTTTTTAGCGGTGTGTTGGGGTTCCGGTACACCAGCCATGTCAACGAAACGAATGAATGAAAATTAGCTTATCAATGCATATCTAAATTCGCGCCTACGGTATCTTTGTAGAACTTCCATAAAAAGAAACAAAAAAGATGCTACAGCCAATGATGACTCAACCTCCAAGGACAGTTTTCAATGTTTTATCAGACAATAACTACTCAAGATTTTGCTTTAGTATAATTTTCAGGACAATTAGGGCCGGATTTGGGATTCGGGACAACAGCTTAAATTTCGGGACGTCTGGTCACCCTACGACCTGCTGCGTATGTACCTTGAAAACGCGCTACCTGAAATTGCCCGAAGAGATGTGCATTCAGTCTAAAAAACAAGCTCAGAATTACAACTCCCAAGTTCACTTCACTTCATGGTTCTGGAGACAAAGCATCCTTATCTGCAACAGAAACAAGCAAGCAAGTATCCACTAAGGAACCTTCAGCGGGGATCCGAAAATGAGCAATTTCATGCTGAGATTAGAAGTGTGAAGCCAAGGTGGAAGTGTCATTGAAAGACTAGGAAAACAATCTCGATTAAAGGGTCACCAGAAGATTGGAGAAGTTAGTCACAGTACTGAAGTACAGATTAAAATAGAGCTTGATGTACAGTGGTAAGACATTTGCCTTTAAAATTCAAGATGCCTGTTCCACCATGTTGTCTTAATGAATCAAAACATAAAGGACCGACAGCTGGTTTTGAATTGCGAACTGTCAACCGTACGGGAGATCTACTGAAAAATTAGCACATGAACAGCATGTGAATATGATGTTTACCCAAACGCAAAATTTATTCTGCCCATGGTGTTACATTTAATAATTACAGTACTGATCCTAAAATACTCAAGCCTCCTAAAAAAACATACACAATTTTTGAATGGGTGAACAGAGAGATGAATGACTGATAAGGTATAAGTTCTAAATGCCTTCAGCATGATGCATAAGCATATGCCACACTGTATATTTCTATAATTTGGGAGCTTTTAAGGCTGGTGGGAAAATGATTGACATCTTTATGGAACTATCAAGCACAGTAAAATGTGACATTCTCTGAATGTCACACATCAGCACTTTGGAGACAAGCCAGTATAGCATCACCATCATCATTATGGTGACAAGTTAAGGCAAAGGTTCTCAGCTGGTTTTGCTGCATTGGGCGTCAAGAATGGGATAGGAATAGGACAAGTTCAGTTTTTAGTTTCTAAAAGTCTTCTGAATTGCAATGGATTTATGCTCTTTGCAGATATTTAACTTACAATGTGTAATTTTAGTGTATTTGTGGTTTTCATGGATGAAGGCATTTCATGCATCTGCTCATTTTGGCATCTGTGTAATTTGGCTAGATTGTAATACACAAATGAAATAGCACAGAAATATAATTTTGATAGAATGGGAAGTGTTTTCTTCTTCCTTTTAATAAACCTATATATTGCCCTGCCTTAACTATATGCACAATAATGTGGTTAGTTACTTTGACTGTAAATAGGGCTGTGCATCAATTTAAGCATGCTAATTAATACATTAAATTAATTGATTTGTGAAAAATCATCTAATGAAAATATTACCATTGAATTTCAAAAGTCGCTTTAGAAGTCAACATATCATTAAATAGACTGTTTTTCAATAATATAGAAATCAAGTATATCACTGACTTAGGTAACACTTTATTTCAATGGTCGATTTTTGACATCCTTCCAACTACATGTCAACTATCATAAGAGTATTAGTAGACTGTCTGGGTTAATATCAAAATACATTCTAATTACGTCAACTTATTCTACTAACCCTAACACCTAACCCTAACCTAACAGTCTACTAACTCTCTAATGAGAGTTAGTTGACATGTAGTTACAAGGTTGTCAGTAGAGTGTCTAAAAGTGACCGTCGAAATAAAGTGCAACCCTGACCTAAAGTCCTCAGCAATTATGTCTATTTATGTAGGATATAATAGAAGCATATGGGTCTGGTCTGACTGCAGACTCGCAAAAGCTAGACTGAGATACTTCAGGCTTGAATTTCCATGGTAAGAAAATCCCTTACTACGGAATTCACATGAGTATTAGGAGGCATGATAAATTGCATTACTTATTAATTACACTAAATGACCATGTTCAATTGAAAAGCCTATTTTTATCTTTTGCACTCCCTTTCTGTGACCCTATTCATACAGCCCATCAGTCGAGAACCACTGTGGTGCACAGCAGAAAAGTGTTTCAGCCTGAAAGATACAGTACCGTGAGGATTTGATAGAGCCAGCCAGTGTGATCTACAATTGCTGTGCTTTGTGTCAAATTACAATTACAAGGTAAAATTATAGGCCAGACATCTTCCCCATCAAAAATGTCATGCAGTTTTTGGTTAGGTTTTTAAAAGCTTTCCAAAATAATGAGAGATTAAGAGCCAGGTCATTTTGACAAAAACACAGAAAAAAAAAAAAAGAAGATAAATAACAACACACATAAATGAGTACTCCCGCTCATTAAATGTCAAAACTAACACGTGATGAACCATTACAACACAGAGCACCAAATAAGTGATCAAATAAATGATGTAGCAGCCCCAAGCAGGAGTTGAAAGACTAGGCAATACTTAAAGGTGATGGAAAACATGAATATGTACATTGATTTCAAACAGCTGGTACTGGTAAAAGGGCAAAGAATGTAGTCATGCAGCATAATGCATCTAGAAAAATAAAATAATAACGCTTTGTAAAATAAAGCTCCATAATTTAAGTACATAATTACTGAACGCTATTTCAGTTCCTTCTCGTTCCATGATAAACACAGGACTGATAATAGTGACTCACAAGAATGTCATTGTGAGTGTTGTTTCGTGTCAAAAGGCTTAGTTTCTGTAAGGCTACTAAAGATGACAGAACTCTGCTGGGATTGTTTGCTATGAATTAGGTTTAATTGAGGGAGACCATCAAGAGAAAATTATAGAGCCAATTTAAAAGCACTCAAGGGTTGTAAAATTGAACGAACTACTATGGCGGTCAAAGGATGAACTTGTTTACAAGTTTTCAATTGTCAATGTATGAAACAAGGTAGCAGAACAGATTGTTCTATGAGCACATGCTCTAATAGTCACTTTGCCACGGCTCTAACCACTCCAGCATGAAGGGATAGCTCACTTAAAACCAGTGAGTCTTAGTTATATATTTATTTATTGGTTGGTTGGTTCAGGTGTTGTGATGTCTATTAGTATAGTAGTATGACTTTCCATTTAACGGGAGGTCATATGATTACAAGATAAACAACAGGATTTAAAGTTAATATATACTGTATACTCTCTGACTTGATTGATCTGACTTCTAACATCCCTAACATCCCACTTTTGGCTCCTTGCTTGCAGATTAGGAGATTTTCTCATGATCAGATGCTGCTCGGTTACCTGTCACGATAAGACATATTTACATTTACATTTATGCATTTGGCAGACGCTTTTATCCAAAACGACTTGCATTGCATTTCAAGGTACACATTTACATTCTTATCTGTTCTTGCTTTCCCTGGGAATCGAACCCATGTCCTTGATGTTGCAAGCACCAACGCTCTACTGTTTGAGCTACAGGAAAGCCTGCAATTCTCATTTAAATCTCAGTGAGCAGCCTCAATCCTTTACTGTTGCTGTGAACCACCACTGATTTACTTTCATACTTTTCCCTAATAGTGACTATCATCCTGTGCAGTGTTGATCATAACGGGGGTGTGGACTGTTTACAGTATAAATCTTTGGAGGGGTCCAAAAGCCTCCCATCAATTCAAGCACTACCCAAAATGCTAAATGTTGCCATTATTTACTCTTTCTAAACATGTATGCTGTTATTCTTTCTGTAGAACATGCAACGGGAATCTTTTGAAGTTTTTTTTAAGTCTTTCCCCGCCTTTCACGATTTTCGTAATTTGTGAGACAACGCTTCCCAGCCATTGACGGAAATGTCCAGCTTTCCGTGTTTTCACTGTAATGTGGTAGGGGGTGCTATTAGGCATCTTCTGAAAGAGAACTGAATCTTCTGATCAAACCACATGCGAAGAAGAAGCAGCAGAAACAAGCAATATCATATGTAAGCAGATGCATGTGTAAAATAACGCGATCACCAACAGCATATAAATCAAAACTGCCTAATGTTACCGGATGAAATGTCGACCCAGGACGAGGTATAGGACTGTGCAATCTTAGGGGGTGTTAATGGACTTGATCTACTTCATCCATGTTTTGATCATCGTTCTGAATCCGATCTGGATGTGGTCTTTGACAAACGCAATTTTTTTTCAGTTTTTTTGCTCATATATTGCTTTTTTATAATTATTATTATTTTTTGTTTAAAAGCATGTGGGTCTGTTCTTTCTTTTGATATATTGAATAGTCAGATATTCATACGAGAAAATTCATATTTCATTCTGGGTGAAAATTATCATAAATGCTGGCGGTGGCTGGCAACTTTTAAAAAAACTCTGGCAGGGAAAGAGTTAAAACACAGGGAACAGTCATAGTGGCAATGTCTGTCAAGCTCCAAAAATAGCAAAACCAAAAAAGTTCTTTATATAACTAAAGCTTCAGAATATTTGGAATATAGTGCACGAGTCAGATGGACTGCATTTATGCTAATTTCATGAAGAGAATGGGAAGTTGTTCTTTTACAGCTTGACAGGCTATTCTTGTATGAAAAAAAATCTTTGTGTTAAGATTCTTATTTGGGGAAAAACAATAACAACATGCATGTTTGAAATGACCTGGTGAATAAATAAAAAGATAATTTTAGTTTTTAGGTCAACTATTCCACTACTCGTGCATATATGTGAGCATTTCAAAGTAACAACAGTGCAAGGAGAAGAAAGAATTATATGGGCAGTCATGCTCTTAAAAAAGTTTACCTCTGACTCCCCGGTGCAGAGAATGCGTTTTTTTAATGGTAGGTCATACCTCGCACTCTCTGGAGCCCGAGATGGTGCAGGTGCACGCCCCGTTAACCAAAGAGTCCATCGTCTCTGCATTGGCATGGTTGTAGCTTAGATAATACTCTTGCAGTTGTGAGTTGATGTTATGTTCAGGCTCTCGAGTCTTTTTCCTGCGCTTGCGTCGGATAGAGTGCTGCTGGAGTTGCCTCATGCTGTTAGGGTATCGTCGCCACGACACGTAAATCACTAATAGGATTAATGAGACAGAGAGAAATAGGGCAACGCTGCCCGCGATGATCTTGTGGAAGGTCATATGCTCAAACTCAGGTTCGGGGGTGAAGGGTAGGGTGCTAGGCGTCACTGTTAGAGGTGCTAGGAATTCTTTGTCAGACTGAACAGGGAATACAACTTTTGGGGTGAGTCTTTGTATGTGAGTAACTTGGGAAAGCTGTCTAGTTGAGGTGCGTGGGGTTGTAGTGGTGGTTGTGGGTGGCTTTGTCACATAAAGAGTTGTCATAGTAGTAGTCAAAAGAAGTGTTAATTCCGTGGTCGGTTCCACAGTAAATATCTCCTCGCACACCGAGTTGTTCCTCACTGCCTCCATGACTCTTTCTCCCTGAAGAGATTTGGGAGTGCTGCAAATAATGCTGGCATCTCTAGTTCCCCTGAAGTTTCTCAGCCAAGACACCAGAGGGCAGATACTAGAGCTACAGTCCCATATGTTTCCTGCCAGGTTGATGGTGCTAATGGAGATCCATGATGAAACCACTTCCTGGGACACATTACTGATCTTGTTAGACTCCAGATTGAGAGTATGCAAATTGGGCAAACACCTAAAAATAGCAGGATCCAAAATTTGAATCTCGTTGCCTGATAAATCCAATTTTTGTAAGGTGTGCCAAGTCCAAGGCGAACCTTGGACGACAGTCCGTATGCGATTCCATTGCAGATAAAGAGCCTGTAGATTTAAGAGGCGTGGAAATAGGAAAAAGTTAATCCTGGAAAACTGATTGTGTTCAAGGTGAAGTTCTGTCAGCCTGAGCAGTCCCAGAAAGGTCGTTCGAGTGATAGTCCGCAGGCGATTGTAACCCAAATCTAGAAACTCCAGGCTCCGACATTCCATAAACGTACGGACAGGGATGCTTTTGATGTTGTTTGATCGCAGGTGAAGATTCTGAAGCTTGCGAAGTCCATGGAAATGCCCTGGTGTCAAGTCCTGCAGCTGATTGTAGGACAGGTCAAGGTTGCGTAGGTTTGGGACAGTCTCAAAGGTGCCATTTTGCAACTGCACAATCTTGTTAGAGCTTAAGATTAGTTCCTTTAGCCGACGAAGTCCCTGGAAGGCCAGTCTATCCACTACGCTGATGGAATTGTGGTCCAGATAGAGCCAGACCAGCTGGTTGAGGTGAGCAAACTGGTAAGGTAACAACAACAGGAGGCTGTTGTACCGCAGGGACAGACCCTGGCACCCTAGAGAGATGTTCTCCGGGACGTCTTGAAAGGCGCCAGACTCGCAGTAAACAATCTTGCCTTCGCAGCGGCAACTCACAGGGCACATCCGCTCCCCCTTGCTGAGCAGCAGGAGAACAGAAGCATGGAGAAGAAAACATGACAGGCGCCCTTCCCAGAGTAAGGGCCCTGCAGAGAGACACAGACAGAACACAGACAGACAACATTTGAGGTCAGTTTTAGTATTCACCCTAGAGAGCACAGGTTTGCAGGTGACTGAGTACATATGTGCGCAGCACATCCATTATGCACAGCCTCACCTTTATCATCAAGGAAAACGATTCATGACTGTGATGGATGGGGAACATCCTGCAGAGTGTGGCGAGTGTTTTCAGGCTATTAAGACATAATGCATGACATCTAAAAAAACGCACTGGGGACCCTCTAATTGAATACGAGGATTCGAGTGGATTTATCCATCATTTAGCGCTACACCTTTTAATGTACCCTGGTTTCAGACAAAATGGGAGCGAGTGGGAAGCGAAGAGAGTGTTTTAAATGAATGGAAATCAATGAGCTCCACTTATCAGAGCGGAGCTAATCAGCATACGTCTAACATACGCACAGAGCCGTCCGTCGTTGCTTGTACACCCCCTCAAAAGACTTAACTAATGTTGGAGATTAAAAATAGCATGCCTTCACAATCTATGTAGCTCAAAGCAGCCAAACACTGAATGCATCTTAGGCGCCATGCTAAATTAAGAGTGAGAGAAAGGCAACATCAGGGTCATCCGTCTCAAAGTTTGTTTGTATCATTAGCAAGGAACACATGACAAATAAGATTCCTGCTGTTCTGCTGCTTTGCGCTGATGCTTTAACAAGAAGAGATGTGCAACAGTAATGGGGCATACCAAACGGTTTACACAGTAATCAATTTTATATAATAGTGTCCTATTGGGGCAGTAAATATGTTTTGTTCTGTGGCTAAAGGCCAGTCACCCATCTCCTGCTGACTAGTTACTGGAACAGATATATGGTATTGAGAGCACATCACTTCCTTTAGCAGCAGAGATCATTAGCAACATGGTCTTAATGGATAAAGACCCCATAAGAATGTGGTAATTCTTCCAACATGAGACTGCACAGCCAAGTAGGCTGGCTTACACAGCTGCCTCAGAAGACAACATTTTTAAAATAATTATATGACCCATTAATACTGCACATTCTCTTAATTGGGGGCAAAATATTCGATGAAAACTGCACTCTCACTGAGATATGGATAGGTTTTTCTCGAGGGTATTTCATGAGCAACTCAGTGGATTTGGAACATTTTCTCTAGCCTGTTATTAAATTGGTACAACAGGAAAAAAACTTAAAAAAAAGAAAAAAAAGACTGCATGTGAACCTATGCAATCAATCTCCAGGTCTGGCTGTTAAAGAAATCAATGAGCAAATTAAACCTTTGAGAGTCATTAGAGGCTAAAGATTTGCAGAGCTGATTCGCTTAATGTTTTCCTCTCACTTAACTGTTTAAAATCAAGAGCAGATAAGGCTGTTTTTAAAAGCATAGCCACCCAATGTGTTCGGAGGGAGAGTTTTATCAAAGCTGTAGTGTGTGTTCCTGACTGTCCACATGCTACGTTATTTGAATCCTGGTCGTAAAGATATAGTTCACCCAAAAATGAAAATGATGTCGTCATTTACTCACCCTCAAGTTGTTCCAAACCTGTATGAATTTCGTACTTCTGCTGAACACAAAAGAAGATATTTTGAAGAATGTCGGATAACCAAACAGTTGATGAGCCCCAACTGATGTCTATAAATAAAAAAATAAAGAAAATGGAAGTCAGTGGGGCCCATCAACTGTTTGGTTACTGACATTCTTCAAAAAAATCTTATTTTGTGTTCAGCTGAAGAAAAAAATTCACATACATACAGGTTTGGAACAACCTGAGGGTGATCGAATTGACCGAAATGATTTTCGGTGAACTATTCCTTTAACGAGCATGATTCATGATTAATTTTGGCTTACGGCTTCCTGTTTCATTCTGAAATTCATCGCATTACTTTTGGTAAAATTGTGTAGTAAGCACTGTTTCATCTCGTCTCTTCTTGTTGCTCCCTGTCCCTTACCTCACTCAATGTCTCACTATGGAGGCCATAGTTGTGATCTGATGGATGCACCAGATAACATGAATAATTTAATGTAGAACTGTGAACTTTTCACATGTGTCACCCCCACGTTTTAACAGACATCTTTTTGGGAGCCCAAGGAAAACTAATTGACATTCAAGGACACTCATGTTCATGATTCTATGGTTCAGAAGGCCATTAACAGGGCTTTCGACATCAGGACGGGGAGAGAGGGTGAGAGAACGAGAGAACGAGAGCTGCCATCTCCTTTGGCAAAAAGACAAGTTGATATTTCAAATGAATCCTGCACTGTTCCATTACCCTGACATGGAGAGTAATACACGGGCCAGACTCAGCAGGAGATGATTAAGAAGCACGATGAATGCATTGAGGGTTTGAGAAATAATGTAGCTGGGTAACAAAACAAATAAAGCAAATGTGTCAAAGAAGCCACATTTATCCATTTCTTCAGGTACACAAGAGTACACATCTTTGGTGCTAGCAGAGACTGCTGTCTTTTTATGCAAAGAACAAAACAACCACCAACACCGCCAGAAATGCAGCAGTTACATGTGTTGTGTTTAAACTATGGCTGTCAATTGAATTAGGTCAATTAACTATATTTAATAAATTTAACTTGAATTAATGCATTATCATTTAGGAGATTTCCTCATCTTAAATTGATATATGCAATCAACTTGAAAATGATTAATTAAACGGCGTATAATGCAATTAATTCAATTAACATTATTAATAAATTGACAGCCCTGGTTTAAACTTTG
This sequence comes from Scardinius erythrophthalmus, assembly GCF_964197995.2. NCBI lineage: Eukaryota > Metazoa > Chordata > Actinopteri > Cypriniformes > Leuciscidae > Scardinius > Scardinius erythrophthalmus. Next base: position 4,243,510 of record NC_138240.1, on the reverse strand, counting down.
AAGGATATTGCTTGATGTCATGCTTTGTGGTAGATTAACTTTCACTCAAGATTCAATTCCCAGCGCACAGAATGAGCCACCAAAACTTTCCAATTGAGGTCTAGGTTTCCTTTTTTTTCAGACTCTCAGTCCACAGGGACTGCCTTTCCCAATGGACTGCCCCTGCAGTGGTTTTTATAACGTTTTTCCTCTCTGTCCTCAGTTTAATGTTCAAGGGAGTAGCTAATCCTAATTTGAGTCTATTTTGTGTCATCCGATCATAATCTGATTGGAATACAAGCCTTGTCAAGAGCCATAGGGGAGAACTAAACCTTGCCAGAGGAAAAGGTAAAAACATAATGTGGTTCTGAAAACTTCATTATTTTTGTCAGTGGCGAGGCTGAAATGAACAAGCATTCAACCTCATCTGTTCTCTGTGCAGTTGCTAGCTCAACTGGTGCTAACAACGTCAAGGTTAAGGGTTCAAATCCCAGGTAGAACATATATGTGGAATGTAAGGTAAATTACTTTTTTTTCCCCATTATGAAACCTTATTAACAAGCCATTTGTTTCCGTAGTGTGTTTGTATTTAAAAAAAAATACATATTTAGTGAAACAGGATATCCAATGCCACTAAAAAATGGGACTTGATTTTATCCATCAGAATTGATTCGATGGTTTAAAGTGGGCATTTCATAGCTGAATGGAGTTTGCAGTGGGATGTGGAGGACTACTCTCCTCATGAAACACTCACTTTGGAGGAGGCTTTTGAGGACTGGAATGTGGAGGCGTGGAGGTCAACTTTACTCTACAGAGCATCTCTGTTTATCCCAGTGGAAAGAAACATCATTATTTGCTTGCATTGTAAATAGGCAGCATCAACTAAAACATTAACTTAAAACTATGTATGCTTAACCATTTGACTATTGGTTAGCATTTTTTCAAGTCTAAGCCAAAAAGCCTAACCCTAATCATGGATGAATACTTCATTATATTAAAACTAATAATAATAAAAACAGGAAAGTATTAAATAAAGCATGTTTTAAGTGTATTGTGGCTGCATGTACAGTCGTGGCTATTTTAATACTATATTAAAAGTAGTTTGGTGTGCATGACTGGAATTTCAGAATATTCCTAATGTGGTTGGACTTGTGCCATATGGACAAAGCCCCTCTTTGCCCTGGAGTCCTTAAGATATTAGATTAATCTTGATAGAGCATGTAGTTATCAGCTAGTGTTTTCTCATAGTTATTCTGGCATACATTAAGTGTTTGCTCACATTAACATATCTGTGGTTTGAAAATGCATTATTCATGTCAACACACTAGATTTAAAATGGTCAAGCCATTTCTTCGTTATACTGTAGGATGATCTTCAGTTCCACACCTTACGCCAAGTAGGGAATTCTTGGATGTAATCTCTGTAGGAGAACATCACATGCTCCTCTCATAGATGGCTGGAGTTCTTCCAGCATTTAGAACTTAAAGGGTTAGTTCACTTAAAAATGAAAATTATGTCATTCCGAACCTGTAAGACTTTTGTTCATCTTGGAAAAACAAATGAAGATTTTTCAATGAAATCTGAGCGATTTCTGTCCCTCCATTGACAGTCCACACAACTACAACATTACACTTCAAAAAGTTCATAAAGAGATTGTAAAACTAATCCATGTGAATTGAGCATGTAGTCCAAATTTTCTGAAGAGACACAATTACATTATATGATGAACCGATTGTATTTAGGCTTTTATTCACATATAAACATTCAACAAACACATCAGATATGGTAAAGGGAAGCTTGCTTGCTTGATGTGAAAGAACCAATGAGGTTCATTCTCGTGTTACGCAGCACGTTTGAGCTTCAGCGAGAACCAATGAGGTTCCTTCTCGTGCATCAAGCAAGTACGGTTGAGCTTCTGTTTGGTGATCAATATTTATAAGTGAAAAAAAAGCCTAAATTAAATCTGTTCATCACACAAAGCAATCGAATCCCTTACCATTCAATTCATATTGATTAGTTTTATGATCTCTTTATGAACTTGGTTGCATGAACTGTCAATGGAGGAACAGAAATTTCAGGTTTCCATTCAAATATCTTCATTTGAGTTTCGAAGATGAATGAAAGCCTTACTGTTTTTGGAACGACATGATGGTGAGTAATTAATGATTTAGAAAATAAATAAATAAATCAATTTAATATCAGGTTTAGCTCAAGGTCTTGGCTATTCAAATTGGTTTGAAGCAGGTTTATATTTATAATTGACAATATAGATTATCCAAATGATTAAAGAATGTAATATAAAGAATGACATTCTGACCTTATCAGAATTCCCATATGTAACCCCTTCGGTTCATCTCGCTCCGCTTTGAGCAGGATTCGAACCGGAATTTCCAGCATTGGAGATGAGCGCGCTAACAAAAGCTGCGGTCTTTAGCGTCAGTTGCTAGTGCGCCTCTTGAGGCCAGGGAAGTGAGGTTTACTCACACCTCTGTTTCACATACTTGGAATAATTTGTGGAACTAAATTACGTATGTTAGAGTGTTGAGTGAGGCATCAATGCTTCTGGGGACAAGCAGAACGTGGTTCTGTTTAGTAAGTGATCTACACTGATGACCAAAGTCTGAATAGCGTAACATGCTCCAGGACGTGCTCCTATACCTTATTCAGTAAAGAATCGGCAGTGTTCACAGATGGAGGTGCTCTCTAATGTACATCCTTAATTGATAACATGACCACTGATTCAAATGATGATTGAAGTAATTGTGGATTTCAGTGTAAAGCACAAGGAAATTTACCATTATGAAGCCTAGCAACTGCTGAGTGCAGCCCAGAATGCAAATTACAAAGACAAGGTCTATCATGTTCCACTGGACTGCCAGGAAGAGACCAATTACAACACTGTAAAAAGCTTCCTTTACACTTGACTAAGACCTATCATAAAGCATTTCTAAGCTTTTAATAGGGTCTGCCTACAATTATTATTATGCTTGCTTGCAGCTTTAAAATAATGGTGAAACTATATGGATAATTATAATTTTTTTGGGTTACAATGTATATGGATATATAATAAAACATGTCACCTTTCTGCCTTCAGATCGGTTTAAATGGTCCTGTTCCTGGTCCTGACAATGCTTGTTCATAAAAAAAAAAATAAAAACTAGTGATAGCAAAAAGGAGACCTTTTTCAACAATGTTGATAAACTAAATGTACCAAATGCCACATCTACTGCCGCACTCGTTACTGTGGGCAACACAGTTCTTAGTAAAGAAAAAAAGTATTTGTTTTCTGTTGATCAATGTTCTTAAAAAAAAGGCTGTATCAAAAACAAGAAAAAGAGATGCTTTTGTTATTCATAAAATTTCGCATGCTAAAGCTCACTCTGTACAAAGTCTCATATGTAAAAGTCAGAAGCATTCACGCTTTTACATTTTAGCTCCATAATTCAGTATAAATTACAAGGCGTTTGCGTCAAGTGTCTAGTGATGAATGACCATGAGGTGGAAAAGAACATGACTGAAATCGGGAATGGAGAAATTGATTGACCATCAAAATGCAGGCAAAACACACGCACAAATCCATAATCAATAAACGCGTCTAAAAACACACAATTATCTAATTTGCACCAGATGATTCAAGTTCAAGGATTTGCATGCGCCTCGAAAATGAAAGATTGTTTGTCATTACGCACTTAAATGCGAGAGCACGGTCATTTAGCAAACCAACAGAAATGTTTCTTTGCTTTATGTTCTTACCCATGGCACTGGTTCTGCTCCAGTTGCGCGTTTATAAGGCGATTCACTCCAGAAATCTCTCTGCGCTTTTTGGTGAAGCTGAAGTGCAACTAAATGAAAGCGTCAGTTTATTGAGCGCAGTTGCGCGCGAGTCAAATTGACAATCATAACTACCAAAAACCGAGTTAATACCTCAGGTTACTGATTCCCACGAACATTAAATTGCATAAAATCACGAACGTGATGGTTAAAGCGAAAAAACAAAACGAAGGGAAGTTTCATCAGGCGACAAAAGGCATCACGATCCATACTGTAGATGTGAAGGGTTGCTGGATGCTGGAATCTTCCGAATGCGCGCAGCTTCAGCACCAGCGAGTCCGAGGGACGTGTTGCTTGCATCCACCGGTTGTTGCGCTGCGAGCGATTCAGGAGCGTCGCGGATGGACAGCAGCGATCACACGTCACACGTCTGGGGGTGGCTGTGGTTTACTGGTTCAGTGATTGAAGATCTGTGCTGCTGGCTGATAGGCTGCATGTTCTCAACTCAGCTCAAACAAGTGTTGATTCATCAATCTCTACTCTTTGCTTGCAGGTACTTTAAAGGACCTTTACATGTACGTTTTCATGTGTCTTATCCCATGTTGTGTTATAACCGGGTGAAATATAAAATATTAATTTGAATTTTATCACAACAATTGTATTTTATCAGAGGGGTTCATTTCACTTCATGTCACAACTAGTAGATGTTGATTTTGAACATGTCACTGGCACACATGAAAAAAATCTGGCAATTTATTAATGCATATTCAAAATTTCTCTTCATTTTCCTCTTTCTCTCTTTAAACACTCTTTCTTGAGAATATTTCAGTTGATAGTTATATATTTTTCCTGTGGACATAATGGCACTTTCCATCCTGTTAGTCTTCTGTAAAATCCATTTCAACGGCATATATATCTACGGAAGCCCACTTTTGCCACATACAGTAAGTAAAATAAAAATAAAAATCACGTTGTTGTAAATCATAATTATTGAAAGTCGAAATGATGACTGAATCATAATTATGACATGAAAATGGAAATTTACATACAAAGTCGAAATCATGAATTAAAAAGTCAATGTTTTATTTTTAATCTCATAATTATAGTTTAGCCTGTCATAAGTATATCATAATTTCATATTTATTTTAAGTCATAATTTCTACTTTTCATCTAAAAAAAAAAATATTTTGAATGTTCATCTCAAAAATATGACTTAGTATGTCACAAGTTGACTTTTAATGCAATAATTATGATTTACCAAGGCACGGTTACCCCAGTGCAGTGGGCTTATATATCAGATTTTTTATCTGTGTTGTTTTGTGGTTTTAATTATTTAATTTTTTTTTTCATTTATTTTTATTCTCTTACTCTAAAACACATTTAGCAGATACATGCAGTAGATTTATCACTTGAGTCAAAAGCAACTAAAGTCTGAACTAAATAATGCAATATTTATAATTGGTTTTATAATGTCCTCCTGCTAGCAAACCGTGATTTGACCAGGCTGAGACAAACTGATTATTTGAAAAGAGGGACAAGGTCTTAGATGATTCTTTGACCTGGTTTGAAATGGTTTGAGTTTGTCAAACCATTTCATGGAGTAGTTAAAAGCCTGATCCCTCAATTGCTGCATCAAACAGTGAAAATCAAAGTTTTGATGGTAAGAAAGACATTGATTGACATGTAAATGAGGTCTCATTGATACTACTCTTCCAATGCCATCTGTAAAGCAGGCAGAAGGACACTATTCAGCTTTAATATGTAAGGAATAATTGACGACAGGCCGTTGAATTATTAAAAAAATAATGCACACCCGAGGTGGTAATGCGGTCACGAGGCGAAGCGGAGTGGCCGTTCACCTCGGGTGTGCATTATTTTTCTAATAATTCAACGGCCTGAAGTCAATTATTCCGCTTATACTACAGTTACCACACCTCGAAACATTGTTCAGATTATGTATTTCAAGACGTTTGTAAAGTCTCCGCTTCGCGTCGTGACCGCATTACCACCTCGGGTGTGCATTATTTTTTTAATAATTCAACGGCCTGTCGTCAATTATTCCTTACATATCTTATGTATCATCTATATATTTGCATCAGGTCTTTATGATATTTTATTGAAGCTGAAGAAAACTTTGGAATGGTTGCATGGACCGCTTTTATGATACCTTCATGACGCTTTTGCCATTTTAAAGCTTGGAGTTTATCCCTATTCACATTTTAAGGAAAAGAGTCATCTCTTTTTATTTTCCAGCAAACAAAAAAGAAAGTAATGTGGGTTTGGAACGTGGGTGGGTAAATGGGTGACAGATCTCACCTCCAACAAAATCAGTCTGTGCACAATAAGCCCCTATATCTCATTGATTCCATGGAGGGACTATAAATATCAAAGTTTTATATGACTGGATGATTTTAAAGTTTGCCCTGCAGATGTTTAGGAAAGAAGCCATCATTCATCGATGCAAAAGTGAGATAGTTTTATAACGATTTGGTGTGCCTTGAGGGCTGTTTTGACTATTTAATGCTTCATTGAAATCACCCTTTTGAATAAATGAAAGTTGTTGGCAGACAGTAGGCGATGCTCTCGTGATCTCCAATTAAAGTCAAATGTAATTATGTTGTAATTCCCTCATCATCAGCCAAAGTCAGGAGTTGCTGTTGACTCACCAGCTAAACACAGATTAGCAGCTCCATCGGTTTGGACCGGGATCAGCTCCGATACAGAGCAATATGTGTTTAAAATGACTTTTAAAGGTCATATTAGCATGACTCATACGATCTGTGATGTCTTTGTCCTGGCCCAACATGCGTGTTGTATATTTAATCAAGAACACTTATTCTCAACCCCCTGCGTTTCTTCATTAAACATTGAATTACCTCTGGTGCAGTCGCAGAGATAATAATAGATGTATATGATCAAACGATGGTTGAGTAACCTGCACATTTACAGTATTATCCGAGCTGTTAGATTTAAATGCTTGCTTGATTTCTAATTGACCATGAGGGGAGTTCTGTAAAGTTCAGTTAGAGAAAATTATATTACGTGGTCATTATCATTAGTGCATTATTTGTTCATTTTCCCCTCAGTTTCTTGCATATGCTGAAAACACAGATGTGTGTTTGGAAGTGCTTGGAGCTTCAAGTGCTTGGAAGGGCTCTCGTCCAATCAGATACAAGAATAGTAACTAATTGTTGTATGTGTGTATGCGTTCACATAGCAATGCTCAGTCGATGTGGACAAAATTTCGAAATTAAAATTAAAATGTTTATACCGGCCGCAGCACACACCATTTTGAATTGGAATGCCAGGAAAGGGCATTTACAAACTTATTAATAAATAATATATCATTTAATAAATGTAATTAAATAAGCACACGCGACACACACACACACACACACACACACACACACACACACACACACACACACACACACACACAAGAAAGGAAGAGTTCACAATTTTTTCCCCATTTATATATAAATGTGTGTTTATGCATGTCATATATACAGTGTATATATATTTGATAATTTAACTAATTTAACTTTGATGGTTAGTTATATCTGAAAACAATGTGGATATTTGGCATACTTAAAGTCTGTTCAATGTAATTTGAAGAAATAATTGTCTAAACATCTAATCAGACACAATTTTGTGCCAATTTAAGTTTTATTTTTATTAAGGGAGCAATTTCCTAAATTCGTGTTTTTCTTTTTCTTTCATGTTACTATGTGGTTGCATTGTAGAATCATGCATGCATGCTGTTACTCAGGAAATATATTTATATATATATAATATATATATGTGTACAATGAACATATAAAAATGTAAAGCTGCAGGACTGATTTTCGGCTTTAGTCTGTAACTTTGTGTGTGTGTGTATCACAAAATTAACAGGACATAATGTCTTGGAATGAATCCCCAAAGAATCAATTTTTTAAATGTCAGGCTGTGTGAAAAATTCATCTCATATCAACAGCTGAGGTACACATCAGTCTGTGTGTAGCTCAATGAGCTCCCGGAGGACTCTTTGGAGGGGAAAGTCAAAGAACATCTAAAATAAGTTTATTTTCCTACTACTGAGTCACTGAAAATATTTAAAGGGTTTTTAGGATTTATCTGGTTGTTTATCATGAAGCATGACATTTTGAAGCAGTATCAATTACTTCTCAGTGAAGTTTTGTAAAGAGTCCAGCACCGATTTAACAGCTAAGCTACTTTTCATGCCATTTTTCATCTTTATGGCCACTCTTTTTTGAGCATGAAGAAAAGGCAGAGATGAGCTCTACCTTTAACACGTTAAGCTGATATTGTAATCTGAAAGAATGCACTCCGACAGCTGTGCAGACCATAAGCCATAACTTTTATCCTGACGCTTCTGATCACGCTGGAAAATTCGAGACCAAATCTAAAAAAACCGACTTGCCCTCATGCAAGACTTTGCTTTGACCTCTGGGTAATTACTTAAATGAGCTATGTGCCAGTAAAACCACTAAAAAACTGTTCGCTTGCATAATTACTGCTGTCAATGCATGATTTATTCGGGTTTTATGGGTATATGTTTTTTTTCTTGACAATGACTGACATTGAGAATTGATTCTAAAAGCATTTAGTTCTTATTACCTGTGGCGACAGACTCATGGACTTTATTCATGCACCTTTGGTATTTGCTGGAGTGTTAACACAATTTACTGTTTATTTCCCCCGTTCAATAAACCTCTTAAACATTTTTCAGTGTGTCTCTATAGAGTGAGCATGAATTAATAATCTGTGGCTCCTTAAAAATCTCTTTCATTCAGGAATAAGGTATCCTTGGAGAAAGATGTGACATTTATACATACTTTATTCTGCTTTATCAAGCGTCTTCATGTTATACTCTAAGGTTTTGTGTGTGTTTTGTGTTTGTGTTGTGTGGTGTTTGTGTATTGACCTTTTAATGTCAAAAACAGTATTGTAAACGCCACCTCAGCTCCATAAGATTACTGAGGCTGACAGAATGCATAGCATTTAAAATGTATGATGTTATACAACCATAATGAAACCTCGAACCGTTAAATAGGAGAGGTCAGGGCCAGTTGTAACACAACATTTCTGTAACACAAAAGTTCTCTTACGCCTGAGAAGTGCATTTTTGGATGTTCAATAGCCTATCCATTTCTATCTGTTGCTGGTTATGCCTTTTTTTGTTTGACTTTTAATTTGATAGGACAATTGAGTAAAGACATGAAGGTATAGGAAAGGAGGGAGCGGACAGGATCAGAAAAAGACCTAGAGTTGGGAATCAAATTTAGGTCGGCTCAAGTGCTACTGTGTGATAATTATTAAAGTAATGGACATGTATTTTAGTATATGCTTGAAGACACTTCTTGGCTCATCAACTGTAGCCTTAAGACATATTTGTAATAAAACATTTTTCATTGCATTTTGCTTTTTTCATCCACTTGCAATTTAATAAAATGCACTGGCACATTAAGTTAACCTTAGATGAATAACATCTAGATTCTCAATTCTATGAAAATATTGTTATTTCATGATATACCTAATGCATTAAATGGATAGTTCGCCCTAAAAATTTCAAATTTTATCATTTACTCACCCTCATGTTGTTCTAAACCTAGCTGTATGGCTTTCTGTGGAACACACACGCACGCAAGCGCACACACACTGTCTTATATTCTCAGTAGACTGTCTACTTAATATCTACGAACACTTTATTTTGAAGCTCCCCAACAGACATTCTACTGACTATAAGTAACTTTGCAACTGCATGATGTCAACTTATTCTATTAACCCAAACTTTAAAGGCACAATATGTAACTTTTTTGCTTTAAAAATAGCAAAAATCACTATATCTATGTTATATATTTTTTTTAGTTGTGTACTTACATTATCCTGACTGTTTCCAACAACTTTCAAACCAGGAGAAATTTGTAATTTAATTCAATAAACGTCCCGTTTCTTTTTTTCAGTTTTGTCGCCGCCAATGCCGTCATATCCGCGTTGTCCCTGGTTTCCGCTCGTGCTGCCATGGCAACCAGAGCTATGAACCAGAGCCGTCTGATCCAAAGCGACTGACGCGGACAACTTTGTAGTTCGCAATGTCTATTTGCACGCTGTTGTTTCGTTCAAACATTATGGACCATGGCAAGCAGACTTTGGATAAAAAAGGAGAACTAAAATGAGAATCAATATCAGCGCTGTGTTTTCGAGATGCCAAGAGCTCCCATAGACAGTATATAAACGAGAGCTCCTCGTCCGACTTCGACTGCTCCTACATGTACTTTATTAAACAGGTGAGCACATTTACATAAAACTAATCAATGTTTTATAGTTCAACAATGATAAAATGTCAGAATGTGATCTGTATGTTATTCTAATGTTGATCTAGTTTACTGCTAGTCTCATACAGACAGACTAACACATACATTTCAACATTCAAATGCAGTTTAGTGTGCTAGTGTAATGTTAGACCAAGTGAAACAGCGCTGCGTTACCTCACAAGTTTAATTTGTCTAATAAACTGACCTGTGAGTAGTAATTCTGCGTGTAGTTCGGTAGAATGAAATGTCCATATTCCTTTTATATCCGCGGGACTCGCGTCGCGTTTGGAGCTGATAGCTGTCTCTTAGCAATCCCGAACTGCTTCATATCACAGTCATGATAAAAGCATCGATGTATTCAGTCATCCATAAACATTATTAGATCGGTCGATGACAAGATCCATAATTCTTAGCAAATGTTGCGTCATCAATCTACGCCTTTGTTATTGTAAATAGGTTAGCGACCCCTAGTGGCGAAAAATGCCATACTGTACGTTTAACCAAACTAATACAATGACTGTTAGTTGACAGTTGTGAAGTTGCTCATAGTTAGTAGAATGTCTAAAGTGGACTATTGAAATAATGTGTAACCCAAAGACATTTTCCAAAATATCATCTTATCTTAACGACAATAGGGTAAACGACAGAATTTTCAGTTTTGGATTAACTATTCCTTTGTTTGGGGTTAACTTGTGCCACAATATCTGGGTGCAACAGTTGTCTGAAGACTTTTCTTGGCTGTATTTTAAGAACAGACTATAATCACCGCATGAACATAATGGAAGTTGTTTCCATAGTGTTAATGCACATTCTGAAAGTCTCTTCCAGCATAGACTGCTGGCGTTCTTTAATGTGACACTTAAACTGACTCATACTTGCCATAAAATGACCCACCGGGAGCCAAACGAGAGCGCACTTTGTTCAAGATGGAGGAAAGCAATGCAAAAATGGAGAACAGTATCATAGCAATGCTCCAAAACTCCCCTCATGGACTTTCTGAATGCTGCTGGAGGTATAAGCTTTCGCTGCGTCCAGTTAATCAGAGGGAGCGCTCTCTGTCAGGCCTCATCTGAAAGTAATTAAGAAATGGTTCAGAAGACAGGCGAGCTGCTGATACTGCCGCAGGAATAGAGGGGAGAAGAGGGCCACGAGCCTGGAACGAGTGTGAGATGAGAAAGCTTTTAGTTCCTGGCAGACGTAAGGCGAGAGAGAACGGAGTCTTTGGATCGATTGAGGACCTCATGTGGCACTTGTGTGCGTTTAGCAAGTTTTTTACTCTCTCGGTTTGTTCTAAAAAGACGCCCTGTTGCAAATTTGCTTTTGTTCTGGTTTGCGGTTCACATCATGAAACCCTTAAAACATTCACCTAATCGATAATCTCTTTCAATCTCACTGAATGGGGAATAATGCTCAGAAAATGACAAGATGCAATCTATCAGCAAAACCGCTCTCTGACCGCACAACAGGCCGAGCTATTCTGAAATAAGTCGGCTTTTGTCTCAAAATGGCATGGTGAATCAACTGCCATTGAGTTGCCAAGTTGTTTAGGCTACTTGGAATTACATGTTTTTATGCTCTGATAAATGTATTCTTATTATTGAGACTTCATTTTACGGTTGATTCATTCACTCCATGTGAGATTTGGACAACTTTTATGCCAATGTTCATGATGTTGTTCTGCATTAAGACCACACAGCCATGTTGTATATGGCATTGATGTAGAATAAATCGCTGTAAATGAATACAAATTACAAATGCATATCAATTGAATAAACTCTGAAATGCTGAACTATGGAAATGAGAGGAAAGCGTCATATTTCTCACTTTAGACAGCGCTCTGGGCTCAGTCCCAAAGAAAAGACATATTGCTTAGTTTATTGTGACACCTTAAGCATATTGTGCTGTCACTGAAAATAAATAATTTGTTCCGCCGTCCTCTCTCTCAAAAAAAAAAAAAAAAAAAAAAATCATATCAAAGTGGAAGACATACAAACCATTTAAACAAAAGGAAAATTTTATTGCTTGGAGATTGCTCTTGCATAACTCAGGAGACATAATTGAGTTCTCAGCTTCATGTAAAATGTTTTTTCTTGAGTCTCAAAACAGACCTTTACTGACAAACAGAGTGTAGTGCTGTAAAATTAACTGAGAAATATGTGCGTTCATATTGATCTTTGACTTTTGATTGCAGACTTTGGCATATTGGAATATTTGAGCATATAGTTAAACTGTAAATGTTTGCAATTTTTACAGAAAAAGACCAGAAAAATGTTACGGTTTAAACCTTAATTGCCTACCTGTAAGTACAACAATACATTAAATGTATTTTTAAAGTACAATACTTTCATATGTGACCCTGGATCACAAAACCAGTCACAAGTCGCACGGGTATATTTGTGGCAATAGCCAACAATACATTGTATGGGTCAAAATGATCGATTTTTCTTTTATGCCAAAAATCATTAGGATATTAAGTAAAGATCATGTTCCATGAAGATCATTTGTAAATTTCCTACCGTAAATATATTAAACATTTATTTTTGTGAGTGAATGCAGCACAGTCGCGAACCTAAATGGACAACTTTAGAGGAGATTTTCTCAATGTTTCGATTTTTTTGCAGATTTTCAAATAGTTGTATCTCGGCCAAATATTGTCCTATCATAACACACCATACATCAATGGAAAGTTTATTTATTCAGCTTCCAGGTGATGTATAAATCTCAATTTAAAAAAATTGACCCCGGTGACTGGTTTTGTGTTCCGGGGTCACATATTAATGTTTTTTTTTAAAGTAAAAACTATGAATTACCATAATATTTACAGTGAAAAACAGTAAAAAGGAGACTCCCAGACCCTGCAGGGGTCACATCATATATGATCAAATTGTAAAAAAAATATATTTTGTTTCTTCTTCATTTGTGTGTGTGTGTGTTTATTTTTATATATTTTTTTACAGTGTATACTGTAGTATCAACGATTTCGTCTAAAACTCCTTTCACACATAGAACCATAACTATAACGATAACTATAACTATATTATCTTCCTAATCAACAGACGATAACATTCAACGCACACAGTGTCTTCTGCATTAAGTGTGCATGCTTTTTAAACTCGGGTGGATTCTGATTGCCTGTCAATGTTTCTATCGTTCATCAGCTGGAAAAAAGATCATTCTGTAAGAATCCAAAAATATCATTCCTCTGGGTCGTTATCATTATGGTTGCTATTTTCAGAACAATCAAAACTTTATAGTTATAGTTACCGTCTTTGGTGTGAACTGCCTTTGCCCTTCATCTGATGTTTCAGTCAGAATTGGTTAGTTGGGACAAGAAAGAAATGTTGACCAGTCCACATTTAGAGTTTAAAATTATTCAGAAGATTGTCTTGAGGCATTCACAAGTTTAAAGTTTTGTAACGCATCTAAAAAGGAAGACATCAAACAAGTTCCTCAAAAACGTAGAGGAGAGTGTTGTCCGAGTCCACCAGCAGTGTGACATTGACATTCTTCCCCCTCAGGTTTTATTCTTAATCTCAGACCCACTTCAACCTTGAAATGCACCGGATTCAAAGTCTTTCTTTCACCGTCTCGTACCGCGACTCTCAGTACTGACTCACCGACCTCTCCACATTTCCTCATAAGGCTCTCTTGACTCATCTCCAGCTGATATAACTTAAATATTAAGCTGAAACATGTTTTAATGACATTTTGGATGACTTAAATGACCAGTCTCCTGTGGTTTCAGGCAGGTGAGAGATTTTGAAGAGTGAAAGAATAAGGTTATGTTAGTTCAAACACCGGTGCTGATGTTGCTATGCGGTTGCTAGGGTTTCTGGTTGTTGCTAGGTCAGTAGTATCCATCTATTGTAGTCTCTAGACTGGGCTTGACATTAGTCAAAGTGGCTGGGTAAAAAAGTTAGTGTTTTTTCAAAGTTACTAGCCACTCAGCATTTTCACTGGCCACAATTTTGACATTGATACTATGGGGAAAATCTGCCATATAGATATTTTTTTATACTGCATAATTTGGCAGCAGGTTTATTAGGCTGCTGTCACTTTAAGACCTGATGCATGGATCCATTATTTGTTCAACATGTGTTTTCTTTCTCAACTGTTTATGTTCACTTAAAACCTACCTAATTGTGTTTACTTTAATACTCGCCAAGACCGGCATTTTTACACTATGTTGTGTGTTGTGTATTTGACTTTTTAAGCGCAATAAGCTGTGAAAAATAACTTAATTTAGTAGAGGTAGCTTTATGTGTGGGCACTTTGGATTTGAGCGCAAAATCTGCAGGAAGGAGTAAAATTATGCGCAATGCACACAATCCCAAGCCGAAACTCAAGCCCTGTATCACCAACAATATTCATCTGGAGCAAAAGAAATGAGTGAGTGAGGGGGGGCAGGTTGGTGTGTCAACTCTCGGTCGGATCGTAAAAAAACCACAAAAAAACTGGTGTATCTATTCTGCGGAAAATTAGTATTGGAAGCGTTTCAGATATTTCAGTGTCCATACATATTGAAAAATCAATATTTTTGACCACACTTTTGAAAAAAATGTATATATTATATCTAAATTTCATTGACATCAAGGGTATGATGTATTAACGTCAAGCCCTGTCTCTAGATATGACTCGTATCACTCATTTTTAAAGCATTTTTAGCTGTTTATTATCCACAAGCTGCATTTCTGATTGCTTAGAAAAGTAATAGCACACATCTTTATATGCTGCATGATTTGAGGAATAATGTCGCAGAAAAGATGTGGTATGAGTTATGAACTTACGTTTAACAAGGTTAGGAGTTTAGAATAAACTGTTTTGCTGAGCCAATGTGTGATTTTTATGTTTTTTTTGGCCTATTGGTGAGCAAAAGTCAGGTCAAGTAACTTTTATTTTTAAAGCTTTTTATACGATACAAAGCAAGAGGAAAATAATGATCAATGATGCAAACTTTTTCATACAAACAGTTCACTGCAGTTGAATTGAACACTTGTGGCAGTAAAACCTCAACAACTTTTACAGATGCAGATTATTGATTAATAAAAACGTACTTTCATGCATTTCCTTGCACACTTTAACCATAGTGCATTATTTGTAAGCTAATACATTTTTGATGCTGGTATCACATTTCCAGCTCCATATGTATGGCTTTTCTGACATAGTAAACTTGTTCAGCAGCTCATCTGGTACAGCATTGCACTTGCGATAAAAGAGTCGTTATCCACATTTTCCTAAGGCCCGTTGCGCTTTGCATGAATTATGGGAGTAACTTCCGGTAAACTGTAAACAATCCACGAAAGGTTCGCTCTTTGAATGAAATAATAAGCACTCTCAAAAACGAATGAGATGACATTATTCTACTCATCCTTCAACTAATTAAATTTAAGCGTTTAAAAGAATTAAGATATTACAACATACCATGAATAACCCCATAAAAGATTGATTATTTCCGCAGTAATACGGACTTGTTAAATTTCACTGTGGTAATGTCTGTACTGTACGTTGCCATAATCAAAATGTTCATTAACTGGAACATTGAGTGATAATATTTCAAAGTGATTTCCGCCATTTTGACAGATTGCCTGCTTTAGAAACATTCTTGTAAACATTGCTAATAGGGATTAGAAGTGATAAGGAGAGACAATTACATTTTAAAGCATCCGTGTGAAAACAAAACTTGAAACGACACGTGAGGATTTGGGGAGACATTGAGAGATTCTTAGTGCACTCCAGTGAATTCTTCATGGGAAATATCGTAAATTAAATTGGGAGAGCAGACCACAAATGTGCAGTATATGTTGTATTTTTTCATATAGTGGAATACAAAGGGGGAAAAAAGAAAATAATCAGGAGAATGCAGCGACTGAAAAGAGCTCTTGCCACAGATGTTCTTGTTATACTATCACGTTAAAATATACCAGGCGTTACGTTATTGAGCTAATGTCTGAAAACAGAACATGAAGTTCAGTTTCAGTCAAACTGATGGATAAGGATTATTAATAGCACAACCTTATGATTTTAAATGATTATTTCAGTCTTTTTGAGCCGAACTTCCCTAAACTGGAAGTGCCTCCCATAATCTAAAATGCAGTCGACCGACTCGGCCCTTTGGGAAAAAGGGGGATAAAAAAAATTCAAGAACATCAAGAGGCAAGCTAAAATGTCATGGTTTCTCCAGCATTCTCCAGCGTGTTTTTATCTCACATTTGCTTCTGTTAACGCTGGTTAAGTTTATGGTAAGGTTTAGTGCAGTTGGTACATCATTTTTAAACACGATAGAGCTTTAACCTTTTCATTAATCTTTTGTGCTTAAAACGGAAAAGTTTTACCTTTGTGTTTTTCACGTACAGATGACAATGCCGTCAAAACGATCCCCGTTCACACCATAGATAGACAGTATAAGAAGTGGACAGAGCCATCTCATTGGAACTCAATTGAGACAAGTGAAGCCCATTTTTAGCGATTTTTTTTTTTAGCACTTCCGTTCCTGACGCGCAGACTCAAACCGACTCAAACTAAGCTTGATGACGTGAGCAACCTGTCTGACAGATGTAAATCTTCTAGTAGCTGTGCGTGCAAACTGCCAACGTTAATCTTGCAGAGACGGCGAGCTTGAGCAAAGAGTTCTTTGGCATGAGTAAGCAGGAGTAAGTATTCTGATTCATTATTTTGTATAGTATTTATTTTAAAATGTAACGCCAGGGCTTCTCCCTTGACGTCCCCCCGATTGCCTGCGAGCTTCTCCTCCTGTCTGTACGGTAATCTCTCTACTGTGCGACAGAGAGTCGAGTGGTTATGACGCAATCGTTAGCCTATTTTTACAAAAACTGTTTCTACGGGGCCATAATGTAACATAGAAGGTAATGGAGCCCTTTTTACATTGTCGTGTTTCTTTAGAAATAAATAATGGACAAATGGAGTCTTTAAACGCCTCAGATGTAAAGTTATTCGCTGTCAAAGTGACGCCAAAATGAATGGGAGTCAATGGAATGCTAACGCAAGTGAAGTTCTGCTACAAGATGGTGGCACGCTGCCGGCTTCAACTTCCGGTCGATGGATTACCCGCCTGGTTCACACGGATCCGCGGAAAAAGACTAAAACCGCTGCATTATTCATGCCAGGCCAGTAGTTGGCGATGTCACTTTGTAAAAAAACAATCAAAAACACCTATAGACTGTACATGTTATATGCATGCGCTGTTTCCACATAACACTGTTTCCACAAATTCGCGTTTTTGTAGTTTACACAGAGACAATAACAGTATAAAAAACATGCACTTTGAAACCCGTTTTCAAAAGTTCGCATTTTCAGGCCCCCAAAATGCCGTCGTTGTGTAAATGAGCGGAATATAAATTGAAAATGGTGTCGTGTGAACGGCCCCTCAGTGCCAATTTGAAAAAGTCACAGAACTTGCATGAAGAACATAATTTTGTTCCATATGCTAATGGATTGTAACCTGTAAATTTTTTCGAAGTCAAAGCGCAAACCTGGAAGTACTGTAAAGCTTACATCATTTGAATAGAAAATCTTTATACAGCTTGTGTGAGTCTATATTTTGTTGAGGTTGTAAATGGCAAACCGTTTGTTCAGAACAACACAGTATTTGCTAACCTTTCCGTGAATGCCTCTGTCAATATACGACAGGCTCATTAATGCATTCACAGGGACTCTAGCACTGCCCTTGTGTTGTGGTGCTACTCGTCCCTGCAGGGAAGGGGAGAACCTTTTGAAAACATTGCATGGATATTGTGAAACGAGTGGATGACAGCCTCACTTAATGTGTCATGTCCTTTATGAGAGCACAGTACAGCAACACTCCGGCGTGTTTGTTTGTGTGGCATGAACAAATTAAAAAGTTATGTTCTTGCATGCAGCTCTTGCAATTGTATTCATAATATGAAAACAGTACAATAGCTCATCCCATCAACCGCACACTTGCAGCTGAAATTGTTTTTTTCTGATGTCTGAACTGCGCTGAAATGACTGATAGTGACTATCAAATGCTCTTCATCTGTTTGTCATCTTTTATTTAAATTGATGAACTGAAGCGTTCTTCATGAGGAGTGAGCGATGCTCAAGGATATATATATATATATATATATATATATATATATATATATATATATATATATATATATATATATATATATTAGAGGTGGGCATAGATTAATTTTTTTAATCTAGATTAATCTAGATTAATTTTGAAATTAATCTAGATTAATCTAGATTAAAATGGCTCATTTGAATTCTGCCGAAGGCATTCAGAATATGTGTGCTACCCAAATAATGACTATAAAAGTAAGTCTTTGAGAACGGGTTTCTCAAGTCAGGTGGCGCATTAGACCAGGGGCTCATCTCCTGTTTCCAAAATGCATCCCAAACTGCTTGAGAAAGCTGTTCTACTCACTGTAAAAGGTTACTGTACTGTTACCGTCCGTAGGCAACATTAGGTAGGCCTATGTTATTATCAACTACTAGCGATGTTGCCTAAAATCCATATTGTGATATACATTGCAGCCTCTTGCGATAACGATATTATAATAAAACCATTTCAGAACAGGTTACACAAAGACCCTGCTAAACAACTGCTAAATGTATTTTTTTTTTAAAGGGTGTATGTAGTTTTGAGAACATATATTGTGCAAAACTGTAAGTATACAACATCATTTTGCAGATAAATAAAATGTAAGTACACTAGCTGCAGAGACTTAAGTAGGTCTAATGTTTATTATGGCTTGGAGCTTATGAAACCCCAAATTTAAAATTAGAATATTGTCTAACTGATGTCTTTTCAGTTAAAAAGAAACACAACAACGATTCTTTAAATCGGGCGCAGACAGAGATTATGTTCTACAACACTCAGATATATTGGGAATAATACGCGCGCGCTGGTATTCAGTGATATGTTTCGTTTTGAATTTGAGGTGGTAGAACGGATAAGTCACGTTTTAACTTACCGAACTGTTACCTCACACACTCTGTCTATATAGTTTGCTGCTGCTCGTTGCACCGATCTTTTTCACCAGTTTTCACTTTCAGCTGTGTTACAGTGTTTACTTAAGATGACGACGAATATGATGCGTTGCAGCCGGGTGTTCCTCGCGGCCGCGGGTAGATTGCGTCATCATAGCTTGTGTAGCTTGAGCCAGCTCCGAACCCAACTTGGAGAATAGATTAACGGCGATATTGGCCCACCACTAATATATATATGTATATATATATATATATATATATATACATATACACTGGCAGCTAATTGTAGCTGTCAATAAAATCAGAAAGCCTGGTCTGAGTATGTCGTGTGTCTGAAAACATTTTTTTTGATTATTGTTTCGAGTGTAACTGTAACTGCCACAGACTTGCATTGTATTGAAGCCATGTCTGGAGACCAGACCAAGACTTCGCTTTGCAACCGCATACAACACACTGGAATCTTTGTTTGTCAGGTTTGCATGGGAAAACACCACTTAAAGCTAGGGTAGGTAATCCTGTTCAGAAACACTTTTTTTTTATACTGGGTGAAATGGTCATTCCATCCTGAGAGTAGTCAATACATTATGTGTTCAGAAAAAGGAATGAAAACAATCAGACCTCTGTAGCAGCTGCAGGACAGTAAAAACTCTGACCAATCACTGCCACTCGGTCCGAGTGTAAAGAACCAAACAGATGCCTTCAGTGCCAGAAGGAGTGTCTTAGCAGTGTCAATCAAGCTCGTGTATGCGCTGATCACCCCTCTCTTGCACAGCGCGTACCGTCATTCAAAATCAAGATTGCCGGTGTGCCGAGCAGCTGTGCTAATGACGGACAAACAACCAAAACTACCAATTTCTGGAGTGGAACCTGCTCATACAACAAAGACAGGTAAACGGAAAAAGACAGATGACGATAAACAAGCCCGTCGGAGCCCATTGACTCAGTGTTAAAACTCTAGCCGCATAACATACAGATAAAATGTCACGCACTGTGCAAAGCAACAATTGAAACCTGCTTATTCACTGGCTTGTCATGTTGCTAAAATAATGTACTTGCAAACCTTATTTAGCATTACATATCGCTAGAATAATTATTTACAGTACATAGCCTACTGCAACGTTAGTTACCGTTATATTATCTTACAAGCTATTTATAACTCATAGAAAGAGTGCAACGTTATAAAGTTACATTACATGTATTGCATAATACGTAATGATTTGAGGACCAAGTTTGTAGTCAAAGTATGGGCAGGCCAGTCAATGTAAAGCATTTCGTCCCTACCAGTGAATGTGCCATAACTGTTTATCCGTCGTCATCGGTGACCCTGCATGTTTACTGCCCTGCGCGTTCACGGCAGGCTCCGCTGTGGGGGGAACTTTACATAACAAAATACATGTTCAACAGCTAGTAGGCCTAACGTTATATGTTATGAATCTTACACGAAATTCATCTTCATCACAGTGCAACTAATGGAAATGGAAAAACGTGTATCAATGCAACCTGTTTTTAGCTATGCCTTATAGTTATAACTTGCTCGTTAGCGAATCAAAAAAATATATATTTTAAACTTTACCAATATCGATATGATAGCTTGATAGTGAGTAGGCTACTAAAATACATCATATTTGTTTATATTCATAATGATAAAGTTAGATTTTTTTATTACATGTGATTCTGACATGATGCTACATGCACTGCGCTCCTTCCTCTCCACTCGTCTCAGGTAAATAATGCGTCTTCCAGCTCAGCTGTCGGAGTCGCGTGTTCATGTGTTTTGGGGGCGTGGCTTTGGAAGGACCCCAGAAGGGAGAGGGTGGACTGAATGGAAATAATGAGCTGTCTTTAAAACAGTCTTTAGAGGTCTACATACACTCGATTTGTATACTTTCTTTTTCAGAATACTTACATTTTAATTATGTATTGATATATACATAAAGTTTAAACAAATTTGAAAAATAAGTTTTTTAGACCATTCTTACCTACCCCAGCTTTAAATTTGATTTGTTCGAGTTCGTTTGATGTAGTCAGTAGCACAGAAACTGCACACTTCACCTTTAGCGATAGATTCCATCAAATTGATGTATCGAATTCAATGTGATTCTCTTGTTTTTCCTCTTTGAGGTTACCATCGGGAGCAAGATGTCAAACGTCTTTAGAAAGAGCATGTGCAGATCTCAGGGCTTTTCACAGTTCTGTTGTATTTGCGGCTCCTCTTCGGCTCACTGCCGCCCACCCACATATGAGACACTCACTCTCTCCTGCAGAAAAGCTCACTCAGTATCTCCACTGAAAGCAAAAAATTGGAGGTATGGGAATTGAACTCAAACTCTTAATGCCTTTGTGGACTTTCTTTGGTCATTTCTTCTAGGGTATACGTCGCCGGTCTTGGCGGTTTCATCTGTGTTGTTTGACCTTTAAGAGAAGGTTAACATGAGTGGTGCTCTGTGTATGAAGTGAACTTGTAAGTAAAACTGAATCATCATGTACTGCAGTCTCTCAGACACGTGTTACATGTCTTTCATGGCTATAGGTACAGCTCTTTTTTCATGTAGCTATAATATATAATGTGACAGCGTGCTGAACCATGGCTTTACCCTACAGATTATAATGTGATTTGCACTGCCAGAACTGTGTAACAGTGTAAACCTACTGTGTTAATGTCAGCCTTGATGAAAAATAACAAAGCAATAACCTACATAAAGGCCATGTGTTACACTGGTTTTCACGTTGTGGTTAAGAATACACAAACAAATGGCCTATAGTTTTGCGCAGCTTTTATAAAAAATGGTGGCAACAGCATTATAAGATTCGCCGTACATGTTTACAATAAATAATATTAATAATGATCAAGAGTATTTACATTTAATTATGCATAACAGTACCAGTCAAAAGTTTGGAAACATTACTATATTTTATGTTTTTGAAAGAAGTCTCTTATGCTCATCAAGCCTGCAGTTAAAAAAACAAACAACAACAACAACAACAACAACAACAACAAAAAAAACAGTAATATTATGAAATATTATTACAATTTAAAATAATGGTTCTCTTTTTTTAATATATTTTAAAATGTCATTTATTTTTGTGATGCAAAGCTGAATTTTCATCAGCAAGTACTCCAGTCTTTGGTGTCTTATGATCCTTCAGAAATCCTTCTAATATGATAATTTGATAATCAGTTATTATCAATGATGGAAACAGTTGTGCTGTTTAATATATTTTTTTGGAATACTTTTTTCAGGATTCATTGATGAGTAAAACGTTAACAGCATTTATTCATAAAAACAGCATTTATTCAAAATAAAAACATTTCTAACAATATAAATCTTTACCATCACCTTTTATCAATTTAACGCATCCTTGTTGAATTAAAGTACTAATTTCTTTTTAAAAAAAATAGTTATTGTTCCCAAACTTTTGAACGGTAGTGTATATTGTTACAAAAGATTTCTATTCTAAATAAATACAGTTCTTTTTAACTTTTTATTCATCAAATAATCCTGAAAAAAGTATCTCAGGTTATAAATATGGGCCAACATTTCTAAAGAATGCTTTCAGCACCTTGTTGAATCAATACCACGTAGAATTAAGGCAGTTCTGAAGGCGAAAGGGGGTCAAACACAGTATTAGTATGGTGTTCCTAATAATCCTTTAGGTGAGTGTATATGTATGTGTATTATGTATATGTATATGTGTATGTGTGTATATATATATATATATATATATATATATATATATATATATATATACAGTATATATATATATATATATATATATATATATATATATATATATATATATATATATATATATATATATATATATTATAATGTGTATGTATACTGTATGTATGTATCTATGTATGTATGTATGTATGTATGTATAAAATATTAAAGTAGTGGTTCAAGTGACATAGTGTGCATTATGAAAATACTAATTATGAAAATAATGTCCTAAATTCAAGCGAGTCGCGATTAGCAACCTAGAACCGTCCCGGAGCAACTAACTACCCCTCCGAAAGGTCAGGTAATGAATTAATGATAAAGCTGAGCTGAGTGAACAGGACTGGTTGTGCGGTCACAAAACACACGCACTGCTAAAATGATGCCATAAAGCAGAATAGTTTGAGAGTTTGGCCATTTGCACACATTTATTGAGCTTTGAAATCTTCCTCATAAATCCACAAGCGGAGGGAGGCTGGTGTTTTAATTTTGAGTCTCAATAGGAGCTGTGCCCTGTGGCATCGCTTAAGCCTTCCATGGGTGGCACAACGTGCCAGAAATACCCAATCATGCCAGAGTCAAGGAGATTAATGAGGTGGCATTGTATAGTTGTCTACTATAGTTTATGACGATTTTTTTTTTACCCTTTCTCTGACCCTTAGAGTGAAACAGACGCCTTAAAGGCACAGCAGCAGAAAACGGCATGCATAAATGCTGTCTTTGCATGTGAAATGAAACGAAGTAACAGATTCACACAACAATCAGCACTAAAATGTTTTCTAATTTGCTCTCTGCACTAAATGTACCTGCTTCAAGTGTGTATATTCTTGAATAAGATCTATTCTGCTATTGAATAATCTATTAGAGTTTGGTTATTTGTCCGTTATCACTTTATTCACCATATGCATTTTCATGTATTAGGAATTTCTCTTGGTGTGAGATGATACATTTAATGCATGAAGCTCAGACAACACAATTACAAATATATTGCACCTGAAATACAAACCACAACAACAACAATAACAAAAACTGCTATCTTTAATAATTAAAGGGGCTACATGTAAGAATTTTCATGTATTAATCACTTTTTTATTACCGATGTGTGAACAGCTTGCAACATATCTTACAAAATTAGACCTTCCTCTACTTTCTAGGTTGTCTATGAAGGCCTGTAGACTGATTTTTATGCGAAGGACACGGGCCGGTTTCGCTGGGAAAATCCAAATGATGTGAAGGTTACGCGCTCTCCTGAGAGACTCAATTCTGTTCAATGACACATGAAACAAATTTTTATACAATGTTCAGGATAATGCCGAAAGAGCTGTTCTGTACTGTCATGTCAATGTGTCGTGCATTGCAGGTCCCATGACATGGATTATTTTATTATTTTATAATGTTTCCTGGGGTGCCCTTATAATGTTAGTATGTTTTTTAGATAAAAAAGTGTCATAATTTAGAAATAAAAGTTATTTTTCCTAGACTGATCTTAGCCCTCTGGGGTCTGAGCTGTTTTCTGGGCCCTGGAGGTGTTCTGACATGCTCTGACATTTGTGGTTATTTCTGTTACTTGTGACATTTTCATGGCTAAAGTCTAATTACACTGTATTCAGCACAAACTCTGCTACAATAATATATCAGCAGCATGTATGTAAAAGTTTGTAGTTTTGAGATAATGACATTTATGCGTGGTTTGTGAAAATACAAAAATAAATTCTCACTGAAATAAGGTCATGAAACCCATACTGATTATTTCTTCACAAGACTTTTGAAAATTGTATGGCATAGCCTAGAATATTTGCTCTAAAACTATGTGAGAATCACCCTGACTGCTCATTCAGAGAAGACAATATATTGATTTAAAAATTTTACGACGTGTTTTGTGTGATAAAGCAATATGCGAAGGGGCGGATCATCTCATTAATATAAAAGCTTTCCACACCTGAGAAAGACAAAGAACCTCCCTAATGGCCCTATTAGGAGCTTATCAGGGCCCATCATTCTGACCACCCTTGCACAAAGAATGAGGAGATTTAAAAAAAAGAATGGCTTTTAAAATTGTTTGGATTTATTTACAACACAACATAATCCAAAGATACACAACAAAAAAGTACCATGTTCATGTACAGAGACATGTACTGTGAACGTTGAAGTGGCATCTAGGCCCTGAAGAAAAAAAAAAAAAAAAAAAAAAAAAGTGAACATACTGATATCAAGAGAAAGGCCTGCACGATTTTGGGAATACATTTTAGATTTTTCTTGTTAAAATTGCTTTTTAAAATTCACAGAATACACACACACACTCACACAAATGTTTCCAACAATATAATGAACACCAGGTTTGTTGTGCCTTGTAGGTATAGGCTATGCGCAGTGCTGCATAAAATAATAACAATATAGCAGCCTATATATATTTTCAAAAATATTTCAGTAACAACTAAGCTAGAGAAAAATATATTGATTATCATGTTACTTCAAATGTTTCCATCCGTTATGATGATATGAAATGAGATAATAATAAAAACATGAAGCCGTTTGGTGCGTTTTGCTTTCATCCAAAATATGATGTGTACATTCAAACGCGATCGCGCAGGAAAATGATACATTAAAACGCGATCGCTATCAAAAATATGATACATTCAAACGCGATCGCGCTCAAATATAAAACATTATGGTTACCATATACATATCTGAGCAGATATCCACAAACACAGTAACAGTAAACACGGATCTAAATATTATAATATTCCCCATATATCTAGCAACAGTTCAACTGCAACGTGACATTTATGCAACAATAACAAACTAATATGTAAGAATTTCTTACCTTACACCTTTCTTGTCTTCAAATCGCGTTCTTTTTCTTCTGAGGTAGCCTAAATCCAATGTAAGCTCAGGCACGTCTTTCAAACTCGACGAAAAGTAAAGTGAAGTGTTTTGTTGTTGAGGTAATGAGCGAGACGCGGTCCATGTGGAGATTTGCATGTGAATCTCTTTTGCGCGAGTGGGCGTGGCCAAATTAACTGTAATGAGGAAGCGTTTGAGAAGCTGGACATCTTGTTGGTTTTATACAAATTACTTAAACAGAGAATATTTGTTTTAGTTTTGAATCCGATCATTTAAAAGTACACACTTAAATGTTTATAAAGGTATATGGCTCATAAATGTGTGACAAGTATCGCTGAGTTTTGTTTCAGTTTATAGACGTGCTCAAGAAAAAAAAGTTCACCGCGACGGAGAGGCAGAAGAACGCACACCCTGTTTATTTTCTTTATTTTACAAAAGCACAATGTTTTGGTTTGATTGTAAGTGGACACATACAAAAGGAGAAATATCACAGATTCTTTTTTTATATTTCTTTTTTCTGTATGACTATAAATGACTGAGTAATTTAAGTTTATAGTGCTACAATGTGGAGAAAATCCAACAAAACGCGCCCGCGCGTTTGTCGACCTCAGAGGGTAGCCTCTGTTTTGAACGCTCTGTTTGAAGGGGCGTGTCTGCTGTAAGATTTCAGTGTTAACGCCCACTGCTGTGATTGGCTGCTGTGAGACTTCAGTGTAAACACCCACTGCTGTGATTGGCTGACATGCTTGCATATGAAATAGCTAGCATTACATGTGGAACTCTCTCGAATACTTTTACTATTACAGCTATTATACATTTTTACTATTACAGCTATCGAGATTAACAAATCGTGAGAAGTTTCTAAAGTATTTAGATCTATTCCCGTCACATAAAAGGTTGCAGTGATGAGCATTGAGCAGATGACAGCCTTTTGATCGCGTGAATAAAGATCTTATCATTGCAACGCAGTTTCTGCACTCTCACTAATGCTTTCACCAATGCAAACATGAGGTAAATACAGTAATAGCTTTGTTGTGCAGTGTAACAGCGTCATTGATTTCATAACGAGGTTTGGCAAGTGTCCAGATAAACTCACGCTGTGTGATTGACAGCTTGTGCGATTAGAAAGGGATTGTTCTTTGATCGCTTTCTGTATTTTAATCACAGTTTAAAGATTATTTTCATTTTACTAAAAGAAACGACGTGAAGTTGATCGTTTAGTCACTGGCTTGATTTACTGATGCATAAACAGTATTGAATGATTTTGAGAGAAAGATTATCTGTCTGAACTTGAACAATTACACATCAGAAATTCAGAGGTTCAGATGAAGGAACTAAAACAATACTTTTGTGTTAATTTGTACATCCAAACACTGAGCAACTGCCATGCTTCGCTCGTTTGCAAGCCATGATGTCTCATGAGGAAAAATAATATTGCGCACGCGTAGCTCATATTCTCATGGGTGGGTCAAATTCTCTGGGAGGGCAAAGCAGAGAAAGGGGAGGTAACCTTTCTCCTTTTGACGACATAAGGGGAAGGTTCCAGATTCGCCTGTCTGAGCTTTTATTTTCTCAAAGGCGGCGCAGGATACCCAGGGCTTGGTTTACACCTATCGCCATTTCTAGCCACAGGGGGCAGGCTAGGGGAACTCATATTAATGTTAAAAAACCTCATAAAGTGAAATTTTCATGGCATGAGACCTTTTAAACGAATAGCGAATAGCCCCTTTAATCTATCCATCTGTCTGACATCAGAACATTGCATTAAATGTGCCATTTTTGCAGCTACTTTCAATGCTTTTGATCAGAACATTTGATTTTTGATATGGCTCCATTAACAGTCTCCAATAAATGTGGACAGCAAAATTAGTCCATGCTGGCAGGAGATGCAGCATCTTTGCGTACGCAGTTCTTGTGTGTGTGTGTGTGTGTGTGTGTGTGTGTGTGTGTGTGTGTGTGTGTGTGAGAGAGAGAGAGAGAGCAGAATCTGGGCCGTATCTGAGTGCTTCTGCATGCTGATGTAATGAATAGATGCATTTGTTAGCCAATGTGAACAAGCTCAGTGTTCCTCCTCGTACCCGGAGTCTCTCACAGGGGGTGTATTTTCACATTCAGTGCATGGCTGTAAAACCCATTACAGCAGCTCCCGAACGATTTACTCTCTGATCAGAAACGTTCTAAGGTTTAAATGAACCGAAGTAAGCAGATATGCTGCGGTAGCTATCATTTATTTTCTCAAATTTGCAAAATCAAAAGGTTTAGCACTTTGCTATAAGGTTTCTATGGTGGTTTCTAAGTGTATGCTCACTAGACTAGGTGAACAGAGCCCACCTTCAAGTATCTATGATAATCTGGACAATATTTAGGCCCTCAGGCATAAAAACGTTAGTCTAATCACTTTAAAATAGCAAAAATAGCATCTCTTCTTTGTCCTACTTTGACCTTGAATTGCATGTGATTCAAATGCAACACAATGTCTCGTACCTCACCTTGCTGTACTAACTCGCAGACAATTTCATATATTTCTGTTGTCTAGCTGTAAATCCATACTGTATGAATCAAAATTTGTAGAAAAAGCGAAAAGGTATTGGTAATTTTGCAAAAATTCAAAATACGGGTAACTATACAGAAAACTCTTTTATATTAACAACATATCAGGTCCTATTTTTACAGACTGCTCAAGAAACATTCCTTATTATTATCAATGTTAAAAACAGTCGTACTGCTTAATATTTTTGTGGAAAACGTGATATTATTTTATTATTTTCTAGGATTCCTTAATGAATAGAAAGTTCAAAAGCAAAGCACTTATTTGAAATAGAAATCTTTTGTAACAAAAGATTTGTCTTTACTCTCACTTTTGATCAATTAACTGCATCCTGGCTGAATGAAAGTAGGGCCAAAAACAATCTCACTGACGGAAACTTTTGAACCGCAAATTATATAATACCAAAATCATAAGAGTAGAAATGGCAACTGGGTGCAATCCAGAGTGTGTTATGCATTCAGAACTGAATCGCTATATTAAGTCTTAAGTGCATTCAGAGAAATGTTCCAGCTATATTGAAGTGCCTTGGATTACTTAAATGAACATTTTCTGTGATTTCAGAGTTTTAAAGAGTAAAAGAGGTTAGCTTCCAGCAACAGATTTTGCACAATAGCCTACAGATATTTAATTGACTGCTAAATGTTTTTTAGTTATTGGAGTGGTGGAAGGTGTTAGAGTCAGAGCTAACAGCAGTAACTCAGAAACTAGATTTTTACATTTTCTGAAGAATATCTGAATGGTGCTTACCTGTGCAAAACTCACCACTGCAGTGCTAGGGTGCTGTGGGTGGTTGCTGAGGCAATGCTACTGTACATGGTTGCTTCTGAGATCTTTTTAGTGTGTTGCTACTGTATGTGGTTGCTTGGGAGGTTACTTATTAGCCCAAGTCAAAAGAGTCAGTCTGTGTGATATTCTGCTATATTCCCTCCTTCAATATAAGTCTGTAGGGTTTTAATACTGGCATGTCTATTCATGCGGGCATTTGATTCCAGAGAAAAGCCTTGTCCTCTTGTGTTGTCAGCTGTAGATCATATTATAAATGAATTTCACTGAAGGATGATGCCATCCAACACACTGGTTGGGTGTTTAATGAGAAAATATGAATTGATATAGAGTGATTCACTGATTAGCTTAAAACCTTTATAAGATGATGAATCAGTGGATGAAAATAGCATTGGCTATGTGATTAAAAAAATGGCATGGAGTTTTGCACTACTAACATTTTCTTCAGAAAACTAAAAAAAATCTAGCATAGTTTTTATAACTACACTCAAAAAAAGAATTTTGGCCTCTTGTTAAAATAATTAATTACAATAAGCAAAAGTAACACAATTGTTTAATATTGTCACAACTTAATTTAATTGTGTTCAATCAACCTAATTCATTTGTGTGAAAACTACATGAATCATTGTTGCTGACATCTAACTGGGCAGTGGATCTGTAGTTCCCAGCATGCTTTGCAAGGGACTGCATTAAGAGGGTCAATTTAGGGAAAAAGTGTTATTTTATGTGTTTTTCAGTAAATGGAAAGATGTTGTTAGTTAATGTTAGTGTTTAATGTTCATTTATGTTAGAAACTTAGAGGACTTTCTGTAATGTTTTTGAATTTTGTGGTTACCATTATGCAGAAGAGTGGCGACTGTGTTTAGGCTGTGGGCTCAGTATTATGCTATATGTGCATTAAACCTCATGTTCAGGCTGTGGGCACTCAGTATACACTGTGTAAACCTTGCTTACAGACCTGCACAAGTAATAATTCAATTGAATACTAGTAGTGTCCATCATTAGAAGTGACCATAGAGTCAAATTAACAAAAATTATAATGTTGGTTATTTAAGGCAGGACAAAAACTAAATGTAGTTAACCTGACAAAACTTTATCTAGCAGGAATGACTAAATTAATTTAAATTCATACAACAAGATTACAACAAATTATTTCAAACTATTTCGATTTTGTTGGAAAAATGTAATTCAATTTCGTGGAAAACCTTTCCTTAATTTAATTAAGTTCGTTCAACAGATTATTTTTTTGAGTGTAACCCCCCCCCCCCTTTTTTATATAAAAAAGTGCTTTTTAGGCATTGTTTCATAGGCTTTACTTTGAAAACCCCCTTTCATGATTTAGAGCTCATATGTTCGCCTCTTGGCACCGCATATTTCATGTCACCGAGATCATCATTGTGTCTTGAATAATATTCCGATTATGGGACTTGAGCTTGACCATGAGCTTGTCCCTCTGGCTAAAGTCCTGCTCGGCTTCCTGATTTTGATCATTCCATTTCTTTGAGGTTTTCTTCCTCCAGGTAAAGCTTACAACTCTGTGGGATCCCTTTAAGATATATATTTAAGAAAAATGCTTTAGGTTCGGACAATTATTTCATAAAGAAGGTTTTGCAGATTCCCTTCCAAATTTCTGTAGACGATTATGTGGCACAAACAGAGATACCAGTCTTCAGGGTGGAATTTAGACTTTTAAATCATGTGTTTGTAAATAATACAGCAGCGTAATTCTTTGTGATAGATTGCTCTGTTGGAATGCATTGCCAAAAATGATGTATAACCCCATTACAAGACTCAGCCTGCGTCAAACATCTTTACAGACACAAACATGGAATATTCGAATATGAAGGTTTTACTTGTTGAGCTTGTTTGTGAGATTTGAATAACATGAATAATTTATTTCATTGTCATATGAAAAAGAAATATGTGAGGCTCTGATCTCTGACGAACTGGGAGCTGAGATTGTTTGCATGATTTTATCCTGAGCATAAGTTCACAATGTTATTCAAACTAGATGGATATTTTGTGGCTTTGATATATAAAAAAGATAAAACTCATGTATAGATGGAGACTGTTAAGTGCATGCATGTTCTGATTTAAAATGCCATCTGACAGAAGTCTCCCTTTTGATTTCAGAATCTAATGTCTATGTACCACGTCTATGACATGCTTTCAATTGCCACGACAATAATTTTGACTCAAGCCAGCAAATTCCGCCCACAGGAATTATGTCAGTTATGCATGCGAAGAACTTCATCCACCTATCAACCAGCACACACAAAATCATCACAAAATGACACCTTTTCACATCCTAGAAATGAATTTTTGGATTGGATCTGTTTTGTATGAACCAATTCATGTAATATCTTACAATCTTGCCAAATAGTTATACAGATGATCTTATTACCTCTAGCATAACATGCTGTATATACACATTGAAATTAGAAATTCTTTAACACTGCAGGTACGGATCTCAGTGAAAGAGGTTCACATTCTTTAGTTACTTTATATGATATGCTGCTTTATTGCCCCAACTACAGGGTCTTTCCAAGCGTGCCGATACTGTACGAGCTATAAAGCCAAGAGGATCCTTGAAATGCTTTACAAGGCTTCATGGCGCATTTGCAGAGCAAATATAAAAATAACGTACTGATTAAAAAAAGGTCGTGACTCATTGAGAATCCATCAAATCTTGAGTTTAATGTCCTGTAAATGCTTGTTATAGTGCCATAATACTGTCCTTCATGACTGCAGCTTTAAAACACCAACTGATCTTTGCAAACAATTCATAATTCATTTCTTAATTCTCGCTTTCATTATTACCAGCTTGTACATTTAAATAATTTATTCTTTATAAGAGAGAATTACTTGCTATCATGCATGAGATAAATAGGCCTGCTGCACTAATAGAGTTTACCCCAAAAATGAAAATTCTAATCCATTTACTCTTTCTTCTGTGGAAAAAAGAAAATTACATTTTGGGTGAACTATCCTTTTAATTTCTCATTTAATTACTAGAAAGTGGATTTTTATCTTGTGTACAATACTACAGGTGAAAGAATCCTACAAAATGACACTGAAAGATGAACTCAAGTCACATCTATACCGGCATTGGACAGTTGCATAAACAGCTTAGACTAATCTTACAAGTTAGTCATCTAATTGTTTTCTTTAAGACTATTCATACCTTTTAAGTCATAAACCATAGATTGGTCTAATGTGGTGATCTGAAAAGAAAGACCGATTACCCTTGGCTAATTGCCATTTGGTCAGACTAGTTGTAAAGACACAGTCCTAACATGGTGGTAAGGCTGCACGATCAATTGTTAAAGATGTCGATCCAAGAAACACCCACACAATCATAATTCTAAATGACAATGATTCACCTGTCTATTAAACTTTTTACAAAATCACAGTGGAACATTCAGATCTGCGTTGGCGCTGCCGCTGATACAAAGAGAGCAGGTATTAAAGGAGAACTCCGGTCAATTTTAACATTAAGCTCATTTTTTTGTACATTTGGAGTGCTGTCAATACAGAGAACAACGACAAAAATCGATTTTGCCTACACCGAGTTATTCTATTTTTAAAATTTGCACCCTGTTGACTTCAATGGGGCAAGCACTAAACCTGCTTTTAGCCTCTTAACATCCTTGATGTGTCATTACAAGTGCACAGAAAATGTGAGTGATTCCTTCTGAGTGAACACGAGTGAATCTGACTGCAGTAGATGTGAAAGAAATGTATAAAAATGATGTTATTTAAGCCAGCGCAAATACCTGTGTTTACATCCTGTTTTCGGGTGAAGTCCAAAGTAGTCGATTGCCGAGTTCACGCGCGTGATCATAGGTACTAAACCTATGCGCGTGAACTCGGCAATCGACTACTTTGGACTTCACCCGAAAACAGGATGTAAACACAGGTATTTGCGCTTTAAAAAAAAATGCTGACTCATCCAGTAATCAAACAAGTGAAGTATTTATGAGTATGAATCATTCATTCAAACCGATTTAAAACTAAAAATAAATCATTAAAATTTATTAAACATTAAATAGACTGCTGCAGTTAACATTTGGTCGGAACCTCTAGTAAATCACTTGTTATTTTGAGTATTTATCTCTATTTGAAGTGATTGAAAGTGATATTCAATTTCTCCAGAGTCGTGCAGCTCTGCATGGTGGTTGTGTTTATGCAACTGTCCGCCTGTCAGAATATCACAGAGACATAAGGGTGGACTCTTTTAACATAGCAACCACACGAAACTCCCCAGCAAACACATAGCAACATGCTTAAAAAACTTTCACAATTTCCTTAGTAAATCAAAAAATCTTAATGTGCTTCAACTATGTTCTAATTTAGGACAATATTAGACACCTGAAACCGTATTAGAGGACGGATACACCATCTCTGTCGCATTTAACAAGCCAGCAACTCAACTTGCTGTCAGTTTATCTGTTTTCAGCACATCTCCTCAACGCCTAAAAATAATTTCAGCCAAGACACTTTCACTACAATCCAAGACTCACGATGGCACGCAAGACAGCGGACTGCACTGTGCCACACTGTTTTTTATAAAAGGAATGGGGGTTCCATCATTTCGTTCAAGTCATGTAAATAGGTTTAGGCCTAACACCAGCCATCTCTTGAGTCATCACTTAGGAGTCAGTGAGATAACCGTAGCGTGCTTGTGTGTGTGAGAAAGAGAAAGCCCTTTCCACTAATGCTAATTTAAGGTCCCGAAACAGTGACAGGCTTGTTGTTCATTATTCCACATGCCTGCCTGGCTGTGTTCACCGAAGCACATGGGGCAGAGGCAGTGCCAATGGAGACAGCTCAGCTCAGCTCAGCTCAGCAGCGGGCGGCACCAGGCTGGCGTGTCGAGGCAGAGTGACTCATGCTTCTCATGCGCCGCTCTCTGCGTGCCTCTTACCTGTGTCATATCAACAAGACTGATGGGTTTTTCCTGAAGTCTGACCCATTCTCATCAGCGACTCCATGTTCTACAAGGCTGTGAGTATAAGGGTCGAAAGATAATAGGGTACAGAAGTCATCTCGGGTGGCCGTAAACATTCACTGCCCAATCACGTTTGACCATGCGCTCGTAATGATACCCATATTTCACTGGTGTCAGCCGGTAGCATTTATCTGGTCGATGATTGCAAGCCTTCACCTTCCTTCCCTCTGCATTTGACGGTCTTTTACTTGTTACGCGTGAGGAATAAATATATGGTACTTCATGAGACCACAATCAATGCCTGAAATCGATACTGTCAATGCTGTTCACTTTTTATGAGAAGGAAATTGATGTTGACGGCAGTGATTTCTCCGCTAGGTTGCATTAGAGAACTGGGGAAAATAGCCCTTCTTACGAACCAAAACCAAAAATAAAGGTGTCAAGGAAAAGGATTAAATGGATTGCAGTTATGTAAATGCATGGCTCATCACACCTTAACTTTCAGTTGCTATTTAAATGCACAGATAACATTCAGAAGAATGCTTTGGTCACTGGCTTATGTATTGCAAGAGTTTCTGAATGCAAGCAATTTAATGAGAAAATGCCTATATTTGTTTTATGTATAAGCACTTGAGTGTTGAACCTAAACGTCTAACCTCATGGATTTGTTCCTTTCACAGGGCCTTAATGCATAAAGGACTTACTGTAGGATTTAGCATTTGAATGTAGTCTGTGAATAGAATAATATCTGAAATACTTCAGTTTAATTAACACCATGCTTTTCTAAATTAAACCTCAATGTCAAGTAGTGTGAAGCTCTAATCTCAACATGTTTGCATCACCATTTGCAGGACATGAATTGAGTAGGTAATTACAGCAAATACAACGCTTCCTCCTTTTTTGCTCTACAGTGACTTGGGAAAGCGAAGTGTTTGTCAAGACTAATCACATCTCGGCACACGGCAGTCTTTGAAGATCTGTTATGCAGGGAGATTTTGGTGAACAGCTGAGAGCACAGCTGTGTTGTTCACTGACTTCAGGTCTGTTGACCTGCTATCTGAAGAAGCTGGCAGCCGACTCTCCGTCCTCCGATGGCGTGCTTGAGAGGGGTTGAACTGGGCAGCTTATCGCTGTGGAGAGTTGCTGCAGGTGTGGGGCTTTCAGAACTGAAAAATCCTTCCTAAAAATAAAATGATTTACCTCAGACTGGCTGCAAGGATTTTCTTTTTAACCATTACTACACTAAATTGGACACTTATGTTAAAGGAACAAAAATGTCAAAATGATTGTAGATTTTCACATTTATTGAGTGTTTTCAACTGTAAAAAAGTTTTTTGGACATTGTAGGGTTGCCAGGACACCGTGTGCTGCAGAAAAAGGAAAGTTCTAAATCCTGGAAACGAGTTATCATTTTTGATAAGTCCTTCCTTCCAAAGTCAATGTTTTTTGGTTTTTTTTTTTGGGTTGGGGGGTCTGAAATAAGAGATGTGGTTAACACAAGTATCAATATATTCATTTTATTTTACGACATTAAATACATTAGTAATACAACACTCATGATTTTATTTTTTGAGCTTTTATGTGTCTTGTTAATGGAAGTGGCAACATTATTTCAATAATCCATTTTAGACATTCTATAAGTAACTTTGCAACTACAGGTACATGTCAACTAGCAGTCATTAGAGTATTAGTAGACCGTCTGCTTAATATCTGATAACACTTTATTTTGATGGTCCTCCAATAGACATTTTACTGACTATGAGTGACTTTTACAAGTTTATGTCGACTTATTCTACTAACCCTAAACCCTTACAGTCTACTAATACCAGAGCCCGTCTACGGAGAGCCTTGGCACTTCCTATTAGCCCCATTGTATCGATCTTGGTTGCAGTTCCATTAGAATTCCACTGGAGGTGATCGCGGGCGAGTGCAGACTGAATGGGAGTCTATGGGGCAAGACGGCTAAATGTGTCTCTTTCACCCGATTGCCGTTGAGAAATCTCAGATTTTATTGTAGGTTTTGCAAGTTCAACATGCGTTATAGGTCGAAAGTTGAATGAACGAGTACTTATTTCTTTTCGATTTCTTACAGGTTGAGTTGTTGTTGCCCATAACACGTTAGCATTCTGCTAATGACGTCAGCATTCTGACGTCATTGACATTTTAAAAGACTTTTTAAACCAAATAAGTGACTCTAAAAAATCTAACACTCAGCAATGTGTAATTTCTTTGCATCTCCTTTCGAATACAACATTAAAATTACTAGACAAAAAATTATATCCTGAGAAAAGTGGATTTTGAGGGTTTTTCGCCATAGACCTCCATTCATCTGCACTCGCCTGCGAGCGCCCCCGCATGGACAGAGACGTGTTACTGCAGCCAGTCCAGAAACCGGAAGTAAGCAGAGAGTGCCAATTCTCTTCCTATTAGACATTCTCTGCTAATACTTTAATGCGAGTTAGTTGGCATTCAGTTGCAAATTAATAGGAGTTAGTTACTTGTAGTTTAGTTGAATGTCTAGTGGAATGTCGAAATACAGTGTAATCTTCCTTATCCTTATACAAAAACACAGAAATGTCAATTCAGATTAGGTTCAGAGGTTCATAAATTGGTATTGTGCCTCATACTGCATAAAGGTATTGCAGCATTTGGAGTCTCTATGATAACATATGGAATCATCCTACCTTGTTAAACAAAGTTGTGGTTGTGTTCTTTTTTCATGATGATTTATTCAGCAGCCCTGTCTGACAACTATTCTTAAACATTAACTGGAGGAGTTCTGAGATTGGAAAATAAACTCTTGGATATAATCAAATAAACCTTGCAAAACCTCATTGGAAACTCTGACAGCAAGCAAACTCATTTCATTTTCTCTTGACAGTTGAATTGTGAAATATGTTCTGTTTTTCGAGCCCAAGACGCTGATCTGTCATGCATCAAAGCATAGATTAGTTAAATGCCTTTAGCATCTAAAATGTTGACGTTTATTATGCACTCATTTGACGCTTGCTAAAGCAACCATCATTTACTATTGCTCATACTAACCATTAAGTATCACACTTTGATGCACACCGTTTACGCTGCATGTGGAGATGAATGATACCTCAGATTGCAGGGCTTGATGAGGAGAGGTGTGCTGTTACTTGATCAGACTTATACTTCAGAATCAATTAAAAAAACAAAACGTTATTCCATTGGCTTTTTGATAATTGCAGAAAATAAGTTTGATTCTTACACATTTTTTACATCAAGATAATCTTCACAAATTAACAACTTTTTAAGATGAAGTCATATTTTAAGATTAAGCCTAGTCTTAGACTAAAATGCATGTTTGAGCAGTTTTAACTCTGAGCAACTTGCACTGACATCTTAAGATATGTCAGTGCCATTGTTTTGTCTCAAGATGCACACCGGTAATGTTTTTTCTATGGCACGTTTATAAAAGCAACTTACATGTCCTAATTAATTTAATGCCTAATCCTGTCTTATTCTAAGGTCTGTCTGTGAAACCAGGCCTTTGAAGCTTAAATACAAATCGGCATGCTAAAGTTAGACTACAATAAAATAATTAAACCAGAGTCGCACTAAGATTCTGTAGGATTGAAAATAATCCAAGATATTTGAAATTAACAAAGACATTTGCTTTACTGTTTTCCACCCCCTCTTTCTACCACAAGGACCATTTGGAGTTCCTAAAGGCTGGTGATCAAGGCCTGTAGGCCAAGGTGTGTGTACTTTGGGGGTCAATGAATTGTCACACCTTTAGTACAATGGGGGAAGTTGTAATTATCTGATTGGCCAGCTTGAATGTCTCACATTTGGGTTTTAGTCACATGGTCAGGGAAAGCATTAAAGAAGATTGTAATTCTTGCTCTGTCTCTTTTATGCTCTGGCTCTCTTATTCTCTGGGTCCCTTTCTTGGGGCTCTCTCCCTTTGCCTCCTCTTTTCTCTTACTCCCTACTCACTCTCTATTGAAATACTCTCCCACATATTAAGCTATTGTAAATGCGCTTATTTCCGTCGTTGGTATAAGTAGCAGTGGGTGGTAATAGACGAGAAATGTACAGTTTTCTACCATCTTGCTGACAACGTTTCTTTAGTCATTCGGCAGTCTTGCAGTCTGAACCCCTGCAGGAAATCCACCCTTACAATTCCAACAAGTCTTTCAATCTATAAAATCCTTCCTTGTTAAACAATGTTACGTACGGTCTAGTTTTGTGGTGAAATGGCTTGGAAGCGTATGTTGATGACATCCCTATATCTAATTATGTGAAGTTTCAACCTAACTATCTTTACAGTCTATAGCAGATGGTAGGTTGTGAATCCTCCGTGTAGGTGTACGAGATAAATACTATGAAAACAGACTGGATCTTACAAAGGGACCAATCTTAGGATGTGAAAATGAGTTAAGTGAGAATATTTTTGTGAGCTTTAAGCACACATCTTTATAATTAAGTTAACATTATACACTTTTTATGCTTTCTTAAGTTAAGGTTAGACATAGGCACAAAATATTGACTTTAGGAATTACTTGTTCAACATGACATTAAAATAAAATGACTTTCTTAACCCCCTGTGGTCGGCGGTCACGCCAGCGTAACCAGCTCACTTTTTTTCTTATCAGTGCAAAAGAGACTCAAAATACTCTGTTGATTTTGATCTTACATATAAGTGTTAGACATCATTCAAAACTGTTAAATGTCTTCTTTTATTTGTGTACACTCATAATAAAAACAAAATGTAGAGTTTTTCATAAAATAAACATGATGCGCATTCTGCCGTCTCTCTCTCTCAATGTGAAGTTCATTCTGAAACACGACAGAAAATTAACTGTAACTTAGCGAATGTTTATCACACAGGCTTGAGACATATGTCTTTACAAAGATTGAAGTCTCTTTTTTCAAATTATGTAAATGATATCAAAAACAAATATTCTCTGTTTAAGTAATCTGTAGGAAAGCAACATGTACAGTTTCTTCAGTCCGTGCTCATTAACTCTAATGTGACATGTTCTTGATCTTATTGTGCATGATTCGTGCTTTTATTTAATTCTGGTAGTAAATAAAAGACCAATATGACAAATTTCTAAACTCTAATCTAAACTAGTCATGGGTTCTGGTTTCTGAGGTGTTTTTTGGAGATGTTTTGACATGCTCTGACCTTTGTGCTTATTTAAGTTTCTTAAACCATTTTAAAGTCTTAAAAACAACAAAAAAGGCAGTTCAATAATGTTATAAAACAAAAAAATAAGCTATTTACCACAAGACTTTTGAGTACTGGATTTTAGTTTTCGCAACAAAATGATGTAAGAATCATCCTGCTTGCTCATTCACATAAATTATATACTGTATATTGATTGAACTTTTGTGAGACACTTTTTTTTTTGTGATTTAAAGGAAAATGACTGCATATTAAGGCTTTTCCAACCCGTAGTTTTGTCCTCCAAGGTCATGCATGATTGGCAGCACAATTATCCAATTCCTTTAAGATTTGGTCAATGCCGTGTACTCAGTAGTCTTTTTTTTTTCTTCTTTTTTTTTTCTTGCAAATCTAATCACTTAGAATAGATGGTCATGACACATCTCTCCTCAACAAGCCAAATAATTGGAGGTATGATTCATGTCAGTAGCATAAACGGTGAAGGATAAATACTTTGCATTAGGGGTTTAGAATAAACCTCATTCTCTTCTATGAGCAATAGTAAGAATGATGTTAGCCTTAGAACAATGTCAATCTTCCTTGAAGTAATGTCGTACAAGTCCTCAAAAGTGTGTAGTAGTATTATAGTAATTGTTCCATCCTTCAAGTAGAAAAGTTTCCGAGGTGAAAATTGTATTTTCTTCGTATTTTGCGATGACGGATGACTCAATTGCATTATCCTTTTACCCAGGGCTCAAGATTTTGTGCAGCTAATGGTTGTATGTCTTTTATGTTTTGGTATTAGAACCAAGTGGTTCATGTATGTCTTTCTGTATTTCATAGGTAACAGTCTTATTTTTATAATTAAAATATCAGTACTGATTCAGATCTTGTTTTCGGCAATACTTTGTTTGTACCTGTTGGTGACCATGGTTAGTTTTTACCGAACACAGCTTATCAATGTTTAGAAATTGCACTCCTTATTTTGAAGACCTTCTCCTTGAGCCATAAAAGAATGTGTTTTACTGATCGTTGCACCTGCTATTTAATCATGTTTGTCATTTCAGGCTATTTGTCTTCTGTAGAACACGTTG
This sequence comes from Scardinius erythrophthalmus, assembly GCF_964197995.2. NCBI lineage: Eukaryota > Metazoa > Chordata > Actinopteri > Cypriniformes > Leuciscidae > Scardinius > Scardinius erythrophthalmus. Next base: position 4,203,385 of record NC_138240.1, on the reverse strand, counting down.
CCTCAAAATCTTGCTTATCTAAATGCTAATTGTCAGACCTCTTTTATTTCTGACAGATACTAATGCTAATTGCTAATTAGCAATCAATTTAATGTGACTCATCTTTGCAAATGCATTTGTAATTATGATTGAGTTTCCTCACAGTTAAAGGTGCACTCAGTAGCATTTTGATCATATCAAAATGAATATGTTCACATGAGGTGAAGAGTCCAGTCATATCGAAGCTGTTTTTAAAATCACATGACCAGATGTGTCTTGCAATTTGACCAAATTATTCAACTTGTATAGCCTGTTTCACAAAATTGATTCAAAGCAGCTCTGCAGAAAATCATGTCAATGTTTATAATATCTTCATACCTTACAGTCACGTTTAGAATATTAAAGCTAGGCGATAATATAGTTTACAGATAATAGTTTGCCTCAAGTGGAGGAGTTCAAGTATCTCGGGGTCTTGTTCACGAGTGAGGGAAGGATGGAACGGGAGATTGACAGACGGATCGGTGCAGCTTCTGCAGTAATGCGGTCGCTGTACCGGTCTGTCGTGGTGAAGAAGGAGCTGAGCCGCAAGGCGAAGCTCTCGATTTACCGGTCAATCTACGTTCCTACTCTCACCTATGGTCATGAGCTGTGGGTCATGACCGAAAGGACAAGATCCCGGATACAAGCGGCCGAAATGAGCTTTCTCCGCAGGGTGGCTGGGCGCTCCCTTAGAGATAGGGTGAGAAGCTCGGTCACTCGGGAGGAGCTCAGAGTAGAGCCGCTGCTCCTCCACATCGAGAGGGGTCAGTTGAGGTGGCTCGGGCATCTTTTCCGGATGCCTCCTGGACGCCTTCCTGGGAAGGTGTTCCGGGCATGTCCCACCGGGAGGAGACCCCGGGGAAGACCTAGGACGCGCTGGAGAGACTATGTCTCCCGGCTGGCCTGGGAACGCCTCGGTGTCCCCCCGGAAGAGCTGGAGGAAGTGTCGAGGGAGAGGGAAGTCTGGGCATCCCTGCTTAGACTGCTGCCCCCGCGACCCGGCCCCGGATAAGCGGTAGAAGATGGATGGATGGATGGATGGATGGATAATAGTTTACATTTTGCGTTGATACAAGCAATCAAGAAGTTGAGATTTGCCATATATCACGTGTGTGTGTGTGTGTGTGTGTGTGTGTGTGTGTATATATATATATATATATATATATATATATATATATATATATATATATATATAGTATATATGTACTTATGTACATGAGGATACTGTATGTATGCAGATTAAGCCAGACATACTTATGTATCCAACTTTATATAAAGAGCTGGATGATAATGTAGTTACAAATACACAAAATGAATATGTTGTTTCCTTTAATTTTATGCATTTAGCAGCTTTGGATGAAAGTGTTGGTTACACTTTATTTCTATGGTCTACTTCATACATTCTACTAACTATAAATAACTTGTCAACTAACTCAAATAGAGTATCAGTAAACTGTTCGGTTTGGGTTAGTAGAATAAGCTGACAGGTACTTGCAAAGTTACAGTCAGTAGAATGTCTGTTGGGGAGCATCAAAATAAAGTGTTATCAGATATTAGGCAGACAGTCTACTAATATTTTAAGGACTGCAAGTTGACATGTAGTTGCAAAGTTACTTCTAGAAGAATGTCTAAAGTGGACCATTGAAATAGTGCTACCAAGGCATCTGCTAAATGCATGATGGATGGATTGAAAGAAAGATTGCTAGATGGAGAGACAGATGGAGCGATAGACGTTTTTAATACAGTCAAGGCAACATGTTCAGTATGAGTTTTAGATTATCCCTCCATACACTCATTAGCCACAGTCAGTATTTAGTCTTCATTATTATTGACAGTCGACACATCGGATTACACGTCAGATGCAGATTCAAGGTGCTTTACATCAAATCAATACAATTGCATTGCCTCCCAGCACCCAGAGCAATAGAAAGGCCACAAATGACCAGTAAATAATCAAAGATCTGAAGATGGCATCGTCATACTGCCATACTAGCGAGCAACTCTGGTGTTCTTCCAACTCATGCGGTCCAGCTGGTCTTGTCCATCTCAGCCGGTCTGTATCTGAAACTGCACCTGCTGTCATGGCACCATCATAACTGCCGTCTTATTTTTCCCAGCAGAAAACTCTGAATAGAGCTCTAGCCTGTACGGTTCAAAAGGAATTCAGTGTGCAATGTACATGGTACTTAAGATACATTTGATTCCCTGCTGGCATACCACATTTGCCAATATCTGGATTACAGTATACACCATAATACATCTGATTCAGAAACTCACCTGATCTTCTGTATATATATATATATGTTCCTATATATATATATATATATATATATATATATATATATATATATATATATATAGGAATGAAGCCAGTCTTGATTAGTATCATGCAGTATACACTAAAAAATGTTTTTGTTGCAAATAAGAAACAGAATTTAAATCAGAAAAAAAGGACATTTTACAAGAAAATACTATTATAGTTTTTCTACTTCAAAATGTCATGTTTAATCAGTCGGTGCGCCTGATTCCCGCACTCGGGCCTGACGTCACTTTGTTTACGTTCACTATATAGACAGTGGTCCACAAATGTTGCGAATTTGGACAAATCATGTATCTTTTAAAAGGTCTATGTATTTAGCGTCAGTATCCAGTCTCTGTTGTATGATAGAAATGCTTCAGCAACAGTAATATAGTAATCTGTGTCAATGCCATTTCAAAGAAACTTGCCATTTCTTTGTAATTGTTTGTGAAATTTAGCAATTTCTAAGTGAAAAATTTTCAATGCCACTTTTTTTCTATATCTTTATCATTATATTTATAGTCCTTCATGTGAACAGGCCTTTAATCTTTGAATTTGGTATTGTGCACTGTAAATGTTGACTCATGATGTATTGCTTGTTATATATTACTCATTTATAATTCACTAAAAGCGCCTGCTAAATGAGTAAATGTAACTTGGCTGATCAGTTGTGTAGACAACAAACATGTAGCCTATGTAGAATTTGTTATCGAAATCTGTTCATCCAAACATAAAAAAGTTCCTTTTTACATTAAAAAACACGAATATGCAGTTCTGCTCATGCATAACTAGCTATTAAAAGTATTAAACAAAACTCTGAGCATCTTTCAAAGATTTGATGACACTGACCTAACATTTCTCAAGTTCTAAGTTTGACCTCTGAAATGGCTTTTGTTTCCAAATTACCTTTGTTCTCAATGTTGTACAAAGCCAGCCAATCAGGTTGAACCTATTGATTTGGCTGTTTTTTTGTGTGCTTTGCATTACAGTAAATTAATGACCTATGGCTGTTATGAATTACTGTGTAGTATATAGCAAAAGCATTGCACTGTATCTGGAGAATAATTATAATATTATACGCTAGTCATGGAACTTTTATCAAGCACATCAGAACTTGATTAGTTGTAGATTGTATTGTTTTGCAAGTCAAACATGTTTTTTTCTATCTACCCTATCTGTACTTTACATACAGAACTTTTCAGAATAGAATTTGTCTCATGCAGTCAGAAAGTATTCACATTTCAGCTGATACAGCTCTAATGAAAATCTGGTATTCTGTGCAGTGTGATTTTTGTATTAGTGGACTGCATTAGTTCCATTAGGGAAACAGCCTGCACGAGAGGAACAGCAAATGGAGGTTGAGAGGCCTAGAACGATCGCAGTCGGCTGCTGATTCAAGCACAATGATGTGAATTAGTGCAATCTATGCGCTGGAACATATTTAAGAACCTCCGAAATCTCAGCAATCAGAGGCGTAGGACTTAGAGTGCTCTCCACCACAGTGGTTGTACTGTATATCTGAGAGGGATACAAATACGAGATGATATTTATGGGTTTATTTTAAGAGCTCATCCTCACGTCATTCCAAACTCAGTTTTGTTCTGTGTTCGTGCAACACAGATGATGTCCTGGCTGGAAAGCTTTCCTGTCGCTCAAACAGTAGAGCGTTGGCGCTTGCAACGCCAAGGTCATGGGTTTGATTCCCAGGGAAAGCAAGAACTGATAAGAATGTAAATGTGTACCTTGAAATGCAATGTAAGTCGCTTTGGATAAAAGCATCTGCCAAATGCATAAATGTAAATGTGAAAGGAAAAGAGTAAAATTCACAATAAGAGTATCATAAAAGTAGTATATAGGCCTATGTATTAGGTAAAGAAGAACTTTGTGTAAAGAAGAACAAAACATTTGTCATATTAGCTGAAAATCCCATCCTCCAAAACTCAAATCTCATTCTGATATATAGAGCATCAAGACGCATCATGGCGTTTGATGGCAGTGATATCATTGGTTGGTCTGCAAACCTTAATGTGACACATTTGAATTTCCAAATGTAAGTGTGAGTGAGATTTTAGAGCTACAGCATCAGAGGTGAGCTCTGACATTATTTTTCAGCCTCAAAATTGCACAGTTTGAGTTTGTGCACCATACTGGGTCTCACAGAATGGTTTTCTCTTTTTCCTGATGACTGATAAGTAAGACCCATTCAGTCTTCAGTGAATGGATTTTTACCAGAAAACACTGTATTTATTTATAATAATAATAATTTTAGTTGTATTATTCAGTTTTAATATAAACTATTTTTGACAAAAAAAAAAAAAAAAAGTTCTTGTGTCAATGATTGTGTTTTCTCTCCGTTTTAATCCTCTTTTATCATAGACTGAATATTGTGGTGCTATGATAATGTTGGAGATTGTTGGCACTCAGTCTTGAATTCTGTCAGCTTTTCTTTACCCTAGTGATAATGAAATGTACCCTGTTTCTCCCTCCTACGCTGACAATAGATGTTTGTTTTAATATTTTTTTGAGAATATAGGAGAGATATTGCTTAATTTTCTAAATAGCTCGTCATATACCTTCACATACCCTCATAATCGCCTGCTCAGATTTCAGTGATGAAAATATTCCTTTACTTTCTCCAACTGATGAGATATACCTGCTTTTGCCAGAGATATTATATGTTTGACAGAGAACTCACCATTGTACAGACAGAAGAAATAGGCAAAACTGGATTATGAGAGTATACTCATATTTTATATGACCACAAATTAGTTTCTGTATCCATGGCCAGGCACTCATATAAAGAAGTGTCAATACTACTGATGCCATTTATTAGCTTACGATCCATTTGATTCTGTGTGACAAAAGGTAGGCAATTAATAAAAACATCAGTGTAGTGATAGTGGCCTCAGTAACCTACAGTGACGTCATTATAAACATGCACAGAAATAATGGTGGTGGCGTTTTGCACTAATTCCCCAGTTATACAAATACTGTCTGTTGTACACACACAGTCTGTTGGTGCATATACTGCATACAAAACTGACAAGAACAAAAAAAAAAAAAAATTGTTTGCTGACTTGATGCAACTTTTGGGAGTTTTGGTGCATCAGTTCGCCTGCAAACACAATTGAAAAACACAAAGTGGGTGGGAACTAGTTGTGGGATTTGGCAAAGTTTGCAAGGTTAATGGCTTAAAGTCTTTGACATTGTCCCAAGAGCAGGTACACTGCAAACAAATAATTTTCTTACTTGGTATTTTTGTCTTTTCCAGTACAAAAATCTAAATATTCTTGATTAAGATACATTTACTTGAGAAGCAAAGTTTCTGAGTTGCTGTGGTTTTCATTGATGGAGCTTAAGTATTGAATTATTAGTGCATAAAAAAATTGTCGGTAACACTTTATTTCGGTGGTCCATATTAGACATTTTACTAACTATAAGTAACTTTGTCACTACATGTCAACTAGCAGTCATTAGAGGATTAGTTGACTGTCTGCTTAATATATGTTAACACTTTATTTGTATGGTCCTCCAACAGACGTTATACGGACCATAAGTAACTTTGCAACCCCATGTCAGCGTATTCTACTAACCCTAACCTTCAGTCTACTAATACTGGCGAATAATACTCCAATGACTGCTAGTTGACATGTAGTTGCAAAGTTACTTATAGTTAGAAAACTGTCTAAAGTGGACCATTGAAATAAAGTGTAACCGAGTTTTTCATTTGAGCTACTTTTTGTGACTTAAATTAGCTGTTACAAGTTCCCTAATGTGGGGTGGCTCACTCTACATTATCATGTGGTTTATTCAGAAATTATTTGCATGCATATTGCATGAATGTAGAAGCATTCATTCATGTCTTTTCTAATGGCTAATGAAATTTTCACAAGCTCATCTGTCTGAAGACTGTCCACAAGACGCAGAACAGCAGAGCATGCATTATCTATAGCGTTTAGGTGTTCTCTACAGGTACCTGAGACATAACTTTTAGCTATTTACTTCATCACTTGTGTCGTCTGCTTATGTAATTAGACTGATGCCATTTAAATATCACCAAAGCCTTATAAAAAAACCAACGTCTCTACATAATTACTTGTACAGCAATGCACAAGTTCATAAATGCTGAAGCATTTCAAATGGAGAGCTGTCAAGTACAACAAATATATATATATATATTTTTAATAATCCCTTAGTTTGTAATAACAAACAAAAATCATGTTTTCGGCAATGCACTTATAATGGAAGTCTAAGGGCAACATTACAAATCATTACTTTGCAACAACACTTTGTTTAGAGCACTTATGAATTCCTCCAAAATAAAAATGTGTTATTTGAGCTGTGCTGTAAGTGTCTCAATGATCATTTTATTGGCTGGACTCTAGTCTCGTATCAGCATGTGGTTTGTGGCTTTACTTTGCAACAGTGTATTTTTATGCATTTTTTGACGTTTGCATTGAACTTGCAATACAGATCCACATCTGTGCCGATTTGACCGCTATAATCAGAGTTTGTTGCAATCATCCAACCCCAGGGAGAAGGAAAACTTTACAACAGGCGGTCACAAGAAAACCCTTGATCAGACCTTGAATTTTGGGCAATTTTAGAAGTGAGTGGGAAAACAACTACTACAACGACAATTAGGTGAAACTGTGGAATGTATCCTGACAAAGCTCTGTGATGTTGTGTAGAGTAGAGCTTTTTTTCTCAATGTTATTCCCACAGCTTGCTCCCACTCTTTCATTTCCACACATCCTTTTCCCAATTCCTTACAAAACAAGCTTACACTTTTAGACTTTCTCACATTGACCTGTTTTCCCATGTACCTCTCATTCATTATCCAGACTGTATACCTCATGAATCTGAAAGTCTTCACTGTCAGTCTCTGTTTTTGGAAAGATGGAGAATGATAAGGGTAATTATAATCGAAGAAAGATGGTGTTCAGTTTTGGTGTTCTGGGCAAAGTTGTTGTTTCCGTTTCCTATGTTTTTAGAATTATATACATTTATAACAATCGTTTATGGACTGAAATCTCCTTAATGTCATCTTTCAACCAATAAGCCTCTGTCCTTCAGCCATAGAATGGCAATTTGAATGATAATATTATCAGATCATATGTTCGGTTCAAGTATTTGAGGACTTTAATTAATCATAATGGTCAAACATACTCACTGTACAAAGATACTTTTTTTTTTCTGTAGAAAAAGGCTATACGATGTGCCATTTGAAATATTTATAATTTGAATAGCCTATGTTTTCAGTTGAGTGCATCCTTGCTTAATGAAAGTGACAGTAAAGACACTTTTACAAAAGATTTCTATGTCAAAATGCTGTTCTTTTGAACTTTCTATTCATAAAAGAATCCTGAACAAAATCATGGTTTCTGCAGAAATGCGAAGAAGCACAACTGTTTTCAACATTGATAATAATCAGAAATGTTTCTTGAGAAGCAAATCATCATATTAGAATGATTTCTGAAGGATCATGTGACACTGAAACCTGGAGTAATGATGCTGATTCAGCTTTACATCACAGGAATAAATTACATTCAAAATTGCATAATGCAAAATTGAATTTTTAAGTCATTTCAACTTAAATTACATTGAACTAACTTAAAAAATTGTATAAATTATAAAAAACTTGGAAATTGCTTAACTTATTTTGATGCGTTACAGCAGTGTAAAAACATGTTGACATAACTTATTGATCATATAATTTACAGGTCAATAATATTTCGCAATATTAAAGTTTTTCTATATTTTTTACCAAATAATTCAGCCTTGGTGAGCATAAGAGACTTCTTTAAAAAAAAAATGTAAACAATCTTTTGAACAGTAGTGCATGTTATTTAAATGAATTTATTTATTTAAAGGAACACACCGACTTTTTGGGACTTTAGCTTATTCACCGTACCCCCCAGAGTTAGATAAGTCCATCCATACCCTTTTCATCTCCGTGCGTGCCATAACTCTGTCTTACGTAGCCACCACTAGCCTAGCTTAGCACAAAGACCTGAGGTAAACTCCGCCCAAGTAGCAGTGCTTCGCCTTCTGAGAATATAGTTCCCAGTATGTATACGGTTAGAAGATGGCTGTGTCTCATGTGACCTTGTTATTTGTACACGCAGTGACTATACAAATCACAACATGTAAATAGGAAAATGTTGGCGTTATTTTGTCACTTATTAGGCGCAGTATGCTAGCTGGAGCCATTTACCTCAGGTCTTTGTGCTAAGCTAGGCCAGCGGTGTTCCTTTAAACTATCTATTTATTTTTAGTTTAAGCTTGTCAGCCAAAATGAGGTTTGGGCAGGGTTTTGCAATTCCATTTGGTAATGTTAGATGCCCAGAAGCTACACACTCATGCTTTTGTAGGACATTTATGGTTGTTTGGAGTTGTCGGTGTACCAGTCAGCTGTCATTACAGGAGTCTGGGGCTGGTTTAAGATGCCACATGATTGTTGGGTTAGTAGTTGGTAGAAACTGTTGTTAGTTTAAAGTGAAGCACTACAAAGAGGATTGCGGTCTGAGCAGTGCGGTCGACGTGAACTTCAAATCCCTGTCTATTTCATCCGCGAGAAAGGTGATAACAATTGATCAAAGCTTGGGGGGAAATTAGATGGAGAGAAAGAGAAACCTGGCATTGACTGTCGAAAATCCAATATGGGATGTTCTATGCGTGTGAAAAGAAAGGGTTAAAAGGTTGAGATGTGTCAGTGCTGAAATGACGGTGACACTCGTAGAACGAATGAAAAAATAAATTCAGTTTTTCATTCTCAAAGGATGTTTCAGGTTACAGCCTGTGCTTTAACCCCACTGTGCTTTTGTGCACGGGGATCAGACGCCGCTGTGGATAAAATCTTTTGCCTAATAATATACAGGCTCTTTATTATTAGGCAAAAGATTTTATCCACAGCTCTATCTTTAATAGAGCTAATGAAGGATTATATATAATCTAAGCATGGATTAGTAGTTAAATTGATACCTAAATTACCCATAATCAAAATTAAGTCCAGAGAAAAAGACAGTTGTCTACTGGGTGATTGGTTGTGTGTTCACATTTGTAAACCATCATCTTTGTGTCATGGAGTGAGACGCTGAACCTCAGGTGATTCCAGAGGGATTGTGTCTGTAATTACACTTTGGAGATATTTTATAGGTTTTGTAATTGTGAAAGTAAAGCCTCTGATTGTACTGCTTAATGATAGTGTTGAATGTGAAAATAAGAATAAATCAATGATGAGCGTAGCAATAATTAGATCCTTCTCATTGCATTGCTTATTGAGTTAAAAGGGCATACACAAAATCATACTGTTTGCAAAGGCTTTCTGTGTGCTGGGAAAATCAACATGATTAATATGTTTATGACTATTGGGACTGATGTTCTAACAACTTGATTATATATTTACCACATTCATTCATTAAAAAAGCTAAATAATATAAATGCATCATATTCGGTGCTTACTGTTGCTGTGGATTGAGTATGAGGTTTTTAAATGGAGTTTAGTGTACTCTGGTGGATCATAGATGTAGTACATCACCGTGAAAAGTCAGTAGCTCCTCTGCACACTATGACATTTTTTTGTTCAAAAGTAACAACATTTAAATTTGGTTTATTAAAGAATGTTCTTCCGCAAAATGCACAGTTTTGTTTTTAATAGCAAGAGGGACAAAAATTACATAGTGTACCTTTAAATCTGCACCAATAATCCATTTAAAAATCAAAGTATTCTCAGTGTATTAAGTAGTCCTCTAATAATCTAGTTTCTTTCACCAAATAAATTGGTTTTTGGAACAGTGATGATGTCAAAACTGTCATGCACAATGTACAATTCATATAGGATACTTTTATGGGCTTTTTACAACAGCCACCATTACAGTTTACTCCCTTTATGAGATCAGCTCGGAAAATTTGCAAAATAATTTCTATTGTGTTCAACTTACATTAAAGGTACAATATGTAACATGCAGTTGTTCACTTACATTATCCCAAAAGTTCACAAAGATTTATAAATCCAGAGAAATTCCCGTTTTAAATAATGGCTTGTCATTGTCGCATACCAGTGACTTAATATTGGTGCTATCCTTGGTTTCCGCTTGTAGAAACCAGAAGTATGATTGATCTGTAGACAGAGACTCCACTCTCGCAGGTTTTTTAATAAACAGGTAAGTATAAATATATATTATTTATTGTACACATACAGTTACAGTATATTGAACTTGTTTGTACTTCAGTAACACATTTTATCAAGTCTGGTGACCAAGTCTATGTGAAATTATAGACCTGTGTGTTGCACAAAAAATGCATCTGAGGTGTGCACCTGAGACACGTCTCTTTGTAGGCCAGGGGGCGTGGTTAGCTGGTACCTCTTACGTCATAGGGCACCACAACTTCCAATAGGAAAATTCAACTGCAGTAGCCACCGTTCAACCTGAAGAGGGCAGCACTCAGACGTTTTTACACCATATATTGTAGGATAAAAACACTTTATACCCAAATGTCAAACAAATTACTTGAATCAATGAACAGCATAAATAAAGCCCCAGTCTTACAGATCATTAACTAAAAAAAGTTGTTTTAGGGTTTAGTTACCCTTTAAATACTTCCACACTAGCCTGGATGCCAGCCAAACTTAGCCCCGCCCACAACATTTTTAGGTCGGGAAGTTCCGTCTGGGCTTGATCCGTTGTGGAGCAATTGGCTCTATCCACGATCGCTTTACGCGTTTTGTCTCAGCCCGCCCAGTTACATCCGGTGCTGCGTCAGAAGCCGTTTTTGCATTAGGTGGAGATAATGGCAAATTACACTCTCTGTTTACAAGAACTTCCAGCGGTTAACGTGAATGATGTTAACAATATTGTGAGGCAGTTAACTGTCACAAATATGAGTAAGAAAGAGAAGTTCTTTAAATTAAAAATTTCGAGCTACATCGACAACTTTGAGGGTGAGTATTCTCTCATATCACGCGAAATCCGACTAGCGAATCAGTTTCTAAAATCGTTGTCTCCGTTTCTGAGAAAATGAATTTTATTAAAGTGAATTGTCCTATAGAATGCGCTATGCGGAAGTAAAGACGCCGGCTGAGATCCTACCGGAAATATGTCAGCAGCGTTCGTGCATAGAGCCTATTATGCTCGAACCAGAGCTGTTTGGACCAATCAAATTGTCAGGGTTGTCTTTATACGATGATGGACAGATGATCAACAGTAACGTACGTCACCAACTGTCACGAACCGCACACGGATGAAAGCAGGTGAAATCCAAAGTGCAGTAAGATGAGTTTTATTAGGGTAATCCAAAAGCGAAGTCAAGACAGGCAGGGTTCAATATCCAGGACTCAATACAAAACAGTGAACAGGCTAGGCAGGAAACACGGGAACAGAAGCGGCGTGACATAAAACATTGATCCACAAAGAACACAAGACAAACAGGGCTTTAAATACAAGAATGACAAGGGGATAACGACAGACAGCTGGTGATTACAAACTACAGACACCTGGGTGTAATTCACAGACAGAATTGTGGGAGATGAAGTTCTAAGTGCAAGACACCGTGAAGGTAAGGAGGACATCTAGTGGAGACCTGGGGAACACAACCAGACACTGTGACATGACCCCCCTTCTACGGAGTGGCTCCCAGACACTCCAAGACATAACATGGAACAAGACAAAAGTTCAGGAGGGAGGTGACACGGTGGAGGATCAGGGGGAGGGACGGGGGGCCAGGTCCATGAAGGGAAACGGGGACAGGGAGTGACAGTTCATCTGGCGGCCAGGGCGGAGAAGACAGTCCATCGGGCGGCCAGGGCGGAGCAGACAGTCCATCGGGCGGCCAGGGCGGAGCAGACTTTCCCTCGGGCGGCCAGGGCGGAGCAGACTTTCCCTCGGGCGGCCAGGGCGGAGCAGACAGTCCATCGGGCGGCCAGGGCGGAGCAGACAGTCCATCGGGCGGCCAGGGCGGAGACTTTCCCTCGGGCGGCCAGGGCGGAGACTTTCCCTCGGGCGGCCAGGGCGGAGACTCTCCCTCGGGCGGCCAGGGCGGAGACTTTCCCTCGGGCGTCCAGGAAGGAGACTTTCCCTCGGGCGTCCAGGGAACAGGCACCGGCTCAGGAACAGACACCACCGGCTCAGACATCACCGGCTCAGGAACAGATTCCACCGCCCCAGGAACAGACACCACCGGCTCAGACACCACCGGCTCAGGAACAGACACCACCGGCTCAGGAACAGACACCACCGGCTCAGGAACAGACACCACCGGCTCAGGAACAGACACCACCGGCCCAGGAACAGACACCACCGGCTCAGGAACAGACACCACCGGCTCAGACACCACCGGCTCAGACACCACCGGCTCAGACACCACCGGCTCAGACACCACCGGCTCAGACACCACCGGCTCAGACACCACCGGCTCAGACACCACCGGCTCAGACACCACCGGCTCAGACACCACCGGCTCAGGCACTGGAACTCGCACCACCGACTCGGGCACTGGAACTGGCACCACCGGCTCGGGTACTGGAACTGGCTCGGGCACTGGAACTGGCACCACCGGCTCGGGCACTGGAACTGGCACCACCGACTCGGGCACTGGAACTGGCACCACCGACTCGGGCAGTGGAACTGGCACCACCGGCTCGGGTACTGGAACTGGCACCACCGGCTCGGGCACTGGAACTGGCTCGGGCACTGGAACTGGCACCACCGGCTCGGGCACTGGAACTGGCACCACCGGCTCGGGCACTGGAACTGGCACCACCGGCTCGGGCACTGGAACTGGCACCACCGGCTCGGGCACTGGAACTGGCACCACCGGCTCGGGCACTGGAACTGGCACCACCGGCTCGGGCACTGGAACTGGCTCGGGCACTGGAACTAGCACCACCGGTTCAAATGTGTGCGAAGCCCACACACACACCATGGCTGTGGCCATAATAGCCAGTGTCGCGGTCACTGAAGGCTCAGGAACAGACACTGGCTCCGGCTCAGGAACAGACACTGGCTCCGGCTCAGGAACAGACACTGGCTCCGGCTCAGGAACAGACACTGGCTCCGGCTCAGGAACAGACACTGGCTCCGGCTCAGGAACAGACACTGGCTCCGGCTCAGGAACAGACACTGGCTCCGGCTCAGGAACAGACACTGGCTCCGGCTCAGGAACAGACACTGGCTCCGGCTCAGGAACAGACACTGGCTCCGGCTCAGGAACAGACACTGGCTCCGGCTCAGGAACAAACTCTGGCTCCGGACTAACAGCCGGCTGCACGTGCACGGTCTTAGAGATGACAGCCGGCCGCACGTGCACGGGCTTCGGAACCTTGTCTGGTTGCACGGGCTTCGGGGTCACGGACACCGTCTCGAGATCGAGGTCAGGATCGGGAAACTTCCTCCTCCTCCGCCGTCTCTGATGGCGAGTGGACGACTCTTGACTGGGTGGAGCCCGTGGCGGAGGAATTTCGGCATCGAAAGATGGCCAGACCGAGTAATGGGACTGGACCTCCTCCCGACCCTCCCCGCCTCCTCTACGACCTCCCCGAGTTCCACGGAATTTGGCCAAGCGGGTCCCCTTGAAGGACTCATCATGACGGGGTGCGTGATCCGACACAAAACTCTCTGTGGGCTGAGGCTCAGGGGGCTTGATGATGAATCTTTCGTCTGTTCTCTGAGCCCACAGAGCAAAACACTCAAAAATGTTCATCCTGGGTTGGGACTCACTGAAAGACGGATCTGGTGGTGGTTGTCTCCGCTCACCTCTTGCAGTGGAGAAATAGCGACGGGAACTCATACTGCTTGGATTTTCTTGGTGGATCAATCTGTCACGTACCGCACACGGATGAAAGCAGGTGAAATCCAAAGTGCAGTAAGATGAGTTTTATTAGGGTAATCCAAAAGCGAAGTCAAGACAGGCAGGGTTCAATATCCAGGACTCAATACAAAACAGTGAACAGGCTAGGCAGGAAACACGGGAACAGAAGCGGCGTGACATAAAACATTGATCCACAAAGAACACAAGACAAACAGGGCTTTAAATACAAGAATGACAAGGGGATAACGACAGACAGCTGGTGATTACAAACTACAGACACCTGGGTGTAATTCACAGACAGAATTGTGGGAGATGAAGTTCTAAGTGCAAGACACCGTGAAGGTAAGGAGGACATCTAGTGGAGACCTGGGGAACACAACCAGACACTGTGACACCAACGACCGCTTGAGTTGAATTCGTTTACAACAAAGTTGAATGCCGCTGGAGAATTGAGATTTCACGAGTTCACACTTACGAATAAGTCAGATAGAATAAATGCATATTTGGCGTGCTGTCCGAGGAGAGGCTCCGAGCTCGGTATTCGGCCCGAACCCAAAGTACTCCCCCCGTATTCCTGGCTGTGGAAGAACAAGCCGAGAGTGAGTGGAGGGATGCTGGAAACTGTCAAGGAATGTTAGGTGAGTTGACAGAGTGAATAAATATATGCTTCCTCTCATGCTGATAGGGTAGACATGGTAATTGTTTGATGACAAGTTGATTGGATTGATTGAATGTGCTCCTCCCGAACTTTATAAAACATCATGTATAGATTCCGCCATCGCGTCTGTTATAGAAGATATCGACAGCGCATTCATTTTAAAAGAGGAACAGAGAACCGCGATCAAGGCATTTGTTGATCGGAAACATGAATGAAGAACATATGTCACTTACTCCGTTGCTCTGATTGGTTGTAGGTCTATCCAATTGAGTGCAGAGGCATTTTCTTTAGTGTATTTACTAGTTGCATATATCAAATATATATAATATCAAATCTGATATTATTTTAATCTCCATATGCTATTAAACAGTTGATATGGTTCTTTAATGCTTCTCTAGCAGAAGACACTAGCAGGCTTTAAATCTCAGTTGCGCTCCTATTAGAACTATTCTATTCTATTCTATTTTATACTTTTATGAATTCTATTAAGAAAACATGAGAAAAAGGAGAATAAAGACTGAGAGTCAATGTTCAGAAAATATTCATTATTATTATGTTTTGAACTATGTTGTATAGTTGTTTTCTGTTGTCAAACTCAAAAAAAAAAAATTAAAATTCCATTATTTTATATGAGAAAGTTAATAATTGTATTTTATTGTGAAAATATTTTAGTTTGTCTTGTATATTTTGATTTTATTAGATCAGACAGCATTATAAGCTGTTATACTACAGGGCCGTTGAATGCTTGAATCTGATTGGTTGATGAACGTTCTTAGGTGTGCATTATTTTCAGGGAAACGCACAGCTAAAGTAGTTCCAGGCAGGTCTTGACCGCATTACAGTTCCATATCACTTCGCGCAGTTAACGGTAATAACGGAAAATAGGATACAATTCATAACAAGAAAAAACATGCAGCCGCATGCGCTTGATCTGCAATTTTCAATGTCTAGCTTCACAATCAATGGAAACATGCAGTTTAATTTTAATAAATAAAGGACATTCCTATCTATAATCAATAGAAAATTAAACTGAATATAGGCTAAATAAATGGATAGTCCTGCAGCACGGATTTTTATTGCAGATATTATAACAAATAAATAATTATTGATAGGCCTTACTTGTTAAAAGGCTTTTTTTTTTTTTTTTTTTTGGCTATAGTCTACTGTCATCTGTCAATAATGAAAAAAAAAAAAGAATGAACGAATTAATTAAAACGAATTGAATTAATAAATAAATAATAATATCGACGCACATGCTTTTCTGTCTCATTATTGCAACATCTCTCTCTAATAACTGCATAAAGCCGAGCCGAGGACACACTTTAAGGCCGGTTATGAATGTAATTTGATGTCTGATCATGCCCAAACGCGTGTTCAGCGCGTTCAGTCTGTGTTCAAAGTCGGTGTTTAAAATCTGCTGCAGTCGATGAAAACAGTCAGAGAATGTGTCAGCTAGTCGTGTGTCCCAGCATTAGTCTGCTATCAGTGGCTCAAACCTCCGTTACTAACTCTAAAATGACGTTTTGGAATTCGCAACGGAGGCATTGGTTTGCTAGATGCGTAAGAAATTAGTCCTACATACAAGAGCGTTTTAATGACAAAAACTTTACAAACGTCTTGAAATACGTAATCTGAACAATGTTTCGAGGTGTGGTAACTGTAGTATAAGCGGAATAATTGACTTCAGGCCGTTGAATTATTAGAAAAATAATGCACACCCGAGGTGAACGGCCACTCCGCTTCGCGTCGTGACCGCATTACCACCTCAGGTGTGCATTATTTTTCTAATAATTCAACGGCCTGTCGTCAATTATTCCTTACTTATGTTACAATGTACCCCTCACATGTTACAATGTGCCCCAACTATTGTCACATTTCACTTCCATTCTTTCGGGTTATATCAAGAAAAAAAGTATACACTCTATTAAAAAAAAAAAACATTATTGTACTAGCCCTGTGAAAAAATAAATACTCTGAACAAACTGATTTTAAATCTAGAACAAACTAGATTTGCACAAACTGAGAAAGTCAAAAAGCGTTAGGTTGTGCCCCACTCTCCCATATAGCATTACATTTCACGTTCCTTGCAGCTAATTTCATTACGATGACATAAACTAGTGTGATCAAATATACATGCAGCCTAATACAAAAACTAAATTATCAGCTGATATAGTTTATATGATTTGTGAATTCCATACATCTCTGGATGGTGAAAACGACATATCCCATCGTTCCACTCTCCATAGCGTCATCGTCTTTGTTATTGTTTTGAAAATGCGACCTCTAGCTGCGAAAAAATTACAGATTGTACCTTTAACACAGACCTCCATTTATGCTTTACATAAAAAGACAAATTGATTTATTAACTCTGAGCTCTTTCAGCAATGTTCATTGGATCATAATTGGATGCACTTCATAAACTAGTTTGAATCTATACAAAGTAGACACACAATTATGAGAGTTTTGACTTTACATTTCTTCCCACACTTCAATTTGTGTTATTGCATAAACATTAGTGTGTAAACTAGGGGTAATTTTTTTAATATTATTTTTTTTTACATGTTTTTGAAAGAAGACTTTTATTTGATCACAAATGCAGCAAAAAAAATATATTGTAAAAAATGCAGTAAACCAGTAATGTATACTTTTTTAAATGTAATTTATTCCTGTGATCAAAGCATGATCATTACTCCATCATTACTCCTGTCACATGATCCTTCAGAAATCATTCTAATATGATGAATAAATTATTATTATTGTTATTTTTATGTCTTAATTATTCCAAGCTTTTGACCGGTATATACACTACATTTGAGGTTTTACATAAAGTGATGTTCACTATGAAATTAAGAGCAAACATGCTCCACTTCAAACATAAAATTTAAAATGCTGCAGTTTCTCAAACGAAACAGCAGATGGCAGACTTTCTCCATTTTTTAAAATGACCTCAGCTGACTGTCGAGACTGGGATGAGAGAGTTGGAAGAGGTAAAGAGATGTTCTCAAGAGACCTCTGTGGCTATAGCCTAATTGATGTTAATTAAAATGTTTGGTCTTGCCTATTCAATTTTTTTTTATGAGCTGAAGAACAAGTTGATTATTTTCTGTGGCATGTCACACATAGAGCTTCACATGAATTGAACCTGGAGTATTACTTTAAATGATAAACTCATTTTGACAAAGAAGTGTGGATGAAAATGGATTTCTGATGGTGTATGCAAATCAAATTAATTTCTCGGTATACGCCAAAACCTGGGTCAAGTGTCATCTGGTCATATAATAGCACAATGATATCATTCAAATGCCTGAGTTCAGGATTGAATTTGATTGGGGTCGTTTACCCAGACACCTTTGCACTAATTCATAACAGCTGGAATTAAGAGTAAAATGACAGACAACTTTGTCAAGGTAGAACAGAAAAGGCCGGGGCCTTCAGTCATGTCACATAAGAGATTACAGCAATGAGATAGTGCCCACAAAAAACATATTAGACACAATTTTTCAGAGAGACAGGGCCAATGGAATCATATCCAGCTGGCTTATGGAGGTCAGATTGATCCGGCTCCACAAGTATATCAAAGGCATTAACTGGAACTGATGAAAATGTTGGCCAGAGGAGAAAAGACACAAGAGAAAATTCAGATCAAACTCACAGCATCAGAAGGCTCGAACTGTTGTCATCCAATTGTTGTGTGAGGAAATGTCTTCTCATAAAGCAATTGCTAGTGATAGTGATGCTTGGCTTAGTAAACCAAAAATAATTATAATAATAATTATATTTGTTTTCAAATGACACTAACCTGCTTAAGTTACTCTCTTTTGCAATTAAAAAATAAAACAGCTTGTTCTTGTTTGGTGGAATTTGTTTTGTAGAAAGGAACTGCAATTGGATTAATCAAGTTAATTAAGACATCTCATTTGCAATTACACAAATGAATGAAACTTTCACAGATATTTCACAGATAGATCAGAAAATGACTTCATCAGCTTTAGGGATCAGAATGAAAGAAGATAACATGTTGATTTATCAGAGGTCTTAACAAATGTTCAGTCTCAATCAGAAACGGGATGTTTCCTCTGTGCTGACAAATCAACAGAATATGGAATTAAACCTCTGTGCGCAATGTTTTACCTCAAATCAGAAATAAATAATTTATTCTGCAAACTGTTTTTCTCAGATGGAAGACACAGCATGTGTGATTAAATTAACATTTGGATTTTAAGTCATAAAAAACTAGATGACATCTCAAGCTAGATGAAATCCAAACTTTTAGAAAGAGTTTCAGTTATGTTGATTATTAAATCAACTTGGTCTCAGATGTTTCTCTGAAAATTCCATTTATTTTTTATATCAGACACAAATGAGACAATCCCTAAAAGTATAAAGCTATAACATTAATGTGGATAGCAGCTCAGTTGCTTCATAATGTAATGCATTTATTATGCATTTCTGAACTCCCTGAACTCTTCCGGGAATGAACACGTCACAAACATGTTCAAAACAATGACCAATCACAACACACTGATCCAGCTGACCAATCAGAGCACATTGTGCTTTTCAGAAGGAGGGGCTTCATAAAGACAGGAACTAAACAGGGGTGTGTTTCTTGTGCAATGACATAACTCGCTGCTTAAAGCTGCAGTCCGTAGTTTTTCCTCTCTGTCGCCATCTCTGTTCGAAATCTGCAATTGCAGTTATTCGCGGAATTATCAGATTTATGTGGGTTAAGCCTTGGCATGGCACAGCGTGGATGAATCCAATGTTTTGAGGAGAATGTGCGGTTGTCAGTCGCCACGCCGGTGTGGATATTGTCATTCGCAATCACAGATTCTACTTTTTGGAAGTATGACCAACATAAGAATTTTCACCCGAAAATGTCATCTGAACAAGTAAGTAACATCCACTTTTGTTCTGACCAACTAAGGGAAAAAGTATTGCAGTATATCGCACTATTATTAATTAAATCTAACGATTGCTTATCATATCACGTCAAACCATGCAAATCACACCTTGTTCTCAAATTGTTAATGTTAACAACATCAGCATTGCGTGATTTAATGCCCTTCCGATATTATCCTTGTTTTCGCATGGGCCCAGTTGCAGTCTCTTTTATTCTGTAGCCACTCCGAAGTCCGAACAAAGTCTTTTGCATTTTACAACGGGTGAATCTCTAGTTGTCTCTAGTGATTGTCGTTTGAACCTTTCTGGATCCGCCATTGAATTGATAAGTTTAATTATATCAAGTGCTGTGAGAAAAGGCCATAAATCTCCACCTCCAACATCCTCACACTCATAGCCTACTAGCCGAGACACCTTCTTTTATGTGTAAAGATGTGACGTAATGACGCAAAGGCATGTTCGAATTTCCCGCGGAAATCCACCAGTACCACTGGAATTAAAAACATTATTTCAAGCTTACCGTTTTGAATCGAGCTAAGGCAAGCAGATAGTTTTGTACTTGCTCAAAAATTAATTCTGGATAATTTTTAACCCGAAAAAGTTACGGAATGCAGCTTTAACCACCATATTACGATGCATCGTTGAAGAAATCAAGTAGCTGGTTATGACTGTTTCCCAAAACTGTATTGGCACAAATTTGTTGTTCAACCACGTTGGTTAATGATGTCACGCAGGTGGTGGATAATAACTTTTAATTAATCTGTTTGAGACTGAATTAATGCTGATTTATTTTTGCTATAAATTACAGACATGGCATCTGAGGACTAATTCAAAATTTTTCTCAATTATTTTGCTTTATTTCCAGATTCAATCAAAGGCTCATTCTTATGGTCTAGAGCAGGGGTTTTCAAACTTTTTGTGTGTGTGGACAACTATCTTCATTGTATCAATTCGCGCGTCGAGAGCGAAATTGACGCGCGTAAAAACAAAAGTTTGAAGCGAAATTTCGTCCGGTGTGAACGCACCATTAAAGGCTATGCGTGTGAAGTGATAATGAGAACATATTTGCCTCTGCCCTTTTCTCTTCAGAGAACCTGTTGCTATCCACCAAACCAATGTTGTGGTTCTAACGGCACTGAACTTTAATGTCACGGCCGAACACCACTAGGCTATTTTAGTAATCACACAATAACTTGACAATTTAATTAAAATGTTATATCAATATAGGCCTACATATTCTTTTTACTTTTTTTATTTTTTTTTATGGGAATTTCCTGGTAAAATTAAGGTAAAAATTAAGGTTATTTTGCCTTTCCACGGACCACCTGCAGTACCCTCACGGACCACTAGTGGTCCGCGGACCACAGTTTGGGAATGGCTGGTCTAGAGCACATACAGTACATGCATGTGCACTCTTCAAAAACGGTGCTCTCATGACAAGCTAAAAGACGTAAATGACATTTGTATATATTCAAAATAAAATATATAGATTGTACTGAATATCAGCTTGCTTATTTTGCTTAGGATACGGATTAATGAAGTCTACACGTCATAAAAACACAAAACATGCTTTGGTCCACAGGTTGAGAGCTTTCGTTCCAACAACATAACTTTGCAATGCTTTGACGACGGATCTTGTGACCATAGTTGTTTAACAGGAACATCTGAGTTTGCATTTCTTGTGATGTATGCCATGTTTATGAGACACGCTCTGCTCTTACGTCGCTGCTCTGGAGTGCCAGCAACATATTAGTATCACTAAGTTTTCTCTCAACGATGTAAGGGCCAGAGAACTTAGCTTGCAAGGCTGTTCCAGGCAAAGGAAGTAGGGCCTGGCTGAAAGTCACGCCTCACACTTTTATGGTCAAAATGAGTTTTCATCTTCGCTTGAGACTCCACCAGATGAGCTTGAGCTAACTGACAAGCTTGGTGAAGACGTTCACGTACTCAAGTATAGATACTGGTGCAGAAGTCTGTGAAAGCAACTGTCCACTCAGTAACCTTAGTGGGCCTCTCACGGTATGGCCAAACACCAATTCTGCAGGGCTGAATCCGAGTGACTCCTGAACACTTTCTCTTATTGCAAACATCATTAAAGGTAGACCGTCCACCCACTCTCTACCAGTCTCTGTGCAAAATCTTCAGAGCATAAGAGTCTGGTGAAACCTCTCCAATGCACCCTGAGACTCTGGATGGGATGCACTCGCTAATTGATATTAACTCCCAATTCACTCAGCATCTGTGTAAACACTTTTGATGTGAAATTAGAACCCTGGTCAGATTGAATAGCCTTAGGCAAACCAAAGAGAGAACAGAAGCAAATTATCTCTTTAACCACTGATTTAGCTTTTATTGTGCGGAGAGGAATTGCTTCTGGCTAGAGAGTCGCAGTGCACATGATGGTTAAGATATATTGATGCCCAGATTTAGATTTATGTATGGGACTTACACAATCTACAAGCAGCCATTCAATCGGTTCGTGAAGAACAGGAATCGGTTTTAGAGGAGCTACCGGGATGGTCTGGTTTGGCTTCCCCACTAACTGGCATGTATGACATGAGCGGACAAATGTAGAAACTGCAGACTTCAAACCAGGCCAAAAGTAGTATCTGGTGATTTGATGGAATGTTTTTGTTACTCCTAAATGTCCTGCTAGAACATTCTCATGAACTAACTCTAGTACATGGTGTCGATAATCAGTGGGTAATACAATCTGGCGAACCTCTTGCCACTTTGCATCACAATGCAGAGGTTCCAGTTACGCATCAGAATTCCAAAATTCCAGAATTCTTCCCAAAAATATGCCATTCTAGCTTTAGGTACTTGATTGAAGTCTACTACAGCATCCCTACAAGCAGCCAGGGAAGGATCAGAAATCTCCAGTAAACTCCACCTTACCTACTTTCAATGTAATGTTTGGTAACACAGGGGATTCAATGTTTTCTAACTCAACCTTAGATTTAACTTTGGACACCCTCTCTATATCCTCAGGTTGAGAAAACAGTACAGTATCTGAGAGATCTGCAACATCTCCAGATCAGTAATCTCCAGTAAACTCCACCTTACCTACTTTCAATGTAATGTTTGGTAACATAGGGGATTCAATGTTTTCTAACTAAACCTTAGATTTAACTTTGGTCACCCTCTCCATATACTCAGACTGAGAAAACAGTACAGTATCTGAGAGATCTGCAACATCTCCAAATTGTTGAATAGGAAGGGAATAAAGATGCATACTGAGTCGCAAGCTCAGATACTTCAGTAGTAATGGATTCATGAACAACAACAGGACGATGAAAGATTATGCTACCTGCAAGATCATTTCCTAGAATTAAACCAACCCCATCTACCGGTAACTGTGAACATACCACCAGCGTCACTAAACCAGTAACACGTTCCAACTTCAAATACACTTGATGAAGAGGAACATTGACACAAACCATTCCAAAACCACGAACTAGCACATCAGTACCCATATATGATTCAGCAGAAAAAGGGAGCCTCTCTTCCAAAATAAAAGACTGCGCAGCCCCAGTGTCCCTTAGATTCCTTAACTGTCTTTCCTCTGACTCAGATGAAAGAGAGACAGTACCAGTACAAATAAAAGGCTGATAAGTGATAGCATTCACATCGTATGCTTTTGGAACCTATTGCATTAGCGCTACACTTTTGAACTTGTAAGCAGCATTTTTTTGCTTCCACGCCGTACATTCCGAAATTAAATGATTGGGGTCAATGCAAAAAACTATGGTCTTGTCCGGTGTTGGTATTAAGACTAGGTGTTCGGAAAACTTCAAAGCTTCCCCCCATGGAAGGCTGACTTTTGTACAGTCGGGTTGCGGAAAACACAATTCGATGCATTAACACAAATTCATCGGCTGCAATAGCAGTGTCGGCTAGAGCCTGCACTTTTTGTTCGTTAAGATAAACAACAACGTTTCCTGGTACACACGTTTTATAAACTTCGCGCAGGATCAACTCCTGAACCTGCTCAAAGGTTGTGATCCCACTGGAAAGACACCACTTATCAAATAGTGTTTTCTTCTCTCTGGCAAATTCGACATATCTGTCTGGCTGATTTCACATGCGATCGAAATTTGTGACGATACGCCTCAGGCTCTAATTCATATGCTCTCAAAACCGCAGTCTTAACTATCGTAATCGAGAGCTTGCTCGATTGGCAGTGCAGCTGAGACCTCTTGCGGCTTCCCTACAAAGTTACTTTGCAAAAGTAGAACCCACAACTAAAAATAATGCTTTCGGGAAACACACCCCTGAGCGTTACAGACAGGCTGGGAAGAGAGGTGCTGCAATGATGTCTAATATTTGAACATGTATTTTGTACATTCAGCATGAAAACCTACTCTAGTAGTGCCCAAAATCAAGGCTTTCTAAAAGGGCATAATAGATCCTCTTTAAAGTTTCTTTTGAAACTCTGAGGAGAAATTTGAGAAGCAGCAGACTCCATTTGTTGTCCATGTAATCTCTTTGCTGTGTAGGAGAAACACTTGAGATACTAAGGAGATTACAGTATATCCTATGCGTTTTTTTGGTAAAACAGGTTTGTGTGCTTTAAAATTAGATTTGTTCTATAAACACGGCTTACTAACTTAAGTGAGAGCATTTTGAGTTCTCTTTATTCTGCAGAAGACTTGCAGTGATTGTCTACAGCCGCTCACCGTACCAATAAAGTGTTATTTTGTCGCATTTATTGCAAAGTCTGTTCATTCAAGTACTCCATTAAACTAAATCTGTCGCTGTTGTTTCTGCAAGCGAAACTGGCATTATCTGATTTGCCCCATGACTTCACTGAATGCCAAAGCCTCTGGTATTTCCTTGATGCACAATAAATTGGACTCATCGTGCAATTTATATCCATTAAAGATTGTGGAAATTCATAACAAACATGTTGTGTTCTTATAGCCTAAGAAATAATTCCAGCATTCAACATTCCCAATGACATTTCTTTTCCCCCTTCAGTAGCTGAACGCTTTGAATGCTTTCTGGGCATATGTCAGAGAATGACTTGGCAGACTCAGTGTCATAACTGGATTGAAAAGACCCTCTTGTGCTTTTACAATCTTTGTTGTCTGGCATCAGCGCGGAATAATCTGTCTCAGTTTGGGTTCACTGTGACTTTTGTCAGATCATTACAGCGAGTGAGAGCGGCCCAAATTGAAGGCAAATTGATACACCCACATGTTGTCATTGCTTGAAAACTTGTCCCGCAGGAAACACAATTATTGCGCCAGTGATCCATACATTTCCATATCGTTCACTATGCAAATGGACATGGACATAGACTTTTATTTGTAATATAAATGTTTTACACTGCAAAAATCTGTATTTTCTTTGATCAGGACGCACTTACTCGAGAAGCTAAATGAATTAAGACGTTTTGTTTCCTGAAAAAAAAAAGAAAAAAAAAGATCAACATTAAGCAAATTTATACTTAAAACAAGAACAAAAAAAAAATAATCTGCCAGTGGGGACAAAAAAAATAAAATATTTTTTTCCCTTTGAATTAAGTTTATTTTTCTGACCTCATTGGCAGATATTTGTTCTTGTTTTAAGAACAAATAAATAAATGTTTGTACTGGAAAATAAGATAAAATACTAAGTGAGAAAACTATTTTTTGCAGTGTAGGCTGCAATAATATGTGTTTAGATGCTGCAACTGCAACATTTTCAACACTTTTTCAAAAGATAATTTTAAATGGCTCTGCAGTGTGACAAATTACTTTTTATAAGTATAAACATTTCATGAATTATCTTTATGAACAGCAAGCACGATTATTATAATGCAATAGGAAAAATGCTGTTGTATATTATAAGAAATTGTAATGTTTCTACAATAAGGTCTAAGAAATGGTTTTGTGAGTCACTTTTATTTTATTTATTTACAAGGTAAAATGTAAATTCATAGTCCTTTTGAAAATATACTGTAATTAGATTAAGAATATATGTTTAAATTGTATGTATCTTTTTTTGTTACGTTTCAGTTTTTCAGAAGTCATGATGAGGACATAGAGGACAAACTCTCTTTTAGTCCAGCCAGATATTGACTTGATTATATTGATTCATTGTTGGGGCTTCTGTACTTAGAGCAGAATTATTTCTTAGATTTTCATTTCTTGTTGAATATTCCACCATGGCTTGGCAGCGAGATAGAGATAAGGGACAGCAAACAGCAGACCTATCTGCCTAAATTTAATAGGCTGCGATTCATCCCCCATAGACGCTACCATCCCCTCTCCTCCTTTTTTCACTGTCTGTCTCTTCTTTCTAGCTCTTGTTACGAAGATACATAATTACACCTGGACGCTCACACTCTTTTAATTAACTTGTTTGCTGTCGTGCTGACATCTTGCTCATGAAAGAAAGCGGAGATAATCAAAACTTCTCTTTAAATAAGCCACTGAATAAGTATTGAGTTGCTTTCATCTTCCCCCAACATTATTTTTAGTTGAGGCTATCAGACGGGGCCCGAGAAAAGTGAAACAGGCCTTCTTTGAAGATGACTAATTGTTCCAGGTAATTACATTCACTTTCTGTGGCGGTTCTGTGAAACTAAGCAAATGCTACATGGCAAGCTAAGGTGGAATAACACTTAAATTTTAGGAAAGGATGTTATGCCAATACTGATATAAGTCAATTAGACCAACTTCTCGCAGTGTTAAAGTATAAAAACAGTGTCATATTCATTAACCACCTGCAATCCAGTTATACCAGTTGCTAAATGTGTTAAAATCTGCATCTAAATTTAGTCATTGTTCTTTTCACCACAAAAATTCCTCTTTTATATGCAAATCAGACCTGTTATTGTATCAGCCATATTCACAAATCTCATCACAGTTTTTCTGGCTCTATTAACATTTTGCTGTACGTCACATTAGGAGAACCTGATTTCACCAAGTGCAACATGATCCTGGATCAACATCTTTGTGGAACAACATTCCATTCAACCAATCAGAATTGAGGGACAAGTTTACAGTTTATGGCTTACAACCAGGGTTAGGTGCTTCTACATCAGTGTTATTCACCTAACATTTCCCTCTGATTTTAGGGATAACTTACGAGTAGGCTTGGGGGTAGGGTTAGGACAAAAAAATTTCAGACAGGAATGTTGTTCCAGAAGCAACAAAATGACCCAGGAACACGTCTAACTCGGGAAAATCAGGACATTCGTCACATTACATAGAACTAAAATGATTTCATCTCCAAATTTCAAATTCATTTCAGGTTGACCTTGTGGTGAAGTGTGTAAAGAATAATGACTATTTCAAATAATTTGCTCAGAAACTGCTACTGTACACTGTTCAAAAGTTTGGGGTTAGTATGATTTTTTTTTTTTTTTAAAGAAATTAATGCTTTTATTAAATGTTTGGCCCTCTTGCGGTTAAAAACCAAAATTGCATGCATTTTGCAGAAGAACGTTGTTTTGGCTGTGCTTTGGCTCTGCGTGACTGTGCGGATGAATATGATTATCCTACTGCTCATAAAACACCCATACTAGGCTTAAGAGATATAACCAGTTTGTATGGAAAGGATCTAAAGATGACTAGATGAAGAAGTTACTGTAGCTTTACCCGTTAACAGACACGGTACTTTCTAATTCCAGCACAGCGGTAAATGAAATGACCCTTCACAATAGATAACGCTTTACAATGAACACGCGGCAAAGTAGCCGAAGCGTCTTTTCTCTATTTACGGATATGACGAGACACGCACAACCGAGGGATGTATGTGCGCAATGTCCCGTCAGGTCTAAAATATAAACACTTATAAAAGACTTACCATAGTGAATCAGGGTAAGACAAAACCATGTTTTGGAAGTGGGATTGATGATGTGTTGACACATTTAAAGTTTGTTAGTTTTGAACAGAAAATTTGCACAGTGTACCTTTAAGCATGCATTAAATTGATCAAAAGTGAAAGTAGAGACATGTTACAATGTTGCAAAACATTTCCTTTTCAAATTTCATAAATTCATAAATGCTGTCCACTTAACTTTGTTCATTAAAGAATCCTGAAAAAAAAAAAATGCATTACGGTTTTCACAAAAATATGAAACAGCACAACAGTTTTAAACACTGATAATCAGAAATGCAAATCATCATATTAGAATGATTTCTGAAGGATCATGTGACACTGAAGACTGGAGTAATGATGTTGAAAATTCAGCTTTGATCACTTGAAATTGTTAAACTACTTCACAATGCTATTGTTTTTTACGGTATTTTTGACCAAATAAATGCAGCCTTGGTGAGCAGAAGAGAAATCTTACAGACGTCAAACTTGTGAACAACAGCTCAGTGTTTTGAATAAAGCCACAGACACACATTTTTTAGACTCTTCAGAATAGGATATTTTAGCATTGAAATAGGACAGTGTCTTTTAAGAGGACCTTTTCCATGAACTATGCATTCACAAGCTTTGCACTGGTAGAGCGTTTCTCTTTACAGCGCTGTGGATTTACTGGCTCTGACAGTGAAGTGTTTTGGAGAGCTCTCGTCTTGTTGTACAGTTGACAGCCTGTCCGTGGGGGTCAATTAGCACCTCAATAATGGTGAAACAATCACAGTGAATCCTCTGAAATAGGATCGGTTATTTGATTTGACAGGTCATCACCACTTTCACGTTTCATGTCTTAAAAACCCATGGACATGCAGTAGTGCTTATCTCACTGTGTAGCGCTCATGCTCAGGAGTCAGTCTTGTCAGTGTGATGTTTTAAGGTAGATGTAGTTGAATATTAGAGCCTGGCTATATGTGAAAGCACTAATGAATAATTATACGTCTCTCATGCAAGCCGAGGTGTGTTTAACCTTTAAGCGTCCATGATGTTCCTGGCTATAATTCTCTCCATTGTTGCTGCATTGCTATATTTTTTCCCTGAATACAGCATTACTTTCTGCTTTTGTCATTGTAAGATTGTTTTGAATCACACAGATGTTCTCTTAAGGAAGTGTTCTTAACGTACGAACATTAAAGCCTGTCTTGAATTCTGTGTCAAATGAAACTTGAGCTTACGACTTAAGCGATCACTGCAAAAAAATGACAGTGTTTCTGTCTTGTTTTTCATTACAAAGATTTACAAATTCTTAAATCAAGATATATTTACTCGAAAGGCAAAAATACTTGTTTTGTTTTCTGGAGAGAAAAAAATCATCAAAAAGAGTTTGTGCTTAAATCAACAACAACAATAACAAAGATAATATTTTTCTATTTTCAGATATTTATTCTTGTTTTAAGCATTAACTCACTTAACTGTGATTGTTTTTCAGTAAACAAGACTTAATAACTTAAGAAACTTTGCTTCTTGATTTATGAATGATCAGAAAACGACAAAAGTATAGAGTATTGTTGCAGTTTATGTAATCTAATATGCTCATAAAGTCTACACTAATATTTAGTTATGCAGTACGGTGGCCTTGAATGATTATCATATTCACATACCATGGTATTTACAGTACATTGTACAGCCATGGTACTTTTTCTATAGATTATCCATAAGGTAATATTTCACACTGAGCACTTCACTGTAACAGAATGTATGTGATCTGACATGAAAGATAGGAAAGGCTTTCTCGTTATTGGTGTATTGATTAGTGGAGACCTTGTTCCTCAGTGACCTGAGCTTAAAGATGATGTACGTTCTCATTACAGAGTGCCATTTCAAACCCTTCAGAACTATTTCCCATATCTGAACCTCAATTGCACTTCTGCAATTACATTTTTTTTTCATTCTCCGCTTCAGATTTTATTCACATTTAGATGACGACCACATTGTTCTGAGAGTCTGACTGATTCAGTCTCCAAAAATAGAGCATTGGGAGCGTCCGCTGTACAGAAGATAGATGTTCACAGTTTGACAGACTCAGAGGAAATAAATTTGTTGCCTGAGTACATTTAAGATTCGGTGCATGCCCGAGTTTATTTCCCCGTTGTTTTGTTCTCTTCCACGACGGTTTAATAAAAATGCACCGACTGAATCTATCAAGTGGACGCCGCCACAATAATTATAGGTCAAGTTCAATTTCCAGGCTAACTGTTAAAAAACAAACTTGTGAAGGTTCAGGGACCTTCTGTTAAAGACACATCAATAGTTTAGCACTGTGGAAACCTGTGGAGTCCAATCTGTTTTTTTGTAAATTAAACAGCGTTTTTGGATAGGAAATGAAATGCTGAATGCGGGTCTGTCATTTTGTGCTACTGAAAGAAGAAAGTGGACTGATTACATTCTTTCAAAATTGGATAAATAATTTAACCCACAAAAAATAATGGAAAAGTGACAACGGAAACATGGGTTATTCATGAATGTTGACTTTGTTCAAAATGCATGGATTATTAATAAGATGAAAGAATAATATTGCAATGTGGTATCCAATGAAATCATAATTTAGGCCGAACATTACTGTTACTTTCTGAAGCATTCTATTGACTAAAATTTGAATATTTATAAGTGTTTCCCTAAACACTTCTGCAGGAAATTGTGGTTGCTCCCTATAATGGATTATTTTGATTATTCTAAACTGCATATAGTTTTTGTAACATTTATATAGTTTATTTTGTATTATTTTGTATATTTTTTTACAACACTTCAAAACACATTGGGAGATACAGAAAGCATTTACTTTTCCCTTTCTGATGTGCATGTGATCTATAGAAATGTGACATTCAACTTGTGATAGATGGTTTCCTTTAGTTTAGGGTCCAATTCTCGCTATTAACTAGTTGCTTATTTGCATGCATACAGTATGACTATGATATTGGCTGTTTATTAGTACCTATAAAGCACATATGAATGCCTTATTCAGCACGACCATATTCTACATCCCTTAATCCTTCTCAATACCTAAACTTAACAACTACCTACTAACTATTAACAAGCAATAATTAGGAGTTTATTGAGGCAAAAGTCGTAGTTAATAGTTACTGTAGTTAATAGTGAGAATTGGACCCTAATCAAAAGTGTGACCACTTAAAGGTGAAAAGATTAACCGATGCTCCGGAAGGAAGGGGGTGAAAACTTTTTGAATTTGAAGATCAAGGTAACTTGTACTTATTGTGTCTTCTGGGAAACAAGTACCTTCTGTAGCTTCTAAAGGGAAGTACTAAATGAAAAATATGATCTTTAGACAAAAGAAAAATGTACACATCTTCACCCTGTTCAAAAGTGTTCACCCCTTGCTCTTAATGCATCAAGGGACCCATGAACAATGATCACAAAACATAAAAACAGTCATTAATCATCCAGGTAACAACACACAGTATTAAGAATCAGGTGTGTGTAAACTTAGGGTAATGTCATATCTATGCATCACATTCACATCAGAGAGGTATTCGAGTTTGGCAATTGGCCTGCAAATTTCAAATATCAGTAAATTAAAGAAAACATAGGGAGATGAAAACTAATAACAAAAAGATAAATTATTTTATATTTAACAACAACAACTTTATTATTATTATTATCCTTAAAAAAAGTAGTATGGTGGCCTTAGATTATTACCATGTTGTATTGTACCATGGTGTTTACAAGTACCATGGTATTTTTTTTTTTTTTTTTTTTTTTGTAAATTCTGTGTTGAATCCATGAGGTAATATTACACACTGAGCATTATTATTATTATTAGCTATTAATATTATACTATTATTATTTTGGAAGTAGACAAATATTGAATCCTAATAATTTGTCTATTGATTAATAATTTGTACAGGCAAGCATGTTAATGGATTTCCTTATGAAGATGTCATTCAATGCAATGTTTTTGTCCCAAATCCTCTGAGGCGAAGTCTGATTAGCAGTCTCCAATAGATTTTTCTCTGAACGGGGGTTGACCAGCACAAAATCAATGTCTCATTATGGCAAAGAGTGGCCCACCATCAGATCAGCATTCATGTGTGAAAGCAACAGGAGGCTATGAGCCCAAATACTCAATATTAAAACAGCAACTAGTCATGGCAGATATTACAATTGATTATATGCAAAAGCTGCAATTAAAAACAATAAGTATAAGTTCATCTAAATTCACTCAGAACACCCCCTGATATTTGATTGACATCCTGCAGGTACAGAGACATGAGAAGTGGCACAATTCAGTCAATTCAAAGTTATTCAGCTACAACAGAGAGATACTGTGTACATGATTCAGCTGTCCTATAATGGAGTTGAGAAAAACTAAAATAAAAACATTCTTATGAAAGAGGTGATATTAATGCTAGACTAAATATCTAAAACAGCTCACTCCGAACATCTAAAAGGGCCTTTAATATCTTCCAGAAGGCTTCAGGCATAGGCTGCTACAGGCTTGAAAATGAAATTTTATGAAAACCACAAAAGGTTCAGGGTAAACGAAATAACATTATAAATAAATCCACCTTTTTTTCTGGATTCTTTTTGAATTCCTCGAAGTCCTTGATTTCAGTTGAAAAATTAATACATTAAATTCATAATGACACTGAGGATTAACTTATACTATATTGCAAAATTAAAGAGTACCACAAATGTATTCAATTATTTATTCAATTAAAGGTTTCGTCCGTCTTAAAAAAATCCTTCAGAAAATGTATTAAGAGGTAGAAACACTTGAGCAGTTAAGTTAAATTACAAATGCTCTGTATCATTTACGCATTATACAAAGTGAAGTGCATTCACTGTGAAAATACATTCTGCCACATGATACTTACTGTTACAAAACATTTTCCATCGTCGTTAAAATTAATGTCAAATTATCGACAAATGCAGTCACTGATGATGAGGTCGTTGATCAGAATACAATTGATGATCTCTGATCTCTGTCACTGATGAAATCACTTACAGAATGACTTAAGAGAAAAAAACAATGAAGCTGTGATCAAATTGGGGCTTAGTCTATGGTTTACAATAATGTGCTGAAGTATGTCATATTGTTTCATTTTACCAGTTAAATCCAGTTATCATATTTATTTAGGTTTAAATATTGTGTTTCTCGCGTTTGCTTTGCATTGCATTGACAGTCCAGTCAATTAATGAGTTAACATCTCTTTTCATTTCATTTCATTTCATTTCATTTCATTTCATTTCATTTCATTTCTTAAAGGGATACTTCACCTCTGGAAAGATGAATGTGTATTTAAAATAGGTCATTTATGTAGAAGACATGTGAAATTATTTTTGAATTTGGAGCATTCTAGACTAAGAAAAGCCAGAAAATGTATTTTTGGCTTATGTAGATGAAAGACAACAACTCCCAGAATGCACTTGCTTCGCTGCCCTAGGAGGCCACTCCCAAGCCACGCCTACCGGTAAGAGTTTGGACGATCTATGGACGATCTCGACGGCTGGACATGTCCGGGAAAAAGAGGATGGCATTGGAAATCAAACGCACTGGCACTGATCTGTGATAGGTCTGTTAGCGCATTAGGTCCAACCCCCTATGGGCGGGTTTGAAAGGGTGGGAACTAGTGCTTAGGGCTGCACGATTAATCGTATTTTAATCGCGATAACGATATCGGCCTCTCTCGATTCATTTAAAAAAATCGTCGCGATATTTGCCAGCTCGTTTTTTATCCTGGAAACGCTTTTTTTATTATACATTTGCATTTTCTTGCATTGTAAACAAGTCCTCACTAGCACTGATGTTTGTGGTTGCCAGATCTGAATAGCTTAAATCTCCCAAATTACCTAAACAGAGCTTTTCTCTTACATTTTATGCCCCGTGTTTTACTTAATCGGTGCAATCTGGCAACCCTGCGCGCGCGCTCTACATTGCGTAAAAAGCACTGATCTCCACAGCGATATGCTGTTTGCATGAAATTGTTACACAGCCAGTCTGTTTCTTCACAAGCCACTTGTGCTGTTTGTGACTAAATCTGTTTCTAAATGAGTTTCACTGTTCTATTTTTTGAAGTTTAAGTTTTTACCAGTTTTCATGATGTCGTGAATCAGTTGAAAACGACAGCCACTGCCCGTTTTCAGTGTGTATCAACAAGTAGACTATATGCAGTACGAATTTGCTGAGCGATCTGGATCTGTAGCCTACTTTGTCTCATTTTCAACCGAAATGTGTCGCTTAGAAGATCTAATGTGAAGACACATCACAAAGCGCTCATCTAACGTTAAATCATGCCATTTGTATTGACTTGCTGTCTGAGGAAGTTGTAGTTGGCTAAATGGTTTGAAATTAACACCCGCCAAATGCGGCTAAAAATGAACTTTGGCGGGGATCGCTGTCAAATCACTGGCCAATTTGGCATGTTTTTATGTTTACTTACTTTGCTGGGGAAATTCGTGTAAACCAAATCTGCTCGGATTTTGCGCAAATACTCGTGCAAAACCGTTAACTGTCTCTTCTCTTTCTCTGTAGTTTCTCAAATGAGAATAATTGTGATAAATTATCACGATTATAATTTTGAGCAAAATAATCATGATTATCATTTTAGCCATTATCGTGCAGCCCTACTAGTGCTTGCAGTCTCATCAGAAATCCGCCCCTCTTACTCTTCCTCCGACAATGACGCAAAATGACGATTTTTGCGTCATTGTGGGAGGAAGTGTAAGAGGTAAATACGGATTTCTCCCGTCTCAGGGGAAAATGAGAGAGTGTTGCACGACCATTCAATAGTAGGACTGGGTTTCTAACAATGGAAAGCTTAATGCAAATGGGTGAAGTGTTCCTTTAAGGTTACACTTTATTTAGATGGTCCTTGTTAAATATTCTACTAACTATGAGTAACTTTGCAACTACAGTACATGTCAGCTAACTCTCATGAGGGTATTAAGACCCTGATATACTCACAGCAAAGTTCTTTTTCGTTCTTCGTTTATAGGGTAAAAAGAAGTTTGAAATACCTTTGCAGCGATATACTGTCAGTGACATCCCGACGCACCCACGTAGAGAGCAACCTTTAGATGAATATGCAACTATCTGCTGCTCCATTGCATCTTAAGAACAAAAAAATATTGCACTTCATACAATAAAATGCTTTAAACCAAACAGCTTTACAGTATTAAACATGAAAAAAGAAAAAAAAAGAAAAATTTAGTGTTGGTTTCAATTAGAATTACACTTTAAATTCAATTATAAGGCAGCTCCAGTATATTAATGTTTCACTCGCGGACATCTGACCTCGACATGTTAGTAGAATAAGTTGACATGTAGTTGCAAAGTTAATTATATCAGTAGAATGTCTGTTGGGGAACATCAAAATAAAGTGTTATCAGATATCAAGCAGACAGTCTGCTGATATTCTAAGGACTTCTAGTTGACATGTAGTTAGTAAAATGTATTAGGTGGACCATTGGAATAAAGTGCAACCTTTCTTAACTTGACAGTCCAGTCGATTAATGAGACAGGAAAAATATAGCAGACAGATGATACTTCTTTCATTTACACTAGAAATAGGAGGTCTCATTTTGGAAAGTGTGGAGGTTGGTGGGGTATATTGTTTATATGTTAAATCCACATATCATACTTACTGTGCATACTTCTCATTGCCAAAATAGTATTAGTATTATTGTAGTATGCCAAAAGATGAAAAGAATAACAGCGATTAACTGACCATTGAGTTGTTCAATGGTGAATTCTCCTCAGAGATGGGCGTGTTAATGAATCTCTCCCTTATGAGTTACCTGAGGTCATTAGTGCTGCTCTTTGAAGAATATAATGATGTGTCCTTTATAATGATAATATTGAGATTGTAAAAAAATGTTTCATTGTGTCATAGCAGTTCAATCCCATCATTTTCAACACTGTTCTGGGCGTGATCTGGTTAGTAACATTATACGGTGATTACGTTTTTTCCTAGTTTTGCCAAACTGAGATTAGCAGCGAGCAGGGATTATCCATGAATAAGCCATCATATTATTAACACAGACTTCTGAAGAGCTTCCGTAACCTGAAAAAGCAGATTAAAGGCGTCAGGTGACGATTTAGTGATTCACGTGCAATGATACAGGACGAGGGTTGTAAAGGTAGATTTGGGAAGGTTATTAAATTTGGTGTAGCTATGAGCCGTATCATTTTGGGGAGCAGCTAAGTAAGAGATCTGAGTTTACCTCAGTCATTTTTGGCTCCTTACAGGGGATGAAAGAGGTTATTTAAATGCAAATTTAATTCCTTTGTCCTGCGGTTCAGACAAGGACCAGAGAAATATCCTGGACTGAAAATGGCTGCAGCATTACATAATTGTGCATGGTCCTCTTCCGGAAATAAGGCTCTTCTGCCCTCTCACTTCTTTCTATTTGGTTTCATTTATTTTTTTAAAGAGTGAAGATGCACAAGTCATTTGATCCGTGTCAAAGTGCGAATGAGATTCATTTGTGATGTCCACAATGAAATCACTTCCAAAAAGAATCCGTTTTTCTGGATGAGGTGTCGTATTTGTGACCCTGGACCACAAAACCAGTCTATGGGTCATTTTTTTCTAAATTGAGATGTATGGATCATCTGAAAGCTGAATAAATACACTTTCCATTGATGTATGTTTTTTTAGGATAGGACAATATTTGGGTGAGTACAACTATTTGGACAACTATTTGAAAAAGTGGAATCTGAGGGTGCAAAAAAAAAATCGAAATATTGAGAAAATCGTCTTTAAAGTTGTCCATTTCTATTGGTGATTTTGCTACATCCACTCACAAAAATATTATATATATATATATATATATATATATATATATATATATATATATATATATATATATATATATATATATATATATATATATATAAGGTATGAAGTTTACTAAATCTTCATGTATCATGATCTTTACTTAATATCCTAATGATTTTTGTCATAAAAGAAAAATCGATTATTTCGAATTCGACCCATACAAATTTTTTGTTGGCTATTGCCAAAAATATACCCTTTTAACTTATGACTGGTTTTGTGGTCCAGGATCACATTTGTACTGATTTAAAAGATCCCATTTGTACTGATCTAAAAGATCCCTGCACTTCTTTCAGGCAAGATGTCACTCATTATTTCAATTCTTTTTCTTGCTCTGTAAGTAAAGCAACCTATAAGGACAAAGAAAGGAGTGCTGTTAGGTGGTTTTTGCATCTGACAGACCCTATTTGATTGGAATTTAATGTATTGGATCTTTAAATGAAGTTGGATAAATAAGTATGTCCAACTATATTTGCATACATACTGTAAATTATGCTGGCGTATAGGGTGATATAGCCAATATAGCAAATCTTAACTTAACGATTGCATGCATTGTCACAAAATATAAACTAACCAATCGCTTACGTTTGGTCGTGGTGCAACCCAACAACTCAAACTAGCGCACAACCTCAACGTCATTGTTCTCAGCCGCTCCCTCTGTTCGCTTTTTCGGAGAAAACCCACGAATATACCGCAAACCCAGACGGAGTACTGAAGGAAAATGAAAATTGAGCGGAAGTACGTAGGAGGGCGGAGCCAGGCTAGCTTTGAACAACGTGTATTGTGGAAAGCACTAAATTTGACTTCACTTTGTAAGTTGTCTTTGTCAGGTTTAGGCTGGATTTGGCCCTCATTAAGCCTACAGTAGAAGATGCCCTCAGTAAGAATAAAAGTTTATTAAATGAAGGCCTTTGCAAAGCAGGTTTTATGGGTCAAGCTAAATTACAGCATGGCTTTAGCAAATGGTTAAATTGATTTACTTAAGTAAAGAGTACAATTACTTAATTAGGAGTTAAGACACCATAAATGTATACACCCCCTTTGACTCGCACAAGTAAAATTTAAGGACTTGTCTTCTGGCTTTCAAAACTGCTGATGTCGCATTTCGTATTGTTCAAGTGTGCTTGAGATCACAGTATATTATAGTCCAATAAATCCACCGGATCGCACTATGCAGCCTTCAGGGAAAGCTTATTTGGAATTATGCAGCCCATAATCTTAACATTAGCCATCATATAGAATGAAAAACCCATTGCAGCCTAATGAATAACAGAAGCGTTTTAAACCAGTAATTACTGCAACAAGAATATCTGAACAGTGTCTTTTAGAAATTGAAAAGTTGGTAGATAATTGTCTCACACAGTAACTTTCCTTAAAATTGACATGAACTCAGAATGACTCGATTTAAAGTACTTTGATGCACTTTTTGAATGTCCTGGTTTTATTGTGAATGATTCATCAGTGCATGTTGAAAATGCTTGTTTTCTTAAACTTACAGAAATATACTTGAGAATCTATGGAAATCTACGGAGAAAGAAACTTGCTCCGTTTCTTTTCAGCTGTCGTCACCTATAGGCTATTGGTTAACGTTAATGTTCACTAAAAGCCAAATAGACATTGTTTTCAGCAACTGTTTATGGTAATGAATGCCTTCTAAAAAACTTAATGAGAGTTAATGCACTCATTTAATGCTGATTAAGGTTATTGTTGTGTAAAGTTCGTATTAGTATCTCAGTATTTCACCGGCTCACACTTTTCAGGCTTTTGAACTCAATGGTAATATTTCAGTTATTGCTGTAACCTTCTTTACATTAACATAAACTGGTGACATCAATTGAAAATAAAACAAAAAAAGATTACAGAATAGGAACACATCTTTTCTTTGGAATAACATGCGTTGATGAATCGTGCATAAGACAGTGAATGTGTGTTTTTCTCTTTTGCAACTTTGGTCAATGGATTGTGCTTTCTTCCAAAACTAAAAAATTAATTTGTACTCATTAACACGGCTTTCTCCAGAGGTTTCATCAACACAATGAAGAATGAGTTATTTATTTTCTCTAACAATGTGCAGACCAACAGTATTTGGCACAGTCTGGATTCCAGGTTGCATTTTTCAAGGTTTTGCATTATAAGGTGAAATTTGTGGGTAACCTTAATCAAGACTAGTACATTTTCCATTGTTTGGTTTGAATAGCTGCATGTGTCTCCTGAAATAACAAGAAATTTTCAGCCAACCAACAACTGGCAGCTGGAAACTGGGTCAAAACCAATATCAGTCTTTTGATTCTGTGATGAACATCTACTGAAAGTGTAATTTGTTGTCAAGCTACACTGTTCAGTGCTATGTTTTTACCATATTAATGCACAATTTTGAACTTAATTGCTAATTTGGGCTACTAATTTAGGTTTATGAGTCTGATTACATGATGTACAATTGAGCCAGAACTTATAGGGCCAATTTTCCATGGCAAAAAAAGCACATCTGGAACAACAAGCTACAACTTTGGGAAGAATGTAAGTGAACTTGATGCACAGGGGCTTTGAATCGTTTCATGAGTTCTCATGCGTTCTGTCCCCATCAGCTCTCCATGAAGTGGGCTTCAAAAACACCACAGTGACCTCCAAAGGAGAGTCTCCTGGTGGTGATCTTGGGAAACGTGCAAAGGACAAATGCAGTGCAAATTTGAGTTAGAAATAGACACTGTGCTAAATTATGTTCTGCTTGTGCTAGATTAGGTGTCCAGTGGAAATCTGTGATTACAACCAGGTCAGTCATTAACCAGGGCAATTGCACTAATGGATCTATTGTTTTTCGGACAAGTCCTTTCAGTGTATTAACATGCATTGTAGTGGCCAAATGTTATGTCTGGATGTCGAAACAAAACTATGCAATATTCTTAGACAAAATCTTCAACTAATTTTAAATAAAGTTTTAATAGAGGGTGAAGATGTACATATTCCTAGGCCGGACATCACTTTTGGCCACTACTGTATCTCTATAGCCAATATCTCATCCTCACCTGTGATTTCTGAAGTAAGCAATAACTGAAACACATTCTCTTGTTCATTTTAAGTCAAGTCAAGTCAAGTCAAGTCAAGTTTATTTATATAGCGCTTTTCACAACATAGGTTGTATCAAAGCAGCTTCACAGTAATAAATTAAAACAATCCATCAATGTTTGTTTCTAGTGGAACGTCCACGTTTGGTAATGCTGATCAATAGTATCGTTGATTGATTAATTCAATTAAATATCCCCAAATATCCCCAACTGAGCAAGCCAAAGGCAACAGTGGCAAGGAACCGAAAAACTCCATCAGGTGACTTAATGGAGAAAAAAAAACCTTGGGAGAACCCGGGCTCAGTCGGGGGCCAGTTCTCCTCTGGCGTTTATGAACTAGAGACCGGATTTAACTGTAAGATTAAAAGTATTATATAAATGCCTGGCTGAAGAGATGCGTCTTTAATCTAGTTTTAAACTGGGAGAGCGAGTCTGAGCAACGAACAGTATCCGGAAGACTATTCCAGAGTTTTGGAGCTAAATGTGAAAATGCTCTCCCTCCTTTGGTGGATCTGGATATCCTAGGTATGACCAAAAGCCTCAAATTTAGTGATCTTAAAGAGCGCGGTGGATTATAGGGCGATAGAAGATCGGTTAAATAGACTGGAGCTAAGCCGTTTAGGGCTTTATAAGTCAGTAGCAATACCTTGTAATTAATACGTGACTTTATAGGTAACCAATGTAGTGATGATAAAATTGGTGTTATATGATCATATTTTCTTGATCTAGTAAGAACTCTAGCGGCGGCATTTTGAACTAACTGTAGTTTGTTTATTGAGGATGCAGGACAACCAGCTAATAAAGCATTACAGTAATCTAGTCTCGAGGTCATGAATGCATGAACTAACTTTTCTGCATCAGAAACTGATAGCATGTTACGTAGCTTAGCAATGTTCTAAAGGCTGTTCTTGTAACATATGAAATATGATTTTCAAAAGACAGGTTGCAGTCTAGTATAACACCCAGGTCTTTTACTGTAGAGGATGAAGTAACAGGACATCCTACTATGTTAAAGTTGTATTGTGAGAGGTTTTGTGGGTGGTTTTTTGAACCGATAAGTATTACCTCTGTCTTGTCTGGATTCAATAAAAGGAAATTGCGCGTCATCCAATCTTTTATATCTTTAACACACTCTGTCAATTTGGATAATTTAGCGTTTTCATCTGGCCGTGATGAAATATATATTTGAGTGTCATCAGCATAACAATGGAAACTAATTCCATGTTTCCTTATAATATTTCCAAGTGGCAGCATATATATTGAGAATAATAGAGGGCCTAAGACAGATCCCTGCGGCACTCCATAGTTTACTGGAGTTATGATCGATTTTTCTCCATTTAAATAAACAAAATGGTAGCGGCCTGAACCCAGACTGAAACTTTTCATAGATCTCA
Source organism: Scardinius erythrophthalmus (assembly GCF_964197995.2). Taxonomy (NCBI): domain Eukaryota; kingdom Metazoa; phylum Chordata; class Actinopteri; order Cypriniformes; family Leuciscidae; genus Scardinius; species Scardinius erythrophthalmus. The sequence continues at coordinate 4,162,595 of NC_138240.1, read as the reverse complement.
TTTTCTTGCAAGAAAGAGCCCAGTTGAGAGGACACAACTTTTTCTAGTATTTTAGACATAAAAGGTAGATTTGAAATTGGTCTATAATTTGCTAGATTATGTGGATCTAATTGTGGTTTCTTAATGAGAGGTTTTATAACTGCCAGTTTAAATGTTCTTGGAACATGACCTAATGATAAAGATGAGTTAATAATATTGAGGAGAGGCTCTTCCACTACAGGTAACACTTCTTTCAATAGTTTAGTTGGTATAGGATCTAATAAACATGTTGTTGTTTTAGATGAAGTGATAAGTTTATTTAACTCTATTTGTTCTATAGTTGTAAAGCACTGTAATTGTTCTTGCGGGGTGATAATTGAGGCTGAATTATAAGGCGCGATTGAGGATTGAACGTTTACAATTGTGGTTCTGATGTTTTCTATTTTCTCAGTGAAGAACTTCATGAAATCATTACTACTAAACTGTAACAGAATATTTTGTTCAGGAGACATCTGTTTATTTGTTAGTCTAGCCACGGTGTTAAATAAGAACCTAGGATTGTTATGGTTGTTTTCTATTAGTTTGCGGAGATGCTCAGCCCTGGCCTCTTTTAGGGCCTTTTTATAACGTGACATACTGTCTTTCCATGCGATTCTAAAGACCTCCAAGTTATTTTTTTTCCATTTACGCTCTAAATTACGGGTTTCTCTCTTTAGAACACGCGTAGTATTGTTGTACCATGGTGCTTTACTTTTCTCTCTGACCTTTTTTAGTCTAATGGGTGCAACAATATCCAATGTACCAGAGAGAATGGTGCTCATAGTGCTAGTTAATTCCTCAAGTTCATCTGTTTGTTTGGGTTCACTGAGCAGCAGAGACAGATCAGATAAGCTATTTGAAAAATGATCTATGGTGGATGGAAGGATTGTTCTGCCTAATCGATAACGCGGCGCAGCATGATATATTACAGGGGTACGTAATATGCAAGTTACCATGTAATGGTCAGTGACATCTTCACTTTGTGGAATGATATCTATATCGGTTGGATCGGTTCCATGTGATATAATTAAATCGAGTGTATGATTAAAACGATGAGTTGGTCCGGTAACGTTTTGCTTAATCCCAAAGGAATTTAATAAATCTGTAAACGCAGCCCCTAGCGCATCATTTGAATTATCTACATGGATATTAAAGTCTCCAACAATTAATGCTTTATCGAAATTAACTAATAGGTCTGAGAGAAAATCTGCAAACTCTTTTAGGAAATCAGCGTAAGGCCCTGGCGGTCTATATACGGTAGCCAAGGCTAGAGATAATAGGGATGTTTTTCTAACATCTAAGAGCGTAACATTTAGTACAAGTACTTCAAACGAAATAAACTTATAGCCCGTTTTCTGAGTAACATTGAGAATATCTCTATAGATTGTTGCAACACCGCCGCCACGACCAATCAGACGGGGTTCGTGCTTATAGGAGTATCCTGATGGAGTAGACTCATTTAGACCGAAATAATCATTTGGTTTAAGCCAGGTTTCAGTAAGGCAAAGTACATCGAAGCTATTATCTGTGACTATTTCATTTACAATAACTGCCTTAGGTGTGAGTGATCTAATGTTTAGAAGACCTAGCTTTAGAAATTGTTTTTGATTACTAATAGCAACATTTTCTGTTTTAATAACAATTCGATTTTTTCTAGATCCTGCAGTAGATTTATTATTTGATCTCACTAAACGAGGAATAGACAGATTTTATGCGATGTTCAACACTGTTTATATCAGTTAAATTGGTGCAGCAGAGACTATGATTTGGACTTTTGGTTACTAGTCAAAAGGTATTTAACGTTTTGGAGATGTTATCTGACAGAAGATCCGATCCGAATCTGCTTGGGTGTAAGCCATCAGCACGGTAAAGCCTAGGACGCTCCCAAAACAGATTCCAATTATTTACTGTGGCGAGCAGGACGAGGCCGAGGGCCGTGGGAGGACGGCGCGAGGCCGGTGGCGTAATTATGATGAGCTACACCTGTGAGACGCACCGGTCTCGCATCTCTCACGGAGGAGCGGAGGCATAAAGGAGGAGCGACGACAGTGAAGAGCGAGAGAGGACAGGCCTGTGTTTTAGTTGATGTTTTGTTTTTGGTTTGTGTTGCCAGCAGTCGTCCGTGAGGGGCTGCTGGCTTTTATTTTCATTTTTGTATTTGTGGATTTATTTATTAAAATATGTTGAATGTTCGCCGGTTCCCGCCTCCTTCTTCCCGTAACAACATACCTCGTTACACTGGTGCCGAAACCCGGGAAGGAGGAGGAACGCGCTGTCAAAGAGCCCTTGCCGCTGTTGGGAATCCGCGGTGCCATCGAGCATGGCGGGCAGTTTCCGTCGCCATGGACGCTCGAGGCGGTGCGCTGGAGTGAGTTGCCGGGGGGACGGACGAGCTCGCTGCTGGCCGCCTGGGTGCTGGAGGGGCGGCTGCCGTCCGGTAGGGAGCGGAGGAGTCGTCGCCGTTCGCCGTGGGCCGGAGCCTGCTGCCATCCGCCATGACGGGGAGGAGCAGGGAACGGGGGACTCCTGCCGACTGCCCGAACCTGGAGGAGCCGTCGCCGTCCACCAGGCGGCGGAGGAGTGTCGTGCCGTCCACCGAGGTCTATCCAGCGTCACCGCCAGGCACCGCGGAGAAGATCGCCCAGCGGGTGGCGGGCCGGATGGCAGCGCGTTGTGGGAACCGGATCAAGTTTTTTTTTTTTTTTTTTTTTTGTTGTTGTTTTTTCTCTCTCTCCCCTCTCTCGTCTCTGTCGCTCCTCATGCTTCCGTCTCCTGTACTCTCGCCTCGTCTGTCCATACCCCCGGGTACCGCAGCCGCCGTGATCGGTCCCCCCGGGGAGGGGGGGGGGGGAGTAGGCGCAGCCTCGGTGGTACCCCCCGGCCTGCGAGGGGCGATGGGGGTATGTGGCGAGCAGGACGAGGCCGAGGGCCGTGGGAGGACGGCGCGAGGCCGGTGGCGTAATTATGATGAGCTACACCTGTGAGACGCACCGGTCTCGCATCTCTCACGGAGGAGCGGAGGCATAAAGGAGGAGCGACGACAGTGAAGAGCGAGAGAGGACAGGCCTGTGTTTTAGTTGATGTTTTGTTTTTGGTTTGTGTTGCCAGCAGTCGTCCGTGAGGGGCTGCTGGCTTTTATTTTCATTTTTGTATTTGTGGATTTATTTATTAAAATATGTTGAATGTTCGCCGGTTCCCGCCTCCTTCTTCCCGTAACAACATACCTCGTTACATTTACAAAGAGCAGTTTCTGCTCAGTGCACCATGACATTAACCATTCATTTAGCGCGAATAATCTACTAAACTTTTCATGACCTAGTCGGTACGTGGGAAGCGGTCCTGACACAATGATCGTTATATCAGGCGATGTGCTGCGTACCGTATCGATCAGATTCCTGAAGTCTTTTTTCAGAACTTCCGTCTGGCACAGCCTGATGTCGTTCACCCCTGCGTGCAGGACAACAGTTCCGACGCGCTCGTTCAGAATCTCGGGAACGCGAGCGGCGATTTCAGAAACAAGAGCACCAGGAAAGCAGTGACTATGCACCTTACTTTTATTTAACGTAGCGTGTACGTGTCGAACGATGGAATCGCCGATGATCTCAGCATCGCGTTCTGTTTCGCGAAGAGGGGAGAAGCGGTTTTGTGTGGATATCTCGAAAACCGGGAGGGTCGGAGAGAGTTTTCTTGGTCTAGACCTGACTCGCGTCTTCCGCTGCGGAACTATCCAGGCTTCGTGGTGGCATGTTGGAGCCGGAGTGAACGAGACCATGGCTGATCGCGACCTCGACGCTCGGGACCGATGTTGAGAAACGCACGGAGTAGACGAGGTCGGAGTCAGCGGGTTAGTAACGTAAGGCCGGTGACACACTGGATGCGTGGCGTGAGCGTGGCGTTTCTGTTGCGTGTCAGCTGCGTGGCGGCTGCATCGCGTTTTCCATGTCTTTGCACACCAGAAGCGTGTCTGACGCGGCGCTGCTACTGCTAGGTGACATATTGGTGATATATTTGAAATATGGGGAGAGAGTTGTGGAAAGCCTATACTTCATGTTAAACAAATATATAGCAGCAAAGACAACTTCGGCAGTGTTGACGGCAATATAGACTATAGAATATTTCATTCTGTATTGACAGGTGCAGTATTTGAATATCGCCTAATATTTTTTTAAATTGCATTTATATTTGCATTTATGTCAAACCCTAGACACTTTCAAACATCAAAATGACATTTATTAATATGTATTCGTGTCAAAATTTCATATAAACATCTTTTCCTTTTCCTATTCAATTTTGCTTGGAAACGCTTCCAAGACGCTTGCGTGTCGCGTGAAAAATAGGCGCCGGTTCTCAAGCCGCGCCTGAGACGCGCGTGTCACGCACGCAGTGTGCAAGCTCTAACCTGTTAACATGGGAGCCGAAATAAAAACGGACACGCCACGCAGCTGAGACGCTTACGCCACGCATCCAGTGTGTCACCGGCCTTAATCTCTGATTTGTGTGCATCGGCGCATGATGTTTCAAGAGCCAAACGCCGGTCTATCAGCTCGGCTTGTCTCACTAAAAGGTCGTGGATCTGTTTCTCAACAGCTTCCAGCTCAGACTGCACAGCGTGCAGCTCAAATGTGTCCTCACCTGCACCAAAAGGTAGGCTACTTACAGGCCCGGCTGCAGAATGAAATGACTGAGGGGGCATGTGAAATTGTTAAGGGGGCTTAACTTTATACCATCAATGAACAATACACAATAACTTGCTTAGTAAAAAAAGATAAGCCAGCTTCATTTATTATGCATATATTAACCCTTTCACGCTTAATTTTAATATTCTAACTGACTCTGAGTTTTTTCAAGGCGACTGTTATTTTAGAATTTAGAACGTTCCCCCTTAATGTTTCCATGGCAACGCGTCATATTTGTCACGTGACACACCGCGGATATATCGCTTTTATCAGAGAATGTCTAATATGGCGAGAAGTTTCACTCTCAGTACACTTCCGGCTTCTGAACTGGTTGCAGTTCCACTCTGATTCCATATGAGGGCGCTCACAGGACGAGTGCAGAATGAATGGAGGTCTATGGCGCTATACCAATAAAAATCCACTTTTCTCAGGATATAATTTTTTGTCTAGTAATTTGAATGTTGTATTCGAAAGGAGATGCAAATAAATTACAGATTGCTGGGTGTTAGATTTTTTTTGAGTCACTTATTTGCTTTAAAAAGTATTTTAAAGTGTCAATGACGTCATATACATGTACGACCAGAAATACTGCTTCACGGCAATCCTTCAGTCACTTTGGTGCGTTCGCGCTCTGCACTTTCTTTTCACTCGAGGCATCGACAACACAGCTGACACAGGTAAACACACTTGCTAGAAGAGTTTTTGTTTTGTTTGTTTCTGGTCCCGCTGCGGATGACACGATGCCATCAAGCGGTATCTCTGGTCGTAATCAGTCCTTCACTGACCAATCAGCGTTCATTAGCAGAATGCTAGCGTGTTATGGGCAACAACAACTCAACTTGTAAGAAATCGAAAGGACATAAGTACTCGTTCATTCAACTTTCGACCTAAAACCCATGTTGAACTTGCAAAATCTACAATCAGATTTGAGATTTATCAACGGCAATCGGGTGAAAGAGATACATTTAGCCGTCTAGCCCCATAGACTCCCATTCATTTTGCACTCATGGCGATCGCCCCCCAGTGGAACTCTGGTGGTACTACAACCAAAATTCGGTACAATAGAGCTTAATAGGGAGTGGGCAGGCTCTCCGTAGACGGGCTCTGGCTTTTATTTCCTTTTCCCTTTTTGATTCAAAATACTCACAAACTTGCTTATCATGTCATCAACTATCTGATAAAAAAAATGTGTATGTGAGTGTGTTTGGTCATTTAAAAACCTTTATAAATAATCTTGATCTTGATCTATAACGTGAGATGGCTGTTTCTTTGCGCCGCGTTCTGAGAATCCTGTGAGTCATCAATTTCTCCCGAAATACATGCAAGAAAGTGGAATAGAAGAATAGAGTAAACTACTTTATAGTTACTTCCACTGTGTTTGTCTGATATGATGAATAGCACACGTCGGCAAATTATATTTGAATAGATTGTTATTGCTGCTTCCACAGACATGTGTATTTTACAAACTCCAAATGTATTGTTTTACTAGTGCTTAATGTGTATTTAATTGTCTGAAACCTAAAATAAAAATTGTGAGGTTGAAAACACTGCATAGTTGTGATATATGACAGCGCTGAGCGCGTCCGACTCTGGCTCAGCGCCAACCAACGCGCGAAAGCACAGTTTGAATCTGGCAGTTATGTCACGTAACCGAACATTCTAAATCCCATATGTGGGACCGTACTCTCAGGGGCACTGAAATAAAAAAAAAATCCCATATATGGGACTGTACCGCTCAAAAGGTTAAACATTTCATTTGTAACCATAAATACAAAAATGAAACTGAGGGGGCACAAATCAGATCTGAGGGGGCAATGCCCCCTTTTGCCCCCTCGTGGCGCCGGGCCTGGCTACTTACATCTGATATATTTGCCATTTTAACAGATAGACAGTACGTTAAGTTAGCAACGACACTACCAGTGATGCTATCAATATTAATACTAATTTATGGCTTAAGTCTTGGAAATAATCCGTCTTTTTAGTGGTACGGGTGTAGAGTAGACGCACGATAGGCGAAAAAAAGATGTTTGTTTGTAAATGAATGCGGAGAAGACGCGTTCAGCCGTGATCCACGGACGTAACCTATAAGAGTATCCAGCGTTGGATCACTAGGCTTGAGACGCGTCTGCTCAACAGTCCGCGTTGTAACTATGAGGTGAGGAAAAGTAGAAAATGTTCGTTGTAAGTGAGTTTAAAGAGAAATCAAGAATTACGCCCGTTTCACACATATTCCGTGTGCAGTGCGTGTGCGGTCCGTGTTGCACTGCGTATGCGGTGCAGGAACAGCACGCGTAATAGTGCTTTCACATATGCTGCGTTTGCAGTGCGGAACTGATCCGCGGCTGTAGCCACAAACACATAGACCTACTCATTATTTTTATTTCAAATCCAGAAGTTATCAGCAACTTTTATTTAAAAAAGTTTTAGGATTCTCTTTGTACACATCCTCCCTTGTCTGTCTTGGCGTCGCTCTATCTTTTTGAGCTGACTAATATAAACGCCAACGGGAGGAGAAAGAAGCGTCGACAGATCAAACAATTGTCTTTAGAATTGTATTTTTGTTTTCTTTGTTAGGCTAGTTGTTGTCCGTGCTGTTATATTTCGTTCACTGGATGGAATGTTCATTATTATTGTGAGTCTTTGTGACGTCTGTTGTGAGCGAGTAAATAAATAATTGCACTGATTCCGCCGTTTACTTGTTCTTGTTTAGGATCTCTTCTCTCAGAGTTGATATTTTTATGAGAGGTCGTAACACAACGTATTATTCAACACATTACTTCTAGATTATATATTAAGTTGCTCAAGCAGTGGTAAAATATTGAACCATGTAGCTACTTAGGCTATATTAAAATTGCATACATTTTAAATTAAAACTTAATTTACAAAAACAGCAGATTCATACCTTTTCTATTTAAATCGTTATACAAAGTCTTGCATGTCACAACTAACTTGTTTTTCCACCTCCACGAATGAGACGAGTGTTGTTATGTTGCCTTGTTGAAGTAAATTGTAGTTTTCCTTGCTTTACCTCGTCTTAAAATAAAAAGATGACTGTGAAAAATGGTACTATTTAATTAAATGCATTCATGGTAAGATTACTAGCCTACATTGTATTTAATTAAATGCATTTATGGTGAAATTATTACATTTTCATGTCAATCTGTGTGCATTTTAAACACGAACCATGCGTTGTCACTTTAATTCAGCGTTTGCAGCACAGCAAAAAATAGACTCGGTACGGAAACGATCGCTGCACTGCTGTATACGCACCGCAACTGGAACGGATCGACGGACTGCATCCGTGTACAGTGTGAAAGCTCTAACCAGTTAACATGGGTGCAGAAAAAAATACGCACCGCACACGCACTGCAAACGGAGTATGTGTGAAACGGGCGTTATAAATCAATCGATGGAGCTCCAAAGACAACAACGCGTTCAGACGCGACGCATGCGCATTCCAAAGTGGAGCTGAAACTAATCTATGAGTGTTTTTGGCAGTCTAATATGTTGACTGCATGTTGTGTTTCATAAATTCAGATGTGGTACTTACTTGATATCTCAGATATTCAACCATGTAGCATCCTGTTGTCTGACGGCTGTATAAAGAAACTAGATGGCAATGCTGGCATGCATTCTACATGTGTGTGATTATCAAACATTTGCAGAACAGGCTTATTGTGATATAATTACTCATTTAAATTTAAAAGTGAATAGCTGGCATGACATCACAGTCCTGCTGCTCAGGTTTGAACATTTCCAAATTGAAAGTCCAACTTTAAATGCTGTTTTGAAAAATTTCCTTTGAAAAGTCTGGTCCATTAGTCACTTATACTGACAGCAGTTTTTAGCAGCCCGTTGTGTAAGTATTTTTCTTATTAATTTTCTCAATAGGCAACTATTTTTTAATAATGAGTTCTGAGTCATGAATCAAAATGAATTACAACATAATGACTTCAAGTAGAATCAGAAAAGTTGAAAATGAGTACTTAATGTTTCTATCTGTCTGTCTGTCTGTCTGTCTGCCTGCTATCTATCTATCTATCTATCTATCTATCTATCTATCTATCTATCTATCTATCTATCTATCTATCTATCTATCTATCTATCTATCTATCTATCTATCATCTATCTATCTATCTATCTATCTATCTATCTATCTATCTATCAATCTATCTATCTATCTATCTATCTATCTATCTATCTATCTATCTATCTATCTGTCTATCTGTCTATCTGTCTATCTGTCCATCGATCTGTCTTTCTATCTTTTTATCTATCTCTCTGTCTATCTGGAAATACCAACTACATAGATGGTAAACTCGAAATGATTTATTGTGGAATATTTCCCAGTTATAATGTTTGGCGAGACCTTAACAGATTAAAAGTTCTGTAACTAAAAAAAAAATTAAGTAATGAAGGAATATCAGAAATAATGCACAAAATGCATTTGGCCTTCAACTAATGTGGTCTGATGAAAATAAATACCTCTGCCCTTAAGGCAAATTCACACCAAGAAAGATATCAGCATTCACACCAACGCACAATATTGTTCTGTTTAAATCATAAACAATAGCGTTTGCAGCAGTTTTGTCATCTGCCACTTTAAATGCTCAAGCTCTTTAAAAAAAAAATTGTTCTGAAAGTGATTCAAACGATTCTCTGTGCCGTTACAGCTGTGGTGTGGACTCTGCTATTCTTTTACATTTAGAATCATTTTCGTTATAGTTATTGTCCTTGTTGCCTTTACTCGTGGAAGTTGCATAAAGTCAGCTGATCAGATCCTTACTTGACTGATTGAACAAGTTCTTACCAGTATTGTGTGCAACAACAGACGGTCAGCAATGTACGGTTTTATGATACTGGGAATACTTTTTCAATCAACTTTCAACCAACTTAAAGGGTTAGTTCACCCAAAAATGAAAATTCTGTCAGTAATTACTCTCCCTCATGTTGTTCCAACCCCGTAAGACTTTCGTTCATCTTCAGAACACAAATTAAGATATTTCTGATTAAATCTGAGAGCTGTCTCACTCCTCCATAGGCTGCTATAGGTAATCGATATCTGCTAAGCCAGAAAAGTTAGTAAAGACATCATTAAAATAGTCCAAGTGACTACAGTGGCTCAACCTTAAGTTTAACAAGCGATGAGAATACTTTTTGTGCGCAAAACCCCCCAAAATAACAACTTTATTCAACTCTTCATTTTCTTCTGTGTGGGCCTGTGAGTGAGTTCACGTAGTGGAACAGCGCAGCGCTTCTGGGTGAGTAATTACTGACAGAATTTTCATTTTTGGGTGAACCAACCCTTTAAGGTTTGTTTCAAAGCTCATATTGGCAATAAAGACAGTGTCAAACTCTTGATGATATGATTTGTATAAGGAATATAGGCGACGACTCCCACTTGCTTCGTGTCTGACTCACAGTTCTCCGAATGAAGGCTGTGCTTAGTTACACACACCCGCTGGCTTATTATTTAGAATACCACTTCATTTTCAAAGCAGATGTGCCAACATGCCATCGTTTGCACTTAAAATAATAAAAAAAGCTTTACTTTCTTGGAACTAGCACAGGAGGAATAGAAGCGTTTGAACCCGTGTGACATAGCATTTAGTTCATAGCAAAAAAAAAAAAAAAAAACAAAGACCATTTTTATAGATCTTAATTATTAATAAAAGAGGACTGAACAACAACAATCATTTTCATTTTGTCCTGCAAATATCTCAGATTTCCATTTGATAGTGCACTAGTTGGTTCTTTGAAATACTTCACAAACTCTCATGCAGTCTCTCCTCTCATGGCCACGTCTCCTCATAAGTGAGGAGGCAGGCGCTGACCCGTGGTTTTAGATGGGGAAAATACTGTCCAATTTCCATACAAAAGTACTTGAAGCGAAGCAGAGGACTTTGAAATGGAGCTCTCTCAGCCGGCAGTGGAATATGCTCGCATCCCCAAGGACCGAAAACAACAATATCTGCAAAAAACATGATTACTGTAACAACACTGTGAAACCTACCAGCTTCTAGTGTCTGTTGTTCGTTTCTCCAAGGACAGAAAGCAACAAAGCACATCTATGAAACGAGAAAACACAGCTGAAATCCTAATAGATAATGCAGCAGCCTTTAGTAGAACGTCATGAGTCAGGCCTCAAGCACAGATGATCGAAGTTGCAGGTTTTTTTGCCAGCAAACTGTAATTATTTTAAATATATTTTTTTATTTTAATAAGTTTGCATGCTCCTAGAAGTTTTTAAGTTTTAAGCTTTTCTGGGTTGAGAAGTCTCTTTTGTATCTTCTGGATATCCTGGTCTCTATGCTATTATTTTTTTAATGTTAATGTTTGCTATAGGCAATCATTTAATATCTTACAAAGAAACCTCTCCTATAAGACACGACTTGAGAACACTAGGATTAAGTATTGAGAACCGGTTCCGTTTAAGAAACGAGGATTCGATACATGCATTTCGATTCCTGCACTTAACTTGGTATATTTTTAAATAAAATTGATATGATTTTTGAACAGTTATTGTGGCACATTTCTAAAAGCCTAGTTATAAGGACTGAATGCATGTTGTCAAATCTGTGAGACGACATCAATAATGGTTTAGGAAGCGCACACAGACCTTTTTGAGTAGAAGCAGACGAACTCCAGACATCACAAAACAACAGGTTTTCTGAAATGATAAAATCAACAACAGTGAAATGAAAACTGTCAAACTGTGAAACCACGCAACATTATTAATTATTCATGTCCTGGTACATGCTGGAAACATCTGCATCATAAAGTTTGAAGTCAAATCAGTGAATAAAACTTTTTACTTTGGGACTGATACTTGAGAACTCATTTTAAAAGACAAATAATATGCATTAAAGGGATAGTTCACTTTGAAATTAAATTTTGGTATGTTTTAGCTTACCTCAAGAGCATCCAAGATGTAGGTGTCTTTGTTTCTGCAGTAGTTTCAATTTTGAGATTTTTCAGGTCAAACCGTTCTTGTCTGTCAGTCATATAATGCAGGTCTATGGTCACCACCTCAAAGAGCATGCACAGAGTCCAAATTAAAACAATTCCCCATCGTAAGTACACATTGATGGCCTAAGACACGAAACGAGCGGTTTGTGTGAGAAAACGAACAGTATTTATGTTGTTTTTACCTCTTGTACACAACCACGTCCATCTGAGGGCGCGCGTGCATCCTGGTGTAAACAATGAGTGATGTACACGCACGAGAGATCACTTCCGGCGCTTTCCGGCAGACTAAGCAAGAACGGTTTGACCTAAAAATATCAAAATTGAAACAATTACTGCGGAAACAAAGACACCTACATCTTGGATGCCCTTGAGGTAAGCTAAAACATACCAACATTTAATTTCAAAGTGAACTATCCCTTTAATATATACTTAATTTGCATGCCTGAATTAAGCACACATGTAGACGTTGCTTAATATTTTCAACTTATTCAGTATAGAAAGTGCTAAATTTTTTCATCTGTTTACTTTATCATTTTTATCAGTATGTATGAACAGTAGGAGGGAACATGCCTTTGAGATGAACTGGAAAGCTAACGGATGTTAAATCACTTACCAGTAACTATTGAACTACTAGATATAACAGGATTCTCATTATACCAAACAGTAAATATTCTATTTTGATAATGATTCAGGCAGAATAGTTAATCTCATGGACATACATAAAATAAAAAGGGGAATCTGTGTGCAAGACATGCAAGCAAACTATTTTCATCTGGTCTCCTGTTGGTGGGAGTGTTGATGCATACAGTACACAGTACACAGTACACACACACACACACACACACACACACACACACACACACACACACACACACACACACACACACACACACACACACACACACACACACACACACCAACACACACACACACACACACACTCACACACACACATCCTCTTTTGTTCATTTGAATGAAACCACTTTCATGAAATCCTGCAGACCTGGACGGCTAAACCCTTCTGCAAACATGTCAGCATTCAGAGACAGAGGCAAAGAACTGAGTCACATTGGAATTCATATCACACACTGAAGGGACTGTATGTTGTGCATAATTGATCATAATTTCATATTCTGCCAGCACATAAGGGCTAAAGTCTCACTTATTCAAACTAAGATGACTTGATAAAACACAGAGTCATGGAGCAATGGTGGACTTTGTCACCAGCATCTTTTCTTTCATATCACTATTCAGAAACATAAGTGAAAAATGTGAATGGTGTTTGACCATGCACAATGCTTGTGTTGTGACTGGTTGGCAGGGTTACAATTGTGTACTGACAGGGATTTTTTGATATGCAGTTGCTAAGGTGTTTTTGTGGTGTTACTGTAAACTCATTTTATATGCAAGCAATTTGTTTTGCCTGTTTTCTTTTTTTTGCAAGGTAAAAGTTAGCTGCACTTATTGTTATGTGCACTATTGTAGGTGGCTACACTCAGAGTTGAGCCAGTTGCTTTGACACACACACGCAGACTTCCGTGTGTCTATACAAGACTATAGTAATGGTTTTTATGCTGTACAAACTATATATTCTCTCCCCTTACAGTAACCCTACCCCTAAACCTACCCTTCACAGACAACTTTCTGCATTTTTACATTTTCACAATACATTACCTGGTATGATTTATAAGCTGTTCTTCTCATGGGGCCTGACCAAATGCCCCCACAATGTCAAAATGTTCACATTTCTCTTTGTGAGGACCTTTGGTTATCTTAATGTAGGTTAAACACACACACACACACACACACACACACACACACACACACACACACACACACACACACACACACACACACACACACACACACACACACACACACACACACACACACACACACACACACACACACACACACACACACACACACACACACAGTGAAGACATTGCACTGATATCCATTGCTTTTAAATCAGGTTAATTATATATTCTATCGTCTAACCTAAGCCCTACCCTATACCTATCACAGAAACATGCACTTTTTTATACTGTCTATAGCTCCTTTCTTCACGGGGACCAAAAAATGTCCCCACAAGGATATCGCCATCTTTGTGGGGACATTTTGTCCCCATAATGTAGAGTTTTCCTGAACCAAACACATCATTGTCTGTTTTTCCTCTTTCTATCTTCTTGTCCAAGAACAGTAGGCAATTAAGACAGCATGTCCTTCAGCACTTTTGTCTTTCTTCTTGTTTGTCCTTCAGAGCAGCTGTCCTCTGCTGATCAGGTGGAGTATCACAAAGCATTTGTGCGTCATGCGGTGTTCATGTTTATGTTAATGCTCATTAAAGTACCCTGTTTTGGGCCTTTTTTGCCATTTTTATGATGGATAGACCAACGCTACTTTTGCGTCATCGAAGGGTAACGCCCCTTTTTGGGGGAAAACAAATGGATTCCCCTGAGAACAGAACTCGCTTGCTCTAGACCTGCAAAGTTTCTTGATAGCAAAAATCGCACAAACATACACTCTCTTTGGACTATTCAGACATCTACCACTATCTCGTGGAATCACCAAGTTAGTAGCCTATTTTTTTTTGTCATTAACACCCTCACAGTATGACAAACTAGACGATGAGGCCATGTCAAGAGGAGTCGTGGTTTACTTGGATCATATTTCACTTGATTTAAGCTATTGACATAGTGGCAGGCTAGGACTAAAGTGGACTTGGCTGGTTTCTGCTTGTGTCTAGAAAATGCTAGGACTTTGAAAGTTGTAAAAAGGTTTACATTGTATGGCAAAATATGTATGGGACCCATGTATGGGGCATGTTTTTCATTGTCTCTACCCCACTTAAGGTACGGACTATTTATGTTTTTATCCTCTGACATGATTGTTCTGATTACAGTGTTTGAGGGTTTCTTACTAGTATAGCTAGTCGACAACAAAACTGTCAATAGCTTAAATCAAGTGAAATATGATCCAAGTAAACCACCGACTCCTCTTGACATGGCCTCATCGTCTAGTTTGTCATACTGTGAGTGTGTTAATGACAAAAAAATAGGCTAACGTTACTTACTTGGTGATTCCACGAGATAGTGGTAGATGTCTGAATAGTCCATATTTGGCCACTGCGTGGGGTCATTAATCCAGTTTTCAACCATTTCAAAGGGACACCTCTGTAACTCCCTATCCAGTAGCTTCTTTAAATACCGCTCACGGTCCTCGGCCGGCAAAGAGAGTGTATGTTTGTGCCATTTTTGCTATCAAGAAACTTTGCAGGTCTAGAGCGAGCGAGTTCTGTTCTCAGGGGAATCCGTTTGTCTTCCCCCAAAAAGGGGCGTTGCCCTTCGATGACGCAAAAGTAGCGTTGGTCTATACAAGACGAATAACTTCAAACTCACATTACCTGTATGAGCACTGCAACTTGAAGCACATGCACTAGATCATTACTTTTTATGTTCGATTTTTAAATTAATCATTAATCATCTGTCATCATGGAGCCTCATTTACACCTGAAGTCTCTCTTTTCAGTGTACCAAACAACCTCGCCACAGTCCCCAGGTCTGAACTCTATTAATCCCCAAACAGATGCGGCAGCTTTCAGAGGTTGAATGAGCTGTGACCTCTGCTATATTTAATGTACACCTCACCGCCTGTGCGATGCATCACCTGAGCACCGCTGAGCTAATGGGCTCATAGCTTGTTCACGCAGCGGATGCGAATCCTCGCTACTTTTTTAGCCCTCTGAACCTGCGGTAGGCCAGACAACCTGTTTACCGCTCACTCCGTGATCTGTAATTCTAAACTCCAGGGATCAGAGAAACCTGACTGTCTGGGACCCTACTAATGACTCACCTTTTTGCCTCATCTCCTGCAAGACATGCTGCTTCCATCCTTTAGCGAGGCCTTTTCCCGTAAAGCATCAAGCATCTTAACGCCATCTGCCTCCTGACTCAGATAAGCTCATTAAAGCATTCCTACGGTCGCTCAGATGGGCTGCCTCTAGCTGCTAAAAAGAAGACGATTAAACGTCTCTAGCGCGGTCGGCTGGAAATGGCGAGGGATGAAAGATATGTAATAATAGTCTTTGACTCATAGTTCACATCAGTTTTCTTGTCTGACAGGTGGCTGTCAATTCCTGGAGTAATTAAGATGGCGTACTCTTTGAGGAACTCTGTGAAAGTCTTCGCTATTGTTATGAAGAAACAGTGAATCATGTTGGCGGGGTATGCCGACTTGCTAGGGGACATGAAATTAAGTGTGAACTGACAAGTGTAGCAGAGGCTTTCAGCTGATGGGTGGCACCCCATGAGAGTCACAAGTCGGTTTGGATTGGGAGAACTATGGCAAATGCAAATAATAGAATGCAGCTAACAATAATAACAAAATAGTAATAGTAAAATATAATAACAATAACAAAAAATATCTTAAAATAAGTTTTTCCCCATTCTTTTTAAAATTCCTTATGTTATAATACGATATTACAATTATTATTATACTTACTATACAGTATATATATGCATATGCATATAATGTTTTCCTGTATCGCAATCACAAATGTGTATAATAACAGTAAATAATGCATAATTAAATGCAAATAACCCTTAACCAAACCCTAACCCTAAAAATGATAGTAGCATATATGTTGGCCCAAATGTTACTGTATAGTGTTACTTTTAAAAATTGTCCTAGTGTTTATTATGTGTTAGGTTGGTAAATCACACGTCTGCTGCTGTTCATGCATTTAGAAGATTGTCCGTTTTCCTGTTCATTCCATGTGTGTTACTAATTCTGCATATTGTTGAGCCTGTGAAGTTTAAATCTGGGTCACCTGAAGTAAAACCAGTTGAGAACCGCGGTTATATAATACCAAGTGTCAAAACTGGAATGAAAGCTCTTATCAGAACCATTTTATTCTGACAATAGTTCAAATAAGTGTGAGATAATATTCAAAATACAAAAGTACACCCACAAAGTCTCAAATCTTAAAAGCTTAACTCACCTTTCATAAATGAAAAAAAAAAAAAAAAAAAAAAAAAAAAAGATTTTCATGTTAGTAAAGCAGTTGTGCATTTAGACCTGAATCTGTTGTCTGAGATGTGGACTGAGAACTTTGTCTCAGATCAGTGGAGGAGAAAAGAAACATAAAAGTCAACAGTGCATCAAATTTCCCAGCTAACACCAGTCCCTGCGGCTGACAGCTGCGGAATCAGGTTGATGGAGACAGGTTGTTCCATGATTCTGTGCTGTGAATGATCTCTGCTCCATAACTCTCATGTTGATTGACTGTAGAAAAGCAGCACTTAATCTCTTGCTACAGTATATGGAATATGGCAAGAATTTCTCTGTTTTAAAGAGAAGTCTGAGTTCTTTCCCCCTCTTTTGAATATTATCTATGTGTCTGACCTGCCATTTGATATGATTTTAAAGATGTGTTTTTTTTTCCTGATGGCTCTTTCTTTCTGAGTTTATTGTAATTATTGCACAATTTTAAGTGTAAAATTACATTTTCATCTGTAAATTAATGTCTAATAACATAATCTGAAAGTATCAAGATAATTTAACCTTATTGGGTTACATTTTATTCTGATGGTCCACGTTAGACATTCTACTAACTATAAGTAACTTTGCAACTACATGTCAACTAACCCTAAGAGTAGACTTTTAGGTTAAGGTTAGTAGAATGAGTTGACATAGTTGCTAAGTCACTTATAGAATGTACTGTATAAAGTGGACCATCGAAATAAAGTAACCCCATATGGTAAAGTGTATCTAATGTTTTTTAATTTTGCATCAAAAATATCAAACAAATGTAACGTTAGACCTTGATGCATGCGTGCTAGTGGCATCACTGGCTTAAATAATGTGTTTATGACTGCTTTTGCAGACAGTACAATACTTATGTGATGATAAATACATATTTTGTTGAGTTGAGTCCCTCCAAAATTCTCCTGAACCTATTTGGATCAGATATTTTACAATTATATACATTCAAGATCCATGTCTCTGACTACTCGTCTGCCTATATAACACAGAGTGACGCTACACAAAAAATATGAGTCCATCCCACAGGACAATTGAAACCGAGTGGCGTTTTGAGTTATTAGCAGCATTATTTATGAACGATGCGGCTGTTGATTCTGTTTACAGCCCTGTTTTTGCACCGCCATAACTTTTGTGCTCCTTTGGGCATCTGTGGTTTTAAATTTGCATTAAGTGTTCACCTGGGAGAGATCTGTCTTTGTCGCAGCAGGTTATAAATCAGGGTAAAAGTATGTTTTACTGTGGTGTTCACACACTATAAGAAGGGGTTAGGAGGAGTGAAATGATGTTTTCAGATGTTTGCTCCACAGTCCAGCTGGCACAGCAGTTTTTATAGACTGCTGTGAACATGCATAATGAAATTATGTTTACTTGTAGAAAGTTTTTTCAGGACATGTATACAAAGGAGATTTGTGTTTAAAATGCAGGTAGCTGCGAAGGACGGTATTGATACACACAGTAATGATCTAAGAGCCCTAGTACTGCTGGAAATGATTAAAAAGGTGAACTGTGAGGAAGATGGTTCAAGTAATATGAGTTTCTTTCCATTTTTACAAAGCTAGTTGCGTTTAAAGCTCAACATGAACCAATTAAATGACGGACACTCACAGTTGGCCCTCACGGATGATGAACTGAAATAATATATGTTATGTTTCACAGATATGAATGAAGAGTTTTTTTCCTGTGTCCAGGCACAGTATAGTGAACATTAGTCACAGGTGAAGCAAAGATAGTTGATCATCTCCTAACAAGGCCACCTATAAAGATCTGGGTTGATTAGATGCTATACAATCGGTTCTCGCAATCAACATGTTGGATGCAAAGGAAATGGGAAGGAATAACTGAGCGACTTTGACAAGTGCCAAATTATTATAGCAAGGTGACTGGGTCAAGTCAAGTCACCTTTAGCGCTTTTTATAATACAGATTGTTTCAAAGCAGCTTTACAGTGAAAACAGTAAAATAATGCAACAAAGTTTGTTTCAACTGTACAGCAGATCTAGAAGTAAATGTAAGTTCCAAGTAAGTAAGTTCAGTGATGGTTAATTTTTGTTGTAAAAAAGTTATTAATTTAGTTCATTTATTTATATATATATATAGCTGCTCTGGAGAGTGATGTCATCGTCCAACTCAGTTCAGTTCTCATATAATGGTGCAATGCAGGCAGATCAGTAATATTGGTGAATATTAAGTGTCCCTAACTAAGCAAGCCAGAGTACCAGCAAGGTGTTGCCCTCGTCTCCAAGTTCCCCAGATCTCAATGCAATTGAGCATCAAGTTCGATCCACGGCAGCTCCACCTTGTAAACAACAGGATTTGAAGGATCTGCTGCTAGATACCACAGGACACCTTCATGGGTGTTAGACTCCATGCCTCTGTGGGTCGGTGCTGTTTTTGGCAGCATAGACCGATAGACACACAATGCAATGACGTAACTTTGTATAAAATTGTCTAGTTTCTGCCTTAAAATTAAAATTGTCCTTTCACTTCCCTGGTTCTTTTAAAAATCTCCATTCATTAAGTTAAAATCCTCTCTGGAATGTTATGATTTGATTAAAGACTATTAATTATAGGCTACATCCTTTTCTGTTTGCTTCACTCTTCTTCTACATACAATCAACAATCTGCATTTAATCTACTAGTTTGCATCTCTAGTTTGCGATGTAACATCACAGGTGCCAATCACAATACACATTAGTAAAAGGTTACATTTGCATTTTTTTTTTTTTTGTCTACAAATAAATATTTTGGCAGCTGGTACATTTTAAAAGTAGCCCCCCCAAAAAAATCAAACCTCTTTTGATAATTTTTCCTGCAACAGCGTTTTCGAAATAGCCCAATTGTGCAGGGAAAACCATGACACTGGCAACACTGAGAGCGATGATGAATGCTGATTTTAATAAGTAAATATTATTGGACTTAACTGACAGTGGCAGTGAGAGATACTTTTCATATTTTATGCAGCAAGGAATCAGTCTATAATCCTTGCTTATTTCTGCTTTTTTTCAGTTTGTGCTTTTACTCTTTCACAGCACGTTTAATGCAGGTAAATTCAAATTGCAACTGCAAACACCAGGCATTTCTGGAGCATCAGCAGTGTGCGTCTTAAATAACCGTGGAAAGCAGCGGTCGAATTGTAGATCGCCATGTCTCAAAGGTGACCAGACCATAATGTTTGTTTATGGTCAATAATGATATGGTTTTCTCTGGTGATCATGTGGTTTCTTATCAGCATAAAGCAGCTGTTCATTGGCCGTTTGTCTCCATTGGCTCTGATTCTCGCACAGCTAGCTACACAAGACAGAACTTTGATACGCTCTGGCACATAAAAGCACAACAGAGCCCTATAAAGGAGTGATCACAAAAGTTTTCTTATACCAACAATATTCAGCATCTTTAGGATTAGTATATCCAACTACAGAGACCAGAATTTTCTGAGGTAATTCTAGTGTGATTTTTTTTTATTTATAACAGATGGGAGACTTATTGGTCAGAATTATTGCCCCCCTCGGTAAATATGAGCAAAGCAGTTTGTGAAAATACATCTGCATTGTTGCATTGGGGGGCATTGCATTGCATTAACCTCCTTTTACCAAGGAAGCAGCTCTTGAGTCTTCTTAACTCCTGATGAGGTTGGAGATCAGAGACCATTCCTTCATACAGAATCTCTCCAGATCCTTCAGATTCCCAGATCCATGTTGGTGCTTCTCTTCTTCAGTTCATCCCACTCATTTTCTACAGGGTTCAGGTCATGGGACAGGGATGGTCATGACAGAAGCTTCATTTTGTGCTTGGTGATACATTTTTGTGTTGATTTTAAAGTGCCCCCTATTATGGATTTTTGAAAATGACCTTTCATGTAGTGTGTAACTCTTAGTGAATGAAAACATCCTGCAAAGTTTTAAATCTTAAAGTGCACCGTATATTAAGTTTTTGTCTTTCAAAATTAAGAGTGGACTGAGTCAATGAAATGATCATAAACCTTTAAACCATAAATCATAAACCGTTTTGTTGTGACGTCAAGACAAAACATTAGCATATTGCCCACCCACTTATTGCGTGCGCAGACACCAGGGAAAACTTGAAAGCCCTCAAACACTGCAGCTGATTCCTGTGGATACTGGATAGCTTCATGTCGAGAAGATGACGCTGTGCTCAACAATGTGAAGGTAAAGCCTGTCCAAGGATGAGCATGTGAAGAATTAGTGGTTAAAATTAATCTTTACCACAATACAGAGCAGCTCCCTTTATTTTACTGACGACAGCTTCTCAAATCTCGGAGTTCAATGCAGGATTCACGAAACGCTTGCTCTTAAAAGATGGTGTTCAAAATACCTAGTTTTGAGTTTCATATTGTGTTGTTCTCCTGCTGTCTTACTGAAATACTTCTGCTAATCATTTGTGGACCACTACTACCTAAAACTGTGTTTATTAATGCAGATTGTCTGTCGTTCTCACTACTTTGAGTAAAGATTAAGCATGGAGCAAGATTTGTTTTACCAACATTTATCAGTCATTCACGCTAGAGCTCGGGTATGTATGCACTGTTATTGATACAGTTTCCACATGTTCACTGCAATAAATTAGAAAAATACTACAAGTATAATAATTGGTTTGTTGATGGACATGCACTTGTTATTGCTGATTGTGAGGAATTACAGTTGCAACATCTCACAATGAACCTCAAACTGAGGAGTGAATCACTGAGAAACATCCTGCTCGAGTTGTAGGCTCGGGTTCAATAACTAGTTCTTCCAATGTTTCATCGTCGGACTCGCGCTCGGATTGGTATGGTAAAATCAACATCATTGTTCGTTACTGTCTTTAGTTTACGGTGTAGGAAGCCTCAGGACACGCAGAACTGACGTTGTTATGGCAATGAGCGTTTTTGTTTTCGACATGTGCAGTACACGGTAGACCAATCACAACAAACTGAGTGTCTGGCCAATCACATCAGAGTAACTCACAGAAAGGAGGGATTTAGAGAGATTGATTCACCTGACGAGTCGTTTGAGGATCATTGAAAATGTGGTGATGTGCAAATGTATATTATGAGAAAATGAAACCGTTTTTTGACCTTTGATGCATGTAAACCTGTTGTAGGAGACTCCAAAACAACATCAGGAGACTTTAAAATAGCATAATAGGAGCACTTTAATGTTTGTTTTGGATCGTTGTCCAGATCCAACCACAGCCCGTTTTAAGATTTCTGGCAGAGGCTGTCAGGTTTTGATTTTCTGTCTGTTCTGTCTGTTTGTATTTGATGGAATGCATGATGCCATGTATCTGAACAAGATGGCCAGGACCTCCAGTTGAAATATATGGATCCAGCAGTATATGTAATGGGGTACTTTTTTAGCCCTGCATGCACCAAACCCATCTCGTGTTTCATCTGTCCATAGAACCAGGTACCGTTTAAAGTTCCAGTCGTGTCTGACAACTGAATAAGCTGGAGTTTGTTTTTAGATGATAGCAGACGATTTTATTCTTGAAACCCTCCCAAACAATATATATTTGATATATTTTTTTAGGCTTTTTGACCCCAAACCTCACATAATCCCTGCAATTCTCCATCTGTGATCCTCGGAGAGTCTTTGGCCACTCAACCTCCTCACCATGCGTAAAAGACACACGTCCTCTTCCTGGCAGATTTGCATCACCAGTTGTTTGAACTACTTAATTATTGCCCTGATGGAGGAAATGGGAAATTTCAATTTAGCTATTCTTTAGCTATTTCCTCATAGCTTTTTATTTTGCAAAGCTTAATCGTTTTGCTGTACATCAGAACTATATTCTTTTGTATTACCGATTATGATTAAGGGAATTTGGCCTTTGTGTTTCCTCATATTTATACTCGGAACATGAAGTCATGGCTGGACAATTTCATGTTCCCAGTCCCAGTCCCAGTCCCAGTGCTAAAAATGTAAATATGAATGGCAATATACTTCAGAGATATTTTACTCATATGAATTTCTAAAGGGCTCTAATAATTGTGGCCAATGTGTATTAAAAAAAAAAAATGTATAATGTGATTCCCCCCTAATGTACTTTCAATTGATTTACTTCAATGAAAGGTTAGATTTTTGTAACTTTTTGGAATGAAAAATCAAAAGATAAATAAACAATGCATTTTTTCAGCCGCCTTAGCTTCTTTTCTTTTTTTTTATGAAAAAATGCAGAAAGTTTTGTGTGATGGGTATGTATGAGGGAATAAAAATCATTATGTAGGGAATCCCCATGTTTTATCCCCATAAAACATGAAAACACAACATGTCTGCAAATAAAAAGAAAATAAAAATGCATATTTTTCAAATAAATGTGGCATTACTCAAGTGGAGGGAAAAGTGAATCACTAATAATTTTATCTGACTACGCCACCCTGGTGGAGCGCCAGGGAAATAACCCCCAATAAGGACACACATGTAAGTGTTACCATTTGGAAGGCAGATAACTTGAGACGTGAGGGGCAGTGCAAAAATACACTTTATTGTAAAAATCATCATCACCAATAAAATTCTCGTTTTCAGGACACTCCCAACATGACAAACCTACTTCTCCCGAGCCAGGCTTAGCGGGAACAGGGCAGGCCGGCTACTACTCCAGAGGTCGTCCAAACCCACCTCAAGTCACATCAAATCAGACACCACGCGCCCACACCATAAGCAAGTTTCGTCAGCACACAGTGAAGCACATACAGCGTAGCACACAACTCGAATGTAGCAGCTAGCCTCCCCCGTTCCACACCAAGTCCTCAATGGCTCCTGGAGAGAGAAGAAAGTGACACACATCAACAACAAAAGAAAATTACACTAAATATTGGAAAAAAAAACAGAAAACCAAAATAAAGTTTACAGCCACCAGGTATGGCGGCTATAACACTCCAGCCCCCTAACAGCACCCTCTGCAGCCAAGGCAGACAATCAGCGCCTAGTGGCACCAGAATAACAGGACCGGGGATGAAGGGGGAACAAACACTTAAGAAAATATATTATCTGAGAAATATCCACAAAGAATAACACATGACAGAATTAACCACAAAATAAACCCACTGTTAACAAAAGAAACCAAAATTTACATAAAAAGATATTGAAAATAACCCGGCACCAACAAAAAGAAACTAAAACTGTACTTGTAAAACAAAATAAAACTGGAAGGCAGCCTGGCGGACACAATGCTAGGGAGCTAGCAGTCCAAGCGACCCGCCATATAACAACCAGGCTTTAAACCAGCCGCACCGATGCACGGGTACAAATAAACAAATAAAACAAAGAAAATGTTGCCGGGAAGCGAAACAGCAGCGGCGTCACATATTGCGGTGTCACATGTAGCGTCTTCAGTTAGGGCTTAGAGATAGTGATGTTCCCTTCCCCATTTACCTTCAACTAAATGCACCAAACCCCAAATGTAAATAAGGGAGAGACATACTTACGATTTAGGTAGAACAACCACCAAACGCAAAGCTGTATGGTTACTCTGTCTACCGGCCAGCCTTCACACACCTGTAGCGTGTTGTTACTGCTGAACATGACATCATAAATACCCCAAACGCAAGCAATCAAAATTTAGTGCAAATATCAACATACCTGAGAGTGAACTCCACCACAAACTTGCCATAATGCCAGCACCGCCAGACCCGCTCTAACTAAACTATAAATAGAGCATATTACTAAAGCAATCCACGTCATTACACCACCAGAGAGAGAGTGTCAACATACCTTAAAAGAACCGAGAACCGAAACGAAAAATGGTCCTTAAAGGACAAAAAAGGACAAAATATTGGACCTTAAATATTGTGGCCGCTTCCACCTAATTGGTCTGTCAAAGCCACACTTAACCAGAGCCAATAGGAGGGAAACATCACTTATCCTGCCACATACAGTAAATAAACCTGAATATTTCAGCTCATACTGTACAGAAGTACTATGCATTAGCGAATGTGAAAAACAATTTGTGTTCTGAGATGATGATGACTTAATCTGCACTTTGTTTTGTAATTGACAGTATTCTGATTTAAAAAATGCAAATGCATTGCTAAACTAGTGAACTCATTATCTCTGGTGTCTTTCCATGTTCAGGAGCCTGTGCTGTCTGCTTCTTTTGTTTAAGTTGAGAATATAATAACAGCCTACATGAATTTTGCATACTTATTTTGGTTGTGCATTATTGCTTCCAGTGTAACCTCAGACTTGATTAGACTGAACTTTCTTTGATTGGAGCCGAGGCTCGAGTCTATAGGAAACACAAGAAATAAGATGACAAATAAACTATATGAAATTCATTGATTGTAGAATTTGCCTTCCAAAACACATTTTTGGGTGGTAAAATGGCCTTCCTCCAGGCCTTTATTAATTGGAACATGACTGCTGTGCGTAATTCTATTATTCAGTAAAGGTCAAGAGCTACAATTTATTTGTTGCTATGGAGACAAGATTGCCTCCTTAGGTGGTTTGAAAGTTTGAAAGTGTAAAGACACATTCAATGTTAGTAATCTAACTCTGCCATTTCACTTGGGAAAGCTTAAGACTCTTTTTATTTGCGTATTTACAATCTTTTGGGCTAAAATGTTTAGTGATTTTGTTACAGCACAAATGAGACTTGTTTGTTTTTTTTGTTCTGAGTGGGCTTATTTTTATTATGGTAGAGAAAAATGTGTTTTGCGTCACTGTCTATAGGTGTAGCATCTAACATCTGATGCTCCACATGTGGCAGATTTGTTTTTAAAAGACAAGACAGAAAAGCGGCCTTCATGCTGATTTGATTCGACCCTTGATACGTGAACAAGAGCCAACAAGAAGGACAAATCTGCAATTCGCACTTATCCTTCAGGACTCTCTACAAGACAAAAAGCATCTCATGTGTTTGTACTTCTTATTTAACCCAACAATTGGATGCATTATGAAAGCAGTTTTAAAATAAAAAAATGTTAAAAATGTATATTTATATTTTATATTATATCAATTTCTAAAGTATATTATAAAGATGTGGCTGATGTTAGAATACTAAAATCGAACATGATAGAATTTTGATAGAATTTGCTTATTTGATCTCATATTCGTTGATAAGAAAAGGCAACATTGTGCAACAGAGGGTTAAAGACAGTGAAAATCAGTGCCGAAATGAAGGCTGAATGTGAGGAAGCACATCATCTTTCGGGCAGGTGACAGAGTTGGCGATGCAGTGTATAGGGACGGTTTACGGACTGACATCCATTTCCAGCCCATCAAACACCTGCACCTGTGTGTCAATGCGTAATACACACAGTGTCAGAGATGGAAGTGAAAAGCTGAAGAGACGGCTGAGTTTCTCCAAGAAAAGTAAAAAGAACTTGAAACATGATCTGATTTGACCTCTCACATCACCAGGCACCAAATGCATCAGGTCACATTTAAGATATCCAAGAGAAGTCGGGTTATGGTTCTGTTCTGTGTTCTGGAAAGACTGATATTCCTCAAAGCTCAACATTAGCGGTAATAGATAGTCTTGGCCTCAGACGCCACTGTGCACCAACCGCTCATTGATCATCTGATGTTTATTATTGCACACAAGAAATGGCACGATCTCCAAGCTTCAAATCTGATTTGATGGCTTTAGGCTTTTTCTAGTAGTCAGGGTGGAGATACATGGCTATTTTTCTTCTTTACCAGTAACTACAACTAGTTACCGCGCTTGCAAGAGTCTGTGGTTATTTCGTGATCATCGGGTACCGTGTGGACCAGGGTTATTATAATTAACTGAAACAAAAATTACTAAAATAACTAAAACTGAAATAATATTTCAATGGTCCACTTTAGACTCTACTAAGTTATTGACCCAAACCTAACACCTAACTCTAACCCTTACAGTCTACTAATGCTCAAATGAGAGTTAATTCACATGTTGCAGTTACTTATTCATAGTTTTCACGTGACGTCACACCCTTATAGAAACGTCCACCTGGACGGCAACACAAGGCTTTCCTCCGCTGCCCACTAGTCATTTTTACCAGGTTTGTACTAAGCACTAATGTAGTAAGACTGTGACTCCGAGCAAAGGCAGGATCCATCTGCAGGAGAACTTTATTAGCCTACATTAATAACAATAACAACCAAAGTAAACCAAAATAAACACGAGAAAACCAGGGAGAAGAACTGAAAACATTAATGAAGCATCCAGTAAAGGACAACACCAGACCAAGAACGCACGAGAAACACTAAGGTATATATACACAACACAAGGTTTCTTGTTAAGTGTTTTTTTTTTTTTTTACCGAAAACCATTACAAAGAAATATTCTGGGCTCATCTGCTTCCCTGACTGTATATAGTATGCATCATCAAAAAGGTGTAAACTGAATATCACTGTTTTAGTACATTAAGGCACTTTAAGGGTAGGATTAATCCAATTGATGCTTAATCCAATAAGGATTAAGCATCTCTTTAGCCTGGCGTCGGTTCACCCTGCTTGATCAGCCCGCTCTTTCTACGTAGCAGTTTATAAAGACAGTTAATTTCCTTTATTGGCAAGAGCTACTATTGTCAGAGAGAGAGAGAGAGAGAGAGAGAGAGAGAGAGAGAGTTTCTGGAGGTCAATAAAAAAGGAAATGGAATATTAACATTGTTGCTGATTAATCCATCATGGCGGAGAAAATTAGCCTAATCGTAGATTAAAGTTTTAATCACAGATTTGAGGTTTGAATTGTGATTTGTTAATTTAGCGTTAAACTTTTCTTAATTTTACATTTTATTGGTGCAACGCACCCTAACGGTGCATTCACACGGGGCGTCAGCATTAACGCTTCTCTTTTACTATGAATGGGTGACGTCATGCGTTGCCGAACTGAATTTGTGGGTTTCGTTGCGTCACGTCACTGCCATTGCTTGCGGCTTTTCAAGTGCCAACAGGTGTCAGCCAATCAAATTACCTTATTCAAATACCCTAGCACAGATGCAAGCCAATTGGATTCATGCAATGCTGGAAAGTAATGTGGTTGGCTTTTGTCACTATGATGGTCACAGTAGGCTTGTTCGACTTCATGCAGCTCTGCGCAGACCGATCGACGGCTGACTTGAAGCAGTGCATGCCGGTTAGAAATTTTGTCCGACTTGATGCAGCGCCGACGCCACGTGACTGTGACGTGTGCCATCAAAGTACCGCGAGAGCGATTCGAGAGTAGCCGGAGAACTCAGCCAGCGCAGCTTCTCAAGAGCGGCTGCACTGGGCTGCACGAGGGCTGATGACGACACAGCTGTTCCACGATTGGCCGGATTCACCGCATGACAGCGATCACTTGTGTTTCGTGTTTTTTCGAACACCTTTAGTTCCTCTAAAGCTCTCAAATCAGTTTATTATAACAGTAAACACGCTTTTCATGTCGTTGAGATGTTATATTGTGTCATGTTTATCAAATTAAAACTGATTAAAAAACGTAGACTCATTGATAGTAGCTTATGTTGAACTTTATTCTTGTTCATACAGACGCTGTATGAAGCAGTACATAAAGTATTGAATGAAAATGTCTCTGAAACATCTATTATTTGGCAAATATTGCATTTATTTCACTTCAGCTGTGGTAAAGTATGCAAACACCACGTGAGCGGTCACCACGGGAACCAGAAAGTGTCCGACTTCACGTCTCCGTCTGCAGCTCCTCCCCGCCTGCACGCGGCTACTCTCGCAGATCGGGTGCATCCAGCCGCAGCCGATGTCGAACACACCTATTAGCTTCAGTCACGCCCTCCGTCAAGCGTCAACGCCACGTGTGAATACAGTGTAGCGGTGCGTGTCCACTGGCACGGGCGTTTTCAATTCATTCCTATGGAAGTCGAGCTTCACGCTCGCGCAGTGCATTTTGGGATTGACAGCGGACCGGAGAAAGCATTAGGTGTGTTCGACATCGGCTGCGGCTGGATGCACCCGATCTGCGAGAGTAGCCGCGTGCAGGCGGGGAGGAGCTGCAAACGGAGACGTGAAGTCGGACACTTTCTGGTTCCCGTAGTGACCGCTCACGTGGTGTTTGCATACTTTACCACAGCTGCAGTGAAATAAATGCAATATTTGCCTAATAATGCACAGATGTTTCAGAGACATTTTCATTCAATACTTTATGTACTGCTTCATACAGCGTCTGTTTGAACAAGAATAAAGTTCAACATAAGCAACTATCAATGAAGTGGAGTCTACGTTTTTTAAGCAGTTTTAATTTGATAAACATGACACAATATAGCATGACAACGACATGAAAAGAGTGTTCACTGTTATAATAAAATGATTTGAGAGCTTTAGAGGAACTAAAGGTGTTCGAAATAAACACGAAACACACGTGATCGTTGTCATGCGGTGAATCCGGCCAATCGTGGAAC
This sequence comes from Scardinius erythrophthalmus, assembly GCF_964197995.2. NCBI lineage: Eukaryota > Metazoa > Chordata > Actinopteri > Cypriniformes > Leuciscidae > Scardinius > Scardinius erythrophthalmus. The sequence continues at coordinate 4,133,553 of NC_138240.1, read as the reverse complement.
AGCTGTGTCGTCATCAGCCCTCGTGCAGCCCAGTGCAGCCGCTCTTGAGAAGCTGCGCTGGCTGAGTTCTCCGGCTACTCTCGTATTGCTCTCGCGGTACTTTGATGGCACACGTCACAGTCACGTGGCGTCGGCGCTGTATCAAGTCGGACAAAATTTCTAACCGGCATGCACTGCTTCAAGTCAGCCGCCGATCGGTCTGCGCAGAGCTGCATGAAGTCGAACAAGCCTATTGAGAGCGCCAAAAGGTTGGCCAGGTTGTGATGTCTGTCTTGAGAGTTTAAACATACATAAACATATGCCGGAGTTTATGCTGGATTTAGTGCGTAAATCATTTTGTTTACAAATTAGACGCTTTGCAGTTGTTATATGTTAAATATTCATTTTGGATGTGTTCATTGTGATTATACTGGCTGGGTTTATAAAAGTTTGTAAAATTGACAGGATATCTTTGGGGCATTTGGAAACAGGAAATAGCGTTGCCAGCGGTTTGACTGCGTTTTTCGCTTGATATTTGCATAAAGTGGAGAACTGCCCAACCTTTTGACGCTCTCAACACTTTCTCCGGTCCGCTGTCAATTCCAAAATGCACTGCGCGAGCGTGAAGTTTGAATTCCATAGGAATGAATTGAAAACTCGCTCCGTGCCAGTGGAGTATTGAAATACTGCAACAGGTGCTGTATATGGATCACAAGTGCCCACAACTTGCACGGACCCTCACGGACGACTGGTGTCACATATAATAAAACATAAACTCTCTCGATCTGTCGCCGCTCCCCCTTTTATGCTTCTGCTCCTCCTCAGAGATACGAGACCTGATAGATATAGACCTGATCTATATTACCGTGTATATTATTAACGTATACTTTTATATAACAGATAATATAGAATAATATATTTATTTATGACAGCTCCTTTTTTAAAAGCTATAATTACTATAAAAAAGCTAAAAAACTATAATTTGCTTAGTTTGCATAAATAGCATCAATATTTTTGAATTTGTACATTTTAAAAGTATGTGTCTCATATAACAGGTTAATTTTGTCAGTTTTTAGGAGTTCAAAGTTACACACATGAACTAAAAGCAACAAAACTCCATGATGTGTAGATTTCATACAGTCTTGGAGAAATGTATGCTTTTTTTTTTTTTTTTTTTTTTTTTTTGCTCACAGAATGTTGTCTGTTGAAAAGCAAAGTACATAAAAATTATAATACTTTCCCAGTTTTAGCACTGAGCAAAGTGATATGCAGACTGTGAATGGTTCCCTTGGCCTTCAGTAATGTTCTCACTTAGTCCAAATAACTACAATTCATTTCTTGCGAAAGCTACTTCAAGTACAGAAATAGCAATCAATAAGTCAGTCAATGCTGTGAAATTGAACCAAGCTATATTTTTAATCAAGGAATTGTGACAGGATCGTAAGTCAATGGCGGCTCGGCTCTCCCTCCTCCCTTGATTGAAACGCGGCCTCATAGTTTCCAATTTCATGCTATTGACTGTTGCTGTGCCTTCACACTCCTTTACTTCAATACAATCAGATGGACAATAGAGCAATATGTGCATACACTGTCTATTTTCTGCTAGCTGCAAACACAAACTCACATCATGCATGCAAACAAGCACGCACACACACAGTTTCACGATAAGCTTCTTGGTTTAAATGAGCTCACAGGTGCGCCTCGAGGCTGACTCGAAAAAATGTGTGGGGTAATTGAATCAATACAGCACAAAAAGCATATTTTCTCTCACAGTAATGCTTTGCTTTTATGTCACATTACAGTGTCATTATGCAACAACAAATGCTTCTCTTGAGTCACAGGGGAATGTTTATTGTTGCATGCATTATAAATATCTTAAATGCCTAGATTTATGCATGCAAAGACTAGGATGTGAGTCCGTGTAATGCTGAGATCATCAAATTTTTACATGTAAATTAATAATTCAAATAACAGCAATCACAACCTCGATCATATATATTAAAGCAATTTTTATTTCCCTTTATTAGATTAATGTGATGGTACATTGTATGTGCCTCTTGGGAATAGGAATTTATCAGGTAACAGTTTTGCTGATCTTCTATAAAAAAAGTTTTTCCTCACTTTTAATTAGTATTTTTGGTGGGGAGGAAAGTGTTGCCTGCTCTGAGAATTAGCAAATGAAAATAGGCATCATGTCAAATCTTTGGAGAGTACATAAACAAAATTAATGTTTTGGCTGAAGATTCTGTGCAACTAACAGTAATTAGTGCGGTAAGAAAGCTCTAACAAACACAAGTGCATTCATTATGTCAGTTAAAGACCCCATGAAATGCTTCAGTGAACATCACTTACTTTTCTGTTGTGGTGAATCTCACAAAATCTGTGAAAAAAATTTCCTTGTCATATTTTACAAAAATAAGAGTGTTTATGTCAGAGAATTTAAATGTGAATGGAGCATTGCAGGGAGATTATGCTGCATCAGAAATCACATACTCCTACCGAATTCACAGTACTCCAAAAAGAGTTGGCAAAAAGTACCCGAGTGACCTTCTACTTCCGGCGAGATCCTGAAGTGTGCATACGATGGACATTTTACTATCCCATGAGGCCACGGGAGAGAATTTGTGAATGGCAGTGTAGCGATGTAACTGATGCTAGTAGGTCACATGACAATGACAACATCGTAGGTCCGGATTACATTCCTTAAACTTCTATTTCATGAGATGAAAGAAAGATAAAAGTTTCTGCAGTATTAAGAAATGTATATTTCTGGGACTATAGTAGGTGTACTATAAGGCTGCAGTATAATTCAATAAAATACACATTTGATACAGGACTCAGCACAATTAAAGTCAACACAAATCTTATACACAAATACCAAGTTTATACAACAGAATGCTTGATAAAAAATAATGCAGTAGAGCCTGACAGCAGAGCTCTACTGATTTTAACTAGAGGTGAAGTGTGTCCAGGGTGTAGACTGTCCTAACAGTGGCTAGAGGGCCGTTTTACAACCGGGGTGCAAAAGAGAAAAGTTTCTGGACCTACTGTAGGGTGACAAGTGATTTTCTCCTGGTGTTAGAAAAGAGTAAATCAGCCAAAAGCAGCCAACCGCGCTGGTCCGGTGGGCGAGGAACTTGCCTGTTGATGGGCCATTAACTGTGTTGTAAGCCAGAGCTGATGTCTGGGATGTTTTCTCAGCAGCTCCTTGAGAGAGATGGTCTGCCGAGGTGAAATGTCAGGAAAAACAAGCATGCATCATGAGCAGATTTCTGAATGTAATTTATGGGAGTCAAAAAATACACAAGGTACAAGAAAATACCGCCTAGTCTATTAAATACAGGCTAAAACAAGGAGAAAAGTGTTCAAAGCAGCTTTACAGTGATGATAGGAAATTACAACAGCTCTAAGATAAAGTCATTGTCCAGCTAAAGTTAGTTTTGATTGATTGATTCACTTAAGTTGCGAAGATCATTAGTTGTTAACTTAGGGGCCGCTAACACAACACCGTTACTAACAGAAAATCCTTAACGCGCTCCGGCCACCCATCCGCACAAAACAGTGCCTCGAGAACGCACTCCCTGAAATAGGTTTGAAGGTGCAAACGATTATCCGTTATCTCTGCGCAAACCTCAAAAACGCAAACCCTCGAAAACGCAGACATCGCGCACATGCGCATTAGTTCAGTCCAAAGGTTTGAATAAAAGGTATTTGTAACAGACAGACAAAATAATATATAATGATATATATAGATATAGATATATATGCAAAATAATATATATGATTAATCATAATATGTGTGGGTTTGTTTTACACACGAGACTCTAACTGCCCTGATCACGTATGCTTTTTCCATAGTAGAATCGCTGCATGGGCAATTATTGAAAAACAATAGGATTGATGATTATTTTATACAAAATCTGACGGAATATCAATATTTCTCATATGTAATACGTTTAAAAACGTGTAAAAACTGGAGATGGATGTTATATTGTGAACGCTTGCTTAGCATGGAGATTTCAGTGGAGTTACGACAGACGTGCTGTTTCATAATAGGTAATGATGTCCTTTTATGAATGACAACACAGTGCATTGATCTCATAAGGCACAATTATTTTCTCTATAATGCCGTTCAGTGTGCAATATGTGTGTGTGTAGACTGTTTATTTTTCACAAAACACTTTACCTTAATGCCGTTTTTAAGAGGAGCAGCGCCACTTCTTCTCCTGTGTTCAAAACTCATTCACTTCTTGGAGGGAGCCCGGTCTAGTCAAGTCAAGTCAAGTTTATTTATATAGCGCTTTTCACAATACAGATTGTATCAAAGCAGCTTCACAGTATTAAATTAAAATAATACATCAGTGTTTGTTTCTAGTGGAAAACGTCCACGTTTGGTAATGCTGATCAATAGTATTGTTGATTGATTAATTAAATTAAATATCCCCAAATATCCCCAACTGAGCAAGCCAAAGGCAACAGTGGCAAGGAACCGAAAAAACTCCATCATGACCTAATGGAGAAAAAAAAAAAAACACCTTGGGAGAACCCAGGCTCAGTCGGGGGCCAGTTCTCCTCTGGCGCCTCTGAACTAGAGGGCGGATTTAACTGTAAGATTAAAAGTATTATATGAATGCCTGGCTGAAGAGATGCGTCTTCAACCTAGTTTTAAACTGGGAGAGTGAGTCTGAGCAACGAACAGTATCAGGAAGACTATTCCAGAGTTTTGGAGCTAAATGTGAAAATGCTCTCCCTCCTTTGGTGGATCTGGATATCCTAGGTATGACTAAAAGCCTCGAATTTAGTGATCTTAAAGAGCACGATGGATTACAGGGCGATAGAAGATCCGTTAAATAGACAGGAGCTAAGCCATTTAGGGCTTTATAAGTCAGTAGCAATACCTTGTAATTAATACGGAACTTTATAGGTAACCAATGTACTGATGATAAAATCTGTGTTACAGTATATGATCATATTTTCTTGATCTAGTAAGAACTCTAGCGGCGGCATTTTGGACTAACCGTAGCTTGTTTATTAAGGATGCAGGACAACCAGCTAATAAAGCATTACAGTAATCTAGTCTCGACGTCATAAATGCATGAACTAGCTTTTCTGCATCAGAAACTGATAGCATGTTACGTAGATTAGCAATGTTTCTAAGGTGGAAAAAGGCTGTTCTTGTAACATATGAAATATGATTTTCAAAAGACAGGTTGCAGTCTAGTATAACACCCAGGTCTTTTACTGTAGAGGATAAAGTAACACGACATCCTACTATGTTAAAGTTGTATTGTGAGAGGTTTTGTGGGCGGTTTTTACCTCTGTCTTGTCTGGATTTAATAAAAGAAAATTGCGCGTCATCCAGTCTTTTATATCTTTAACACACTCTGTCAATTTGGATAATTTAGCGTTTTCATCTGGCCGTGATGAAATATAGATCTGAGTGTCATCAGCATAACATTGGGAAACTAATTCCATGTTTCCTTATAATATTTCCAAGTGGCAGCATATATATTGAGAATAACAGAGGGCCTAACACAGATCTTTGCAGCACTCCATAGTTTACTGGAGTTATGATCGATTTTTCTCCATTTAAATAGACAAAATGGTAGCGGTCAGATAAGTATGATCTGAACGAGCTTAATGAGCTTAAAGCAGCACTCAGTAGCTTCGGGATTTCTTCGCTGTATTCTCGCTTTTTGCTCGCAGGTTTCTCTCTAGAGCTCCCCCCACAGCTTCGGAATAGATATTTGACAACACTGTTGTAAAAACTCTTTGGTGATTCTCAGACACCAGAGGCTAGTAGATCAACGACATCAAAGCAGATGGGACATTCTTTAAAACATCTTCTTCATTCGGGTTCGAACAGCGTGAGGGAGCGCAATAATGACAGTATTTGAGCAGATTTCTTTTGGCCGTAAAGCAATTGTTTACATCGCGAGACCTGATATCACGCGAGACTTCCTGCCGCGGCGGCCGGCGGCCCGCCGTCTCAAAGTTGCAAGTGCGAATTTTCCGCTCACGGGCACCAGGGGGGTGCGAAACGACCACCATTCAACCCGAAATAAGTAATATAACCATTCCAATGACTCCGAAGCTGTTCAGTTAAGGTAAAAAAGTTACTTAGTTCACCTTTAAAACTACATTTTATTTTTTCCACACCTGCAAAATACAAATTACAAAATACACTAAAGTAATTAAATACGTATTTAAAATACATTTAATTAAAATACTGCCCATGTCTGGACTGCTTGTTAATACTTGGTAAGGTAGTTGTTAAGTTTAGGTATTGGGGAGGATTAAAGAGGTCATAGACTGGATTATTTTATCATTTTATAATGTTTCCTGGGGTGCCCTTACAATGTTAGTATGATTTTAGCATAAAAAAAGTCATAATTTAGAAATAAAAGGCATTTTTCCAAGCCTGATTTTAGCCTCTGATTTGAACGCTCTGTTTGAAGGGGTGTGTCTGCTGTTAGACTTCAGTGTAAACGCCCACTGCTGTGATTGGCTGCTGTGAGACTTCAGCGTAAACGCCCACTGCTGTGATTGACTGCTGTGAGTCATCAGTGTAAACACTCACTGCTGTGATTGGCTGACATGCTTGCATATGAAATAGCTAGCATTACATGTGGAACTCTCTCTAAAACTTTTACTGCGTTTTTACTATTACAGCTATCGAGATTAAGGAATCGTGAAAAGTATTGATCATAATGATCTGTTCCCATCACATGAAAGGTTGCAGTGATGAGCATTGAGCAGATGACAGACAGTCTGTTAATCGCATCTGAAATTGCACCTCTGGCTTTCACCAAATAACAATGCAAACACGATGCAAATACAGTAGTGCTGCACTATTAATCATATCGCAATCGCAATCGCGATGTCAAGCCTACGCGATTATATGACGCAAAATGCTGCGATTTTATATTAAATAAACAAATTAGCGCTGTTAACGCACTTATTAATGCAAATGCTTTTAAACCATTCATTCGCGATAAGACATAAAATAATGAGCCGCCTGTGAATGTCCTCCTGACACACACAGACGCGCGCCAGTATCAAGTTCTCTTTCGCGGTAGAACGAACAACACACATGTATGCCAAAATGAACGCGCTGCCTGTGAATGTCCTGACTGTGACAGACAGAAAGACTCGCGCTAATATCGTGCGTGCGCACAAAACAGCATGACAGAATACAGTTCTCTTTCGAGCTTGAACGAACAATAACACACACAATTATGCCAAAATGTCTTTTTGTCGAGTGTCTTCATAACATAAGAGTAGTCTTATGATGAACACGAAGAGTTGTGATGACTCGTGAAAGAATGAGGCGCGTGTGAGATCCGCGTCTCTGACAGCGGCTGGTCTTCAAGGGACAGTACACAGTAGCCACTAATTACATCTGTCGCTAAAGTTATTCTTTTTTTCTTTCTTTTTTTCAATTGTTTTTATTATTAGTATTTTTCTTTACCCCTGACATGTATGGTTATATGTACTCTTGTATGTAAATTATGTTTTGTTCTTGTTAAAATGCAAAAAAAAAAAAAAAAAAAATCTGTCGCTAAAGTTAATCAAAGAACAAAGGGAACAGAGAAAAACATTCACTGCTCTTGACTTAAGAACTTTTTTTCTTTAGGCTGATTATCACTAATCTGTGTGCACATTTATTTACTTTGAGAACCAAGCAAGTTGACTCATGAAACCATTTGTTTATTATATCGCATATCGTAATCGCAATATTGACCTCAATTATCGCAATATGACATTTTTCCCAAATCGTGCAGCCCTAAAATACAGTAAGAGCTTCGTTGTGTTCATTGTAACAGTGTCATGATTTTGTGATGATTGATTTCAACGGGTTTTGGCAAGTGTCCAGATAAACTCGCGCTGTTTGATTGACAGCTTGGGCAATTGGAAAGGGATTGTTCTTTGATCGCTTTCTTTATATAATTTAATCACAGTATAAATAAGATTATTTTCATCCTACTAAGAGAAACTTTGTGAAGTTGATTGATTAGTCACTGGCTTGATTTACTGATGCATAAACAGTATTGAAGGATATTTTGAGAAATAATCTGTCTGAACATGAATAATTACATCAGAAATCACTGATCACAGATCAGGCATTAGAATAAACATGACTACTTACATGTTTATGGCGTTGCTGGCAGATCCATATCGTAAAAGTCTGTTTGCAAAGCCTCCGCTGAAATTTACCAAATAATCCACAGTGAAATACACCGAATACAAAGAAATAATGCACTGCTGAGACATTCACATTGTTGGGGAAAAAAAACACTATCCTAGCATTAGGATCGTTTGGAAGGTAATGGTATTATTAGGCCTGTCGCAATAATCAATATATCAACTTATCGCACAATATTTGCACATGACTTCAATAATTTTTGGTGACACAATATATCGCCCATTATTTTTACATGATAAAGAATGTCACCAACATTATGCCTATCGTGCTGTCATCTTGTCTGTTCTCCGTGTCAGAGGCAAAAGTGGGGCTCGTGTAGTTCCTTCATGATGGACAGTTTTATTCATTCACAGAGCGGTCATCGACAGGTGAAAAAAGGCGTCTTTGGGCCGTTATAGTGTTTTCCTGACAACTACAGACAGTTTAAAAGAACAAGTTCAAATGCACTTGATTTCAAAGCTGCAATCCACTGTTCTGGTCCAAATATAAACGTCACGGCGTAAATAGTTTTAGCAGCAGATAAGGCCTGTTGAGGCATCTGTGCCTTTGTTCATACGGACATCTGACTGCTAAGCAGGGTTTGTGTTTTCAGCAATTTAAAGCACCTTTACTTTACAGAGAAAAGAAAGCTGGGGGAAAATCTGTAAATGGAACATTTCAATAAGTGCTTTTTCGCAAGTGCATTTTTGACACTTTTTTTCCATGATCTAAAGAATGATTGTTGTCATTTGAAAGTGTGTAGGCCTACTTGCATTATTATGCTGTTACAGTATATTATGATTTATATTCAGTGGCATAAAATGATCTTAAAATGGCTTTATTATATGCTTTATAAGCACCAATAAACAGCCAATGTTCTTGTAATGTGCATGTTAATGAGCAACTATTGAGAATTTGACCCCAAACTTAACTGTTACCAAAAAAAGCATGTTTAAAGCACTTAATTAATGATATTTTCCGTGACCTAATCTAAAGTGAGAACTATAAACCAAATCCTTTACAAGCTAATTAAACAGTAATAGTTTTGTTAATTACAGTGACAATGAATGAAGAACTCACTATTTGTATATAGTCTATATATTTAAAATGTACTACAACATAATAAACTAATAGTTTGTTAATGATTGATAAGTACTTCATTACTGCATACTTATTATAAAGTGTCACCAATACTTTGAATTGCTTTTATATTTATATTTTCAGTTTTCCTTTTAATTTAAGTTTTAGTATTTTTGTTATGTGCTTTTGTCATTCTTATTAGTTGGTTTTCATTTTTATTTGTAACTAATATTTTTTTTTCTATTTAGCTTTAATTTATTTTATTTAAGTTAGTTACCAAGCGGCACTATTTCTAGGTTTTTCATCAAAAAAAAAATAAAAAATAAAAAAAATAATATATATAATATATATATATATATATATATATATATATATATATAAAAATGTGAGTTTTACACCACAGTTTTTGCCGCTCTAGATGTTATATGACAGGCCAATGAAGAGCATATGAACACACTCTTCTCTGTCTGTCATTTTTTTTACAAATGTGTCTGACTTAACAAGCTCTCACTGACTCCAAGGAAAGCCTTCACATCTAAATGAGGTGAGACAATAGTTTTTTTTTTTCAATTCTCGCCATGTAGCGCTTTGATGGCAGCGAGAGTTGGGAGGTCTTGTTTACACAAAATGAGTCGTATTGATCTACGTTTTGGCATGATTTGAGGGAACGGCCTTGTATTTCTCATTCTCTTTTGTCTTTGAGTCAACTGAAATAAGTTCAAACCTCTGTCAGCGATGCAGTTTTCCTGGTATGATCTAATGAACTAATGAAAAAAAAAACTTTTTTTTTTTGATACGATTATTAAATTAGTGCCACGCTCTTTTGTTTTGCATATTAAAGCATCAAAACATTGTTAATCTAAACAATTACTTTCTTTTTACCATCTGTTTTGGTCCCGACTGATTTTACCACTGTTGCATTTTCCTAAAACATATTTTGGAGCGCACTGCACTTTTTATAAAAAAATATAAAAGTCATACGTTCAAACCCCCGAACAACTTCCTATTAATCTACTGTTCTCCCTTTTCAATCTCTTGTCTTTTAAGTCCAGATATTCTTTCTCCTTTCCTGAAGTGCTTGTACATTTTGAAGTTCTGCAGCTCTCGCTCACCCGTTCTGGTCCTAACACTGAAGTGTATGAGCTTATCCCAGTGTAGCCGCCTGGGAAAAGGTCAGTCTTATTTTTCCGCATGCCTTGGACCACTGTGCACATCGTGTGAAGTCCGGCATCCATGAAAGGTCTGGCTGTAAATCTCTGCCACTGCCAATGGATGAAATATGTAGATTAAATACCTTTAGGTTTATGTTGATTTTTGGTTTATTTGCTTTTTGCCTGGCACTGGTCAGAGAATCACAGTAAATACATTTATGGGTAACACTCTACAATATGTAGTCTCATTTTTGTTAACAATAGTTAATGTATTAGTTAAAGGGGCTATGCGTAGTTTTTCTACTAAAATTAATCCTTTTTTTATTGCCTGTGTGTGAAGGGATTGTAATCTCACATTAAAATGATCCACTTGGCGGGTTTTGCTATTACCTCTAAAAGCAAGTATTCTTATTTCTATGTGAAGGCTCCGGGTCGGATTTACCGCGAAATCCAGTGATGTGACTGAGACCTGCATGCGCGCTCCCGAGCCTTTCGCCTCATCTACTGACTTGGCGCTCAACACTGACGACACTGCAACTTATGACAGTCTGCTAACACTAAGAAACGGCCTGCTCCCAGCACAACACAGACTCCAACACAAACTCCACATAATGATAAAAAACAAAAAAAAAGTTTTATCTGCTGAAGCTCTTCAGGCCAAGCGTGAATCGGATCAACATCGCCAGGGCTTTTGAATCATGGAGAAACCTCCGCTTTGTTTTGGGTATAAAAACAGACCCGGAGTTAGCTTTCATCCTATTGGACAGGTAAGCTAACATTACTACAAAGCATGTATATTTTAATATATTTTGGTTATATTCCAGCTAAATCTCCTGTCTAACGTTTGTCATCCCACTACTATTATATTGTTTATACAGTACTACACAATTCCAGACACATTCAGTACAGTAATGTTACTTACTGCGGTCTTACTGTTATACTAAAATTGTTCAGTGTAGTTCACTAACCGTTTTTGTTATCTTACCGTAAGTTTACCTATGTAACACCACATTACATAGGCTAAATGCAGTCAATGTAACGTTATCATGGTACGAGCATGGACCATTAGTTCAACGTCAAGCTGATAAAAGTAGCCTATTTTTGTAACGTTGCAGTGGGAGTTTACCTGAGTTTCCAGCATGTTGTGTGATGCTTTCTCCGGTGTGTTGAGTCTCAGTCTGGCCGGCACCCAGAGTGCTCGCTCATGAGTTCGAGCACGCACAAGAGCACTCGCTTGTAAACGTATTGGTTTCAATCTGAAACATCACCGCTAGAGGCAGCTGAAAACTACATATAGCCCCTTTGACATGAACTAACTGAGCAATGTAAATTTAAAAGCATGTATTACCCTTTATTAAAGTTAAAAGTACAATATGTAAGATTTTTGTAAAAAAATATTAAAAAAACACTTGCACAGTGTGATATATTTCATGCAGTTGTGTACTTACATTATCCCAAAAGTTCCCAAGGATTTGTAAATCCAAAGAAATTCCAGTTTTATATTATGTCTCGTCCCTTGTCATTGTCGCAAATCAATGACGTAATATCCGCTCTATCCTCGGTTTCCGCTTGTAGAAACCATAGAAATAATACATAGATTCCTCATAAGCAGCTGTTTCAATCCCCGCTAATGAGGGATCTATGTTTTTATATATGTATATATGTGTATATATATATATATGTATATATGTATATATATATATATGTATATATATATGTATATGTATATATATATATATGTATATGTATATATATATATGTATATGTATATATATATATATATATATATATATATATGTATATGTATATATATATATATGTATATATATATATATATATATATATATATATATATGTATATATATATATATATGTATATATATGTATATATATATATGTATGTATATGTATATGTATATATATATATATATATATATATATATATATATATATATATATATATATATATATATATATGTATATATATATATGTATATATATATGATACAGTATCTTGCACGCAGCTGTTGTCGTTCAGTCACTATGGTTCACGATTATTGATTGGCGAGTACCAAATATCCTAAAACACGGATAAACGTAGATTGCCTGAGGCAAGCATGCTTTTGGACAAACGGAGAAATAAAACAAGGATCAATATCGGCGTGACGTTTTTGAGATGGAGAGAGTTTCGCGACAAACTTGGACTTGATCTGTCGACAGAAACTCCACTCTCGCATGTGTTTTAATAAACAGGTAAATATATATTGTACACATACGGTTATATTGCTCTTTGTTTGTACTTCAATAAGGCTTTCTATCAAGTCTGGTGACAAAGTCTATGGCAGTGAAATTAAATACATTATGTGTTGCACTAAAAATATTTAGCCATTACTTGCAAATACGGTTTGTTCAAATGTATTTTTAGTACGATTGTTTTAAACGTGTAAAACTGCGCAGCATTATCCCACCAAATAATTTGACAAATAGTTACATATTAGTAACAGGCTTATATTACATTTCACGGTCCTTGCAGCTAATTCATTACGATAACATAACATAAAATAGTGTGATCAAACGTAAAGGTATTCAAAAACTAATTTATTAGCTGATATAATAAATATGATTTGTGAATTCTATACATCTCTGGGTGGAGAAAACAACATCTCCTATCGTTCCAATCTTCTTCATAGCGTCATCAAGCTTTGTCTTTGTTATTGTTTTGAAAATGCGACCTCTGGAGGCGAAGAAAATTACAGATTGTACCTTTACATATACGGTTACAGTATTTCGACAGTCAACTTTAGACATTCAACTAACTAAGAGTAACTTTGCAACTACATGTCAACTAACTCTCATTAATTTGCAACATGTCAATTAACTCATTAATTTGCAACTACATGTCAACTAACTCTTAAGTATTAGGGTTAGTAGAATAAGTTGACATGTAGTACAGACAGTCAACTAATACTCTGCTAGTTGACATGTAGTTGCAAAGTTACTTGTAGTTAGTAGAATGCACTATTTTTTTAAGCACAGGCTCTGTTCTTTCTTTTGACATATTGCTTGTTCAGATATTTGTTGAAAAAATATTCTGGGGTCATGAAAGTTTTGAGAAAATTATCAAAAATGCTGGCGGTGGCTGGTAGCTGGTGGGGAAAGTGTTAACAAATTAAACCTTATAGGCCTATATCATGAAAAAATTGAAGACCGGAAGTACGTATTTTAGTAGGGATACGGCTCTTCCGATTAGCTCTTTACAATGGCGGACTCCGATAGATACTGCTGGACCAAATCTCTCCGCAACCTGCCTGAAGTCACATATGACGATGTGGTTCGGATGGTAAATTAAAACTCTCAAGTGGAAAAGCGTGAAAGCTGAGTTATGGCTGTCTACGTCCTGACGCAGAGCAACCCGGTACACTACAACAACAGCGGCGGGCCGTTCGCCAGTTAGGTAAACGTTTCTATGGTAACAGCGAGTTGGACCAATCAGCAGACGTTGCTGCTACGCTTAGGATTGTGGGTAGTGTAGTTTTTTTTTTTCATAAGATCGCGGATAAAACATGTTTTTCTTAAAACAAGGTTGATTTCATACGAACTTATAGCATCTACAGGAGCAAAAACCTTCGTTTCACAACCTCATAGCTCCTGGTCAGTCTACCTCGGATGGTTTAGACATTATGGCTGCTAATCTAAATCCTTATGGAGAAATACCGTTGACCGGAAGTTCTGAATCCCTACTCCGCGTTCCGGAAGCAGGAAGTATGACATAGGCCTATTGTAAAGTATTACCGATTTATGAAACACAGTTCTGGTCTTGGATGCTGATTGGTCAATCCTGAGCTAAAATACATGACATATCATTGACGTATGATATGAAACACCTGTTAGAGTCTGTTGAATTCTTGTCATGACAATCTTATTTTTAGGCAGTTTTTTATAAGTGATTTGAAACGTCAAACACACTTGGCATGTATTTTATTTGTACCGCATATTCACCTTATTCCGCCCCGCCCACTTTTACTTCTGTCCAGTACTTCCGTTGTAAACCAACTTCCGGTTTAGCGGACCCTCATTCAATTTCGAGGAGAACTGCAGAGAAGTCTCACTGATAAAATGTCACATAAGATAAGCTAATTTGTGCCAAATGTGCTATGTACGTGTGTACCAACAGCACAGCAATGCACTGTTTCTCGGGGTAATTTTTAAACGACTTTTAGGTGTTTATATGACCCGTCTGCCTGTCTGATCGCAGCCCGGCCGATGTGTAGTGTTTAGCCTACATTAGCCACAAACATCTAATGTTGTAATGGTCTCACTACAGGACACATACACATGCTATACCTTGTTTGAAAGCTATGGTCCTCTAGAATTCAGTCGCTGGATTTATTTTACAGCCATTACTTGTGTTAGAGATTAAACCATAAGAGATTGCAGCTAGCAGTTAGCTAAGCTAACGTTACCCTCTTGTTCATCTAGTTGAGGCTCTACTTTCTTTTCTACTGAGAACAGTAAAGCATAAATGTAAAAACAAATGTAGCTACAGCGCTCTCTTATTTAACACTGTCTGCTGCATCAAAGTACACAAAATCTGGTCTTAAATTTACAAAACTAAGAAATAATGAAATAATTTTGGAAGAAGAAATGTTTCATATTGTCAAAATAAAGCTTTTAGTTAAACAAAAACATTTATAACAGACTGTTAAAAATACTCAATTAACGTTACATTAAAAGTAAAGAAACTTTGTAAATATAGCTAGCTAATGCAGTACTGCCCACCTCTGGTTTTCATAATTTCACAAAGTGTTACATAGAACCAATCACATTACTTTACATATTTTAACAAATTAAAGAACATGACATGATCTTTGTTAAATGTCCTGATAGCCCAATAAATAATGTCTATTACACTAAACATACAAGAACAGGATCAGGCGGAGAGTCCCACAACATTCAGATCTCTTCTTTTGATGCTCATAACAAAGCTGAGACAGCGTCAAATTTCTTTTTCTCCAGCTGTTATGGCAGCCACGGACTGCACAGTTAACACTGGCCATCTCTAATTTCTTTAAATTGGAAGGCAATTAAATTAAACTAAGACAGATAACAGATTGGACCAGGGCAAACAAAGCGCTAAGTAGCTAAACCAGGAAGTGAGATTACGCGGATGGCGCCACCCAGTGCTACTTCCGGAATAAGGTGAATACTAAATTACTATAATTCTCTCTGTTTACCTTGGTGCTGAGCAGTGTTAGTTAGTACAGGGTGAGTGAGTTCATCACTGCTATGTGCGCAAGACATTATATAAATAAAATAAAACATAACTGAATGAGATTCTTCCTCTGTTAGGCCCCGTTTACACGATGGGAAAACGCAGATATTTCCCTGCATTTTGGCCTGTCATTTACACGAAAACGCCGTTTTTATCCCAGAAAACGATTATTTCTTAAAACTCCGGCCAAAGTGGAGATTTCTGAAAACGCCGGGTATGTGTTGCCGTGTCAACTGGGAGAAAAAGGGTTTTAGGTTCTCAAACGTCACATTATGCGCCAGAAAATGCTTACGTCATGTGAGCGCCCTATGTTTAGAGTTGGTTTGGCTACTATTTGATCATGGATGCTGTTAAAGTGGTACTCATTTTTACTTTTGTGCAAACGCTTTTGGCCTGTTTGCATTTGCTTCGCTGTCTGTCCACACGAACAAACCTCGCGCCATGTCTGTTGTTTTTAAAGGAACAGGAAGTCGCTCGTGCTATTCGTTGTTGTCGATTTTGAGGATTCTGATTGGCTTGCATGGCTTTATCCTTCTCCCTACACTGCCGCCCATTGTATTTATGCGGGTTGATGTAAACGACAACTTTTTTTGAAAACGATGTTGTGTGCACGATGTTATTTTTGAAAACGGAGGGGGAGAAATATTCGTTTCTCTAAATACCCGGCTATGTGTAAATGTGGCCTTAGACCAGTGGTTCCCAATCCTGGTCCTGCCCACAGCTCTGCACAGTTGGTGTGTCTCCCTCATTTAACACACCTGATTCAGATCATCAGCTCGTTAGGAAAGAGCTCTAATGAACTGAACTGGGTGTGTCTGATAAAGGAGACATATAAAATGTACAGAGCTGTGGGTATATATTTTACAGCTTTTATTAACCTTTGTTAATGTTGGTTAATACAAATGATCATGTTCTTGTTAGTTCACAAATGCAGTAAGCTTTTTCTAAAGACACACTGTTGATATTTGAAATCGACACCCAAACAAACACACCCCTCCCTTTATTGCTCCGCCCCAAATATAACAAACATGCTATTCAACACAGGCAACTTAAAGCTCTTGCCTGATCGTAACCCTTCTTCTTCTAATTATACTCCTCTGACCTTTTCCTTTTTAGTAACATCTCAGCTATCCCTCTTTTCTACAAATTGCTACCCACTTTCTCTCTCTCTCTCTCTCTCTCTCTCTCTCTCTCTCTCTCTCTCTCTCTCTCTCTCTCTCTCTCTCTCTCTCTCTCTCTCTCTTTCTTTTGTGTTTTGGTGCTCCGTGGATGGGTCCGATCCACTTTGTTTTTTTCTTTGTGTTTCTCAGAAATTGCTTACTGCACCTTTAACTAATGTTAACTGATATAACTTTTGACCTTAAAAATGTTTTATGAAATTTTGAGATTAATGTTAACTAAGATTAGTAAATGGTGTAGATGTTAACAATTGAAACCCTGAAGTATTGTCCAACAAGGACTATATGTTTCTATTGCTGCATAAAAACATGCAAACTATTTCGTTTTTTTTTATTTTTTTTTTATATTTAATATCAGTTTAGTAGGCTTGTGTGTTAATGAAATTCAATCGATCTAATTACCTAATGCAGACAGTGAAACTTTATTTACTTGATTTTACATTATTCACAATACATTATATGTCATGAATGCATTGATAAATTGTTATTGTTGTCTTGTGTGACACCTTCATCTTGAATTACACTTTTTGCATTGTAAATGCATATTGCATTGTGTCATGTCATATACAAGTTTGAGTTTGAGATACAAATGATGTCAGATGCCTGCTAGTGAAGGGCCTTTTATAAATGTTTCCCCATAATCTCTCATCAGACATCATTAAGTATTGGGGGTGAATCGTCTAACCGATGGGCGCCATTCTAAGTGGATTTCCCTTGAGATTGTGCAGTAAAACTCAATAATAAGTGATCACAAAAATGGCATAAAAAATAAAAGCAAAAGGAAAGTGTCCTTGCTCCTGCAGGGTATTTGCTTGCTGGCAGATCAAAGGCACCAATCGAGCCTTTATTGCTTGACCTCCACTTGATGCCTTTCATGTCAGGCAACCGATTTGTCCAGATGCAGACTTCATAAGAACAATTTTCCAGATGCTTCCTTTCTATTCTACTAAGACGTAATGCAATGTGTAGGTCGGGGGCTGATAGGCATCAACGACACTCAAATTATAGCTAAATACCAAATGCACTTATTTATCTGCAAACTAAAATATAAACTCATGCAATTATGAGTTTAAGCGTGTATGATTTTAAACTCATGCATGTAAGCGGTCACATTTAGGAGTAGTGCTGAAGGCATTAAAGGGATAGTTCACCCCAAAATGAAAATTCTGTCATGTTGTTTCAAACCCATATGACTGACTTTCTTCCGTGGAACACAAAATGGGATGTCTGTCAGAATGACACCCGCAGTCACTTTCTTTGTATAGAAAATAAGGTGCAGTGAAAGTAAATGCTGATAGAAGATGTCAGTAACCTAATCTGTGATCCACGGAAACCAGAAAAGAACCGTGAACAGTTTTACACACCGGTCATTTGTTGTAAGGGACATCGACTTTTCAGTACATCTTCAAGCCACTAAACATGCCACTGAACAAAACAAACTGATCGATTGCTTCAGATGTCAGTCAAACAGCCTTTCCTTGGTCAATTAAAGCATCCATCCGTCCGTCTGTCCGTGAGCTCTTGCTTAAGTCTTGTGAATGTGCTAAATGAACTTTTTATGTATGCTTAAAAAAAAAAACATCTTTCACTATTTTTTACTTTCAGCTGTATTCTAGCTTCTACTCATCTGAACAATCTTCGAACTTATTACAGAACTTATCATGTTACAGCTTATAAAGTATGGATCACTTTGTTTGATTATTGATTTTTGAATCACAATAATGCAAATTCCACTTTTAACCCTAACCCTAACCTAACCCTAAAGTTGCAAATAAAACAAAGATTATTGGAGTACGTCTTACTTTTTTCAGTTTTTAAAAGTTTTAACATTTAATTCAATGCATTACTTGCCATTTGTTTGTAATTATTTGTAAAATTTCTTTCTTTCGATGTGTATCGAACTAAAAACAACTATTTCAGTAGTTCACCCAATTATCTTGGGTGCATGAAAACATAGTTGACATTTATAAATAGCAATAATTGCTATGTACTGGGTTAAGAAGTTTGGAACAGCCATTTACTATTAGTCAAGTCAATTCACCTTTATTTATATAGCGCTTTTTTACAATACAGATTGTATCAAAGCAACTTCACAGTGATAACCTGAAAATAATACAACAAAGTTTATTTCTAGAAGAAAATTGTGTCACCGTCCCCCTTAAGTAAGGCAGATCAATAATATTGTTGAATATTAAATGTCCCCAGCTAAGCAAGCCAAAAGCCAAGGCAACAGTGGCAAGGAACCAAAACTCCATCAGGTGACAGAATGGAGATAAAAACTTGGGAGAAACCAGGCTCAGTCGGGGGCCAGTTCTCCTCTGGCCAACAAACAAACAGTGTATGATTATGATACAGGCAGCATTACAGGTCAGAAGTCAGATTGGATCAGAACATTCAGAATATTTATCCAGTTCCATCTGGTTGGAAGTCGGAGTCATCACGCCGGTATGGAGACGAGTTTGTTGAGGATCAGTGCCGATGGCTGATGGCTGGCACATCAGGGATGTGTTGTGGATAGGTCCAGGTGCAGGTCCACAATCTGATCTGGATACGGCCAGGATCCGGCTGACTTCAGTAAACCTCGGAATAAACAGAAAGACTTACATTAGCCTAGATGCCATTCTTCTTATGATGTAACAAGTACATCCGGTGTTATAGAAAGTGTCCCTGGTTCCGGCTCACCTAATCTATGCAGCCTAATAAACATTTAACTGATTTGAATAATAGAAATGTATAATGTTCTATATGAATGTCAGGTAAAAGAGATGCGTTTTTAGTCTAGATTTAAACTGACAGAGTGTGTCTGCTTCCCGGACAATGTTAGGAAGACTGTTCCTAAGTTTAGGTGCTAAATAGAAGAAGGATCTACTGCCTACAGTCGATTTTGATATTCTAGGTATTATCAACTGGCCAGAACTTTGCGGTAGACGTGAAGGACTATAATGCGATAAGAGCTCGCTCAAGTACTGGGGAGCTAAACCATTTAGTGCTTTGTAAGTAGTCAGCAATATTTAAAAATGTATACGATGTTTAATAGGGAGTCAATGCAGTGTTGACAGAACTGGGCTAATACGGTCATACTTTCTGGTTCTAGTGAGAACTCTGCTGCGTTTTGGACCAACTGGACTTTGTTTATTAAGTGTGCAGGGCAACCACCCAGTAGAGCATTACAATAATCTAGCCTTGAGGTCATGAACGCATGAACTAACTCTTCCGCATTTTTCATTGAAAGCATATGTCATAATTTAGATATATTTTTAAGATGGAAGAATGCGGTTTTACATATGCTAGAAACGTGGCTTTCAACGTGTACTTCAACGCAGCCATCAATTGTTAGACAGCATTCTGGGTTAATACGTGCAGAGGTTTTTTGCCCAATAATTATAAACTCTGTTTTTTCTAGAAATTACTAGTCATCCAAATTTTTATATCAGCTATGCATTCCGTTAATTTTGTGAATTGGTGCGTTTCGTCGGGGCGCGAAGAAATATAGAGCTGAGTATCATCAGCATAACAGTGAAAACTAATGCCATGCTTCCTAATGATATCTCCCAAGGGTAGCATGTACAGGGTGAACAGCAACGATCCTAGTGGTGAGCCTTGTGGTACTCCATACTGAACTTTTGATCGATATGACATCTCTTCATTTACTGCTACAAACTGATAACGGTCAGATAAGTATGATTTAAACCACGCTAGTGCAATTCCACTGATGCCAACATAATTTTCGAGTCTATTCAAAAGAATGTTGTGGTCGATGATGGTATCAAATGCAGCACTAAGATCCAGTAACACTAATAGAGAGATACAACCACGATCGGATGATAAGAGCAAATCATTTGTAACTCCGAGAGCAGTCTCAGTACTATGGTACGGTCTAAATCCTGACTGGAAATCCTCGCAGATACCATTTCTTTCTAGAAAGGAACACAGTTGTGAGGATACTGCCTTTTCTATACATTTTGACAGAAAAGGTAGAATCGAGATCAGCCTGTAATTGACTAATTCTCTAGGATCAAGTTGCGTTTTTTTAATAAGAGGTTTAATAATAGCCAGCTTAAAAGTTTTCGGTACATATCCTAGTTACAAAGATGAATTAATGATATTAAGAAGAGGATCTATGACCTTTGGAAGAATCTCTTTCAATAGCTTAGTCGGTATAGGGTCTAATGTTGTTGATTTAGATGATTTAATGAGTTTAGACAATCCTTTCCTCTACTATAGCAGTGAATGAATTATTTTTTTATTTTTTTGCAATACTGTAGTAGACGGTTGCATAGTTATAATTTTCTCTCTAATATTATCAATCGTGTAAATTGTAGCGACTGGGCTATTTGAATCATTCATTCGTTTGATTCTGAATTAACAAATTCGGACTCTCTGTGTTTTCTAAGCACATTCCTTCTTGCTGTCCCACTCTGAACCCCCGAAGGTAAATCAGTTGTGTTGGCTCTGGCTAGTCGGCGACAACTGGACTTTTACGACACTAATTGCACCTTGGAGGATAAGTTCTGCATTCCAAACCCCCCCCCTTCCCCTCTCTGGACCACAGAGAGATAACGAAACTTGAAACTTTCTACACACACACACACAAACATCCTCCTATAGAAATATAGTTTTAATGTAGGTAACTCAGATTTGGGTTTGATCTTCCTGTATGCATGTTTTATTAATTCGTTTGACCATATAATTATGATTTTCTAGAGGTGTGGTTTTGAAATGTATTCTTTAATCAATAGTGTTTTAGTTAGAGAGGGTTCACTAACATTCTCTGGCAATCCCTTCCCCCCTGTGTGGAACTGTGTTTTATTACCTAACGGAATGTTAGCCAGCCAGGAATCTCACTGAGATCCTGGCAGAAGAGCAGAATTAGGTGTTCATCCTAGATATTTTATATGTATAACCATTGAAGAAATATGTAAGCCTGAATGTAATTTCTCTTTTTCATGATTGTTCTTCTCTGTGATGGGTTTTTGTATTCTTGTAAACCGTAAAGGAATACTATTTCAGATGTGCACCCTGTTGCAATCATAGATATGCCATGTGGATCTTTCTAAAGTCCAATCTTCAATGCCCACTTATCAATGTACATCACATGTTGGGTTCATTTTATTCCTAGGTTGTTAGTTTAACTTTTAAGCTTATTTTTACAGAATAATAATCTATCTCGACGTGTACCTTCGAAACATATCTAATTCGGTATCCACGTAAAGCTCTCCTTGTACTGGAACCAAATGTATGCATCAGGATCTGGTAAAATGATCACATAATAACGCTGCCATAAAACATGCAAATTAAACTGGGAACTAAGACAAAGAAACTTTTTCCCGCTCGAGATACTCTGAGATGATTGGTTCACGTACGTGGAGCAGGCGTGAGCCCATCCTCTCCATAAGAGACAGACACAGAACTTTCTCGAGAGCACTTTTACGAACCCGCCTCGCCAGCGAGAAGATCCATATGGCTCCCGTTCAGGGAGCATTCATTCACCGTCCTCGTGAATGAATTTCTCTTTTATTCTCTTTTATTTCTTTCGTTTTCCTATTCGCCTCTGCTCATTCACGAGCTGAATGAACTTAGCCTGAATCATTCCCGGCAACTTCACCTCAAAGAAAGACTCTTTGAAGCTCCCGCGCTCGCACGCGCGCCGGAAGACACAGCACGCGCACACCTCCCCTCAGACGACTCACGCTGCTTGAAAGACACGCAGAACCCTGCCTTCCTCCCTCATACACAGAGAACCATGTGCCATGCAAGTATCGATTATTGAATTGAACTTACAATGTGATTTCTTTGTTGTCTCTTACGGGTTACTGTCTGTGATTTTGCCATGCTGAGGTCATCTCGGTGATCTCTCTCATCCTGAACTTTAGTTTCACTTTCTCCCTTCCTCTCCCTCTCTCATCTGTTATCCGTTTAGTCTTGTATTTTGTTTACGTGTCCTGTACATACATATTTACTCGTGTAAATTGTAGAACTTGTATTCCTTAGTTCAATGTAGTATTAGTCTAATTATTAAATTCCATATGTCCTTGACTGACTCTGTTTTTAATTGCCCATGTTACTTAGTCCCTGAAATGTTCGATCTTAGCTATATGCTTTATCTTGGTAGGCTACGATTTAAGTAACCTAATTTTAGTCTACAAACACCGAGAGTGTCTTTTCAAGGCCTGGAGAAGATACTCTTTCGCGTGTTTGTAAGAAGGATAATTTTCCCTGAGAGTTAAGTTAATCTTACGTATGTTTGCTGGACAAACAGATTGTTTGATAACTAAATTAATTCCATTAAAGTTATCCCATAACTTCGAGCTGAAATAAGAACAATTGATGTATTAATGACGAACCATAACCCGTTATGGTAATCGTTCATATATCAATCTAGTTCAGCTGCGATAAATTAATGTAACTGTAACATACAAAATATTAATCATATTCATGATTAATTATTAAAATTCCCTATAGATCATTTGAGCTAATATTAATATTAATGTACAACCCATTGTTGCTTACAAAATAAAGAAGTTCATGCTGTTTGGAAACGTCCGTTGTTGGAGCTTTATTTTTCGTTAATTTAGCAACTGTTTCAAATAAATACCCAGGGTTGTGTTTGTTTTCTTCTAAAAATGTTGAAAATTAAGCAGATCTAGCAGTTTTTAAGGCCTTTCTGTACGCAATCCACAAAAGGCGAAAAAATTCTAATTTTGTTTTCTTCTATAAAGCAATCTTTAGTGGCAGAAGTGATAGCCTAGTTCTACCATATTTATAACACAGAGACGGCTTTGCAACCTTGGCTAAATTAAGTATACATGATTAAGTAATGATCTGATATGTCATCGCTCTGCTACAGAATTTCAACGGCATCCACATTGATTCCATGTGACAATATTAGATCTAAAGTATGATTACGACAATGAGTAGGTCCTGACACGTGTTGTCTAACTCCAATAGAGTTTAGAATGTCTGTAAATGCTAATTCCAATGCGTCTTTTTCATTATCTACATGGAAATTAAAATCACCAACAATTAGGACTTTATCTGCAGCCAGTACTAACTCTGATAGAAAATCAGCAAATTCTTTGATAAAATCTGTATTATGCCCTTGTGGCCTGTATACAGTTGCCAGCACAAATGTCAAACAGAATTTATCACTTACGCTAGATAACATTACAGAAAGCACCATCACTTCAAAAGAATTATATTTGAAACTAGACTTCTGAGTAATACTGTAGATATTGCTATAAATGACAGCAATACCTCCCCCTTTTCCTTTTAAACAAGCCTTCTGTTTATAGCAGTAATCTTGTGAGGTGGATTCATTTAAAGTAATGCAATTGTCTGGTTTTACCCAAGTTTCTGTCAAACACAGCACATCTAGGTTATCGTCTGTAATCATATCATTAACAATAAGTGCTTTTGAAGAAAGGGATTGAATATTCAGCAACCCGAGCTTTATCATTTGGTCATCTGCATTATATTTGTTTTTTTATTTGTTGAACATCAATCAAATTTTTACCCTTAAATGGGTTTGGGAATTTTTTGTTTTTCCTACTTTGGGGAACAGACACAGTCTCTATGTGATGATATATAGGTGAAAGAGTCTCTAGGTGATGGGATTTATCTGACCTCAGTGACGTGAGACAGCTAGCAGATGGTCGGTTTAGCCAGTCTGTCTGCTTCCTGACCTGAGCCCCAGATTGTCATGTTTGAGGTCTAAGACTATGTGCCATATTACTAGAGAGAAGAGCAGCACCATCCCTGGAGGGATGAATACCATCTCTTTTCAAAAGGTCAGGTCTGCCCCAAAAACTTTTCCAATTGTCTATGAATCTTTTATTATTTTGTGGACACCACTTAGACAGCCAGCCATTGAGTGAGGACAGTCTAAGTATCTCATCATTCCTTCGAACAGGAAGGGGGCCAGAGCAAATTACAATGCCTGCCATCATACTTGCAAGTTCACGCACCTCTTCATTCATTAGTCGAACATCATTAGTGCCAATGTGAATAATAATCTTAGAGAATTTACGATTAACATTAACCAGCACTTTAATGTCAGGCGCTCTGGCTCCCGGCAAACATGTGACTATGGTGGCTGGTGTCTCTATTTTCACGTTCCGTGTAATATAATCGCCAATAACTTGGGCACTTTCAACAGGATTCTCAGTGGGTGTTTCACTGAGTGGAGAGAACCTGTTTAATGTTGTTATCGGAACGCAAGAACTGTGTTTTGTCCTGCGACTACAGCGTCTCACAGTCACCCAGTTGCCCTGCTGCACGGGTTCTACAGCCGGAACCGAACAATGTACAGAGTTCACTAAGCTAGTTGCATCTAAAACAGTATCTAAAACCCTTGCATTCTTACTATCCTCGATTAAAGTTTGGATGCGTGTCTCTAGTTCTGAAATCTTCTCCTTCAGCCTGACTATCTCCCTGCATTTATCACATATAAAGCGCTGACAGAGAAGGCTATACTATACATGTGACATGAAGTGCAAGTTACAATAATAGGAGAAGACATGGATCCTACTCACCACAGTTGTTTGATGGACTCGAAAAGGCGCAAGAGAAAAAAAGACGGCAAACACGGATGTCAGATTAACAGGCTAGCGGAAGGCTAGAGCGTTTTGCGAGCGATAGTGATTTAGATTAAAGCTAATGAAGTCAGATCAATGTGACAGACAAAATTAGATAATATCAGATATCAGATTAGATAAAATCTGGTTGATGAGTACAATATATTTAGCGATATAAACAACAAGGAATGATAGTAAATAGAGATTCAAAACAGAAAGCTTTACAGAGCTTACAGACGCAAACCACACGACAGCAAGACAGCGGGGCAGACCAGAGCAATCGATGCAACAGAGCAAGATGTGTGTGCGCATGAGTATGTGTGCAGCTCCAACTTTTGGAGTGTTCAGCTCCAACTTTTCAAACAAGACAGAGATGTCCAAACTGCTTTCTGTTAACCCACTGAAATGGGGTTACCTCAGCCTCAGCTGCTGCCTGAAGTTCCTTCTGCATCTCACTGATTGACTGCATGTGAAGTTTGCCGAGAGGGGACTCACTTTTTATCCACTCGTGAAGTTGATTAAAATTATTAATGCACATTCAGTCACCTCTGTCATTATAAATCAGAATATGTCTGATCCTTGCACTGTCGGTCGTCTGTCACAGTTCTGTATTAGTGCATCTATCACAAAAAACACACATACGTTACCTTACTGAGACTCTTTTAATATATGCCAAATATAACGTGTTCTGTATCTTTAAAGATCTTTTTTATATCTCAAATAGCAGTACGATTACATGGAGAACATTTTTTATTTGCTTAAAGCTCCTGCTTCAGAGAAAATCATCCTAAAGAATTTATACATGTGGCAGACGCTTATGTCAATTTATAAATTTTATCATGACTGAGAACTATGAAGGTTCAGGCTTTGAACAATTTGATTGTCCTCTGAGTTTGTTGTCTCACATAGTCGCATTTCTCCAATATTTATTTTTTATTCATGTATTTTATGTATAATCTAATTCTAAGCAATTGTTAAATAAACACCTTGGTAGGAACATCTAGCATTCTACCGTAGCTGAGAACTATAAAGAAACCTCTGAACAATAAACTTTTCCCTTGGGTTTAAATGCATTTAAATACATTTTGATTTATGTCTGGATTTGCTAAAAAGCAAGATGTTAACTAAAACATAGTTCTCATTCAGCCTTAGATGATATTGTTGTTGTTGTTTTCCCCTCAGTGTGACGAGAGCAAGCAATTCGGGAAGATGCCTAAAGGGCTGCTTGCTAATTTACATCTTCATAGAAATGGTTCCAGTGCAGAGATCTTGAGATCCTCGTACAGTATATTAAAGATGCTGAGTAGCAGGAGGCCCATTTGAAAATCGATTTAGAACATTCTGTACTTTTGAGTCATTATAAACTAAACATCATTTAGGAAGACAATGAAGAAGGGTCGAGAATTACAGTAAAAAGAGAATGAGCAGTTTCATAAGAAGCAGTTTTATCTAATTTTAATCTTGCATTGTGGATAGTTTCTCATGAGGCTTACGTTTCTGCAGGACAATTCTCTGTCTATGCAACAGATGCAGAACTTAATATCAAAGACTTCCTGGACATGCAACTAGTGTTATTTTAGTATCATTGAGATATTATCGTATTTTATGCTACTAATAATATGTCTAAGTAACTTTGCGCCTACCTCTCAGTAGAGTATTTGTAGCATGTTGTCTTATTATGCTAACTCTTTATTTTGATGCTCCCCAACAGATATTATACTGACTATAAGTAACTTTGAAAGTAGATGCCAAATTATTAACCCTAGCAGTCTACTGAAACTCTAATTAGAGTTAGTTGACAATCCTTGAGAGCATGCAGAAATAATTAAAACATCTTAGAATAAACGAATTGCAGCAAGCGTGATTTGCCCACCAAACTTTAAATGTGACATGATCATGATTTCCTGTGCTTTTTTAATTGCAGCTGACTGATCGTACCCTTTTTTTCTTTCATTAGCTTTTTTTTCGTTCATTTTCCAGCTGTTGTTGATTTAATTTGCTCTGAGACTAGAAAGAGGAAGATTGCGTGTCAAGCTGTAAACCGCAAAACTCCATTTAAATACTTTCAGCCATCAATTCATATTTAATGAAAGACATTTTCACCAAGACCAGCTAATTTAGCTGGAAATGTGTGAATTAACCCCTGTGACTGACACTGTTTAACAGTTCACTTGCAGAAAAGAACAACACGTGCATGCACTGATAGTTTGATAATGATATATTAAACCGTCTTGAGTATTATTTGGTCAGTAAACCTCCAAGTAACACACTAAATGAAATTTCAACGGCAACAGAACAAAAACATGGCCATGGACAGGTTGGGCTGTTGGAAGTACTTACTGTATATTTGACTATATAAGCCTTGAAGGTTGGAAGTATTGAAAGTGACAGTCTGTGAGAGCCAAGACCATTGCCATGGTTACATGAACAATGAGTGCTTTCTGCTCAAGGAGAGACACACAATGTCTACGTGGAGAAAGTTCTGCTCTCCCTGACGATACGATCTCAAGGGCTTCACACAGCCTGTATAATTAAAAGCATGAAGAGACACTTACTATGTGTTAATTGTTCCTCATATCCATATGTTCCGTGTGAACTGTTACCAACGCAATGATGCATGAACTACTTTCTCTTTCAAGCTCAGAATGACGAGATATTTTATATACCAATACATAATTAAAATGTAAGTACTCTGAAAAAGAGAGTATAAAAATCGAGTGTCTGTAAACCTCTCACGACTGTTGTAAACACAGCATATTATTTCCATTCACTTCACCCCCTCCCTTCTGAACTCCTTCCAAAGCCACGCCCCCAAAACACATGAACACGCGACGTCAAACGCTCAGGCTCAGCTGGAAGACGCATTTATTTACCTGAGACGAGTGGAGAGGAGGGAGCGCAGTGCATGCAGTGACATCATGTCAGAATCACATGTAATAAAATACCTAACTTTATCACTATAAATATAAACAAATACTTGGTTTGATTCGGTAACAAGCTATATTTATAGGTAACGAGCTATATTTATAAGGCAAAGCTAAAAACAGGTTGCATTGATACACGTTTTTCCATTACCATCAGTTACACTGTGATGAAGGTGAATTTCGTGTAAGATTCTAGGGTTGGGCGATGTCCCCTAAATTGGCAGTTGACGATGTTTACAGTAAAACATCGCGATGGACGATGATATCGTCGCGCGCACAGCATCCTGTCAGTAGAATTCAGTTCTCTTTCGCGACTTATCACGCTTTTAATATTTCTCTTCAATATAAAGCACATCCTGCTCTTTTCTTTCTCATTCATTCATGTTTTGTTATTAATAACTTTAAACAGAATCGTCAACTGAAATCTGCGCGAATTATCAACAATACGACACATTTATAGGATATAAAGGGTCTCTGCTGCAAAAGTGAAAGTACCAGCGGCTAGCGGGTGAAATGTTTCGAAATGTCTCTTTGCACAGCAAAGCACCCGTTTCAATAAAAGGATATATTAAAGTTGATATAGCCTACTTTTACATTTTTGCTGCTGTTCTAAAATGACTTCGCCATCACCTTAAACAAGCAGCGCAGCTGCTTGAATCCCAGTGCAGGAGCTGTAACTGTTAGGTTACCACAGAAACGTAAGTGGTTAGTTGATTGCTGTGGTGACTCGTGACATTCGCGAACAGCACTGAACACACACGTCTTAATTTTTTTTTATCTTTTGTTGGTAAAGGGTGAGAGACCTTGCGAGCCACATGATATTTGCCTAAGAGCCAGGTGTACCTCGCGAGCCATAGGTTCCCAACCACTAGTGTACACACGAACAGGAACTGCCGTGAGACTGGGCTGGTCTGACAGGGTGGGGGGCGTGGCATCACGATGGTGGGTCTCCATCGTGATGTCGGTCAGCCATCACGATGGACGATGATATCGTCCATCGGCACAACCCTATAAGATTCATAACATATACGGTGTTTTGCGAGTTTCCATGATGAAAACATTGCTGACTCTAATGAGGACTACACGTACAAGTACCGCTTCGTCGGTTCGAGGACAGGTCCGGGGTCGAGGGCGAAGCAGAGGAGGTCGTTCAAGAGTGCGGGCAACCAGGGTCCGAGGAAGTAGTTTTGGCCTTGTTTGCCTTCGCTGACTGCAGGTGCTTTGAATTTTGAATGCTCTTTCTCTGCCATAATTTTACTCTTCGTAGGTTCCGCGCCTCCTCAAATCAAACAGGTGCGCGTGCATATAGGCAGATCTAGCAACAGGGGTGGTAGCCATGGTTGCGAGAGTGAGTGACAGTCGCCCAAACCAATCAATTGTTTCGTCCCGAATGGAAATAATGAGCTGTGTTTATTGCAGATTAAAAGGTCTACAGTCACTCGATTTTTATACTCTCTTTTTCAGAGCACTTACATTTTAATTATGTATTGGTATATAAAGACAGTTTAAACAAATTTGAAAAAAAGTTTTTTATAAAAATCCTACCTACCCTACCTTTAAAGGTGAACTAAGTAACTTTTTTATCTTAACCGAACATCTTCGGAGTCATTGGAATGATTATATGACTGTTTTCGGGTTGAATGGTGGTCTTCTCGCACCCCTCGAGCGCCTGTGAGACGAAAAACCACCCTTGCAACTTTGGGCCGGCGGGCCGCCGGCGTTGCCAGCCAGTGTTGCCAGCCAGTGTTGCCAGATTGGGACGGTGATTTTCAGCCCAAAAGCTCACCAAAACCCGCCCACTACAAGAAAAAACCGCCCAAAATTTTACTGCCAAAATAATATGATATAATTTCATTACCATGTCATTCAAGGTTAAGCACAATTTGTATCTCCCTAAAAAACATATTTCACGTCCCATTTTGATTTCATTTCAAGTCATTCAACTGTGCTCTCCTCTCAGAGTTATATTCACCATCGAGTTAATCTCCCACCACATGTGTACGTTTTAGTTGCTCATCTCACTCTTTACTGTGTAGATACAACTTACTGTTTAGTAGGCTATATCACTTTGGCATTAGCGATCAATTGAGAACAGATCACTGATTGGCTAAAAGTGCGTGCTCGTCGTTGATGTGATAAACACCAACGCCAGCTGACTCTGGATGGGCGTGTGTGTTTAGTAATGTCACGATGACTGATTTTATGGACTACATGCACATTTAGTTTAGTTTTTTTAACCCAATAAGCCTTTAAAATGTAGATGTTTGAAAACCGCCAAACTGATCCCAAACCAGCCCAAATTTTGTCCACCCGCCCAAACCCTTTTTTACCCGCACAATCAAATTCAAAACCGCCCAATTGGGCGGGAACCCGCCCAATCTGGCAACACTGGCCGCAGCATCAGGAAGTATCGCGTGATATCAGGTCTCATGATGTAACAAACTGCTTTTCGGCACTGCACACATATACTATCTAAACATTTATATGCTAGCCTTCTGTGTATTATACATGCCTCAGTGGACATGGCTCCGTGCGTTCGCCGGGTTCTTTGAAAACAAATGCACATGACGAGCGGGAGAAGATGGGACGAGCCAACGAGTTTTAACGACAGTGTTGTCAAATATCTATTCTGAAGCTGTAGGGGCCTAGAGGGGGAGCTCTTTAGAGAAACCCGCGAGAAAACAGGGAAGAAGTCGGCAAAGCTGCATAATGCCGCTTTAAAGGGGCCATGACATGGATTTTTTTAATTTATTATTATTATTTTAAAATGTTCCCTGAAGTTTACTTATTAATGTTAATAAAGTGGTATGCACAAAAAAATACAAATATACAGTATATGTGGAAAATGATTATTTGTATCCCTCATTCTGACCCTCTGTCTGTTTTTTCCCCTTAAAGGCTTGTCAGTAAACGGCCACTGTAATGATTGGCTGACGTCATTGCGTAGGAAACCGTATCAACACCCACTCGCTATTGCACGCGAGTAACTGTTTTGAAAACATTATCTATATAAATCCATCATTTACAGGAAAACCATTATGATATCACATACTTACGGTTTGCTGTCAGATCCAATACAGTTGGCTGCTTCAACTTACATCAAAAGTTTCTTTGCGAACTCTCCATTACACTGTGCCTCCATTACAAAATAAAAATGCTCCAAACAAACATATAATCCTCAGACGCAATCTGGGACGGCATTAAAATAAACCATCCACTTGTTTCTGATGCTTGGATCCTTCTGAAGACTGTACAGAGATGTGAACGAGCTGTTTAAACTGGATGTGTCAAAACGAATGTTCTTTAACTCTTGTATTTGTCCTGTTGTCAGCAGACTCAACCGTATGGAGTATGGCAGAAAAAGAATGTGCATCTGCATATCCAGTGTAGACAGCGTCAGTGATTATAATGGGCTGATCACATCCAGTATAAGCAAATATCAGCAGTTAAGCGACTGAATGCCAGTGGGCGGGGCCTATGATGTGATGATGTAAAATTATTCGTTGATGTCTTGCTCTGGAGGCAGTAATATCAAAATTTGCCCATGTGTATTTGGAGCTTGATTAAATAAATGCTTATAATGAGGAGGATGTTTTAAGCTGTTTAAGCAGATGTTTTAATGGCACAAAGACCAAAGATTAAATTTCATTCCTCATGTCATGGTTTCACGGTTTAACTTAAAAACAACAACAAAAAAGTGTATTTTATTCCATGTCTGTATGGCTTTGAGCTCATTTATATGCTTTTCTTATAAAACAGCAATATCTAAAAAATGTATTTGATAACAGACCTACTCTGAAAACAAAGTAAAATCTATTCTGTTGCATTGCTTTTGCAGTATGTGTAAAGGGGAAAGACATTTGATGTCGCATATGATTATGATCAATGCAACTGTGTTGAGTTTACAGTCAGCGTATGTAAACAGTTTTATCTGAGCACCATTTAGTGTCATCACGGATATTCTGTCTGGAAGGAGACACATCACTGGGAATGAGCACAGCTGAAAAAGAGTAAGAAACTTCATTTAATTTACGTATCTGACACATTTTCCTTTCAGTTATGTTTTTTATACCCTCTGTATGCACATACCTATGACAAATTAGACTGCAGTAGTACCATAATTGAACAGTAAAGTAAGAAGGACAGCAGATATCACTTTCAAATGAGACTAGAGATGGTGTAATGATGAATGTCTGTCTACTGATCAGTGCATGGGGAAGAAAGATGCAAACATGAGAACTGTTAGGACAATTATTCAATTAGATGTCCTGACATCTTCTCTCACACTGCTTTCAGGCGTTGCATGTTTACACAGCCTGCTGTGAATCCAAGGTCAGAGCAACCAAAGATAAACTTCATCTCCAATTTACACCGATGCTAATGTTTCAAAACACATTCCAGCTCCCTATACGTAGGCTGCACTTTAGAGCGTTAGTGCGCCCCTGGTGCGAAGGCCGTTCTAAAATTATGCCGTTACCTCGTTTTATTCAAATTCTTAGGCAGAATCACAGGTGTGCTTTGCATAGTCAAACCAAAATGTATTCGGACACCTTCAACATTTCTCAAGTTTTTTTACTATAGTTTAGAAAATGATAATACAATATAAGACCTCAGAGTTATCAAATCAGGAGATATTTCACTGGTTTTGGTAATCTTCTGTTTCACAAATGAATTGGGTTCAATAGCTGTCAGCTGTTAAATTTAACCACACCATTAGATAATACCAATTTAGCTCAACCAATTACCAAGCTGGTAGTCCAATGTATGAAAAATGTTGGGATATGATATGTCACAGTTTATTTTATTTTGCCATCCTCAACTACATAAATGAACTATAGTGTCCTGCACCCACTAGTAAAAAAATATAAAACATTATAACTGGTGTCTGAATATTGTTTGGTTTGACTGCATTTATGGTTAGTATGCATAATTGAATTAAAAATGAACAATTTAATCCAAAATTTGTCTTGTTGTGTTTTTGTTTTGTTTAATAGTATGTTGCATTGCTAGGTTAGCAGTTGGAATGAACTGTAAATCGAGTTTTGTTTTGTGTGGAACACTATTCGGTTGCTGCCTATGTAGGGAGTCACTTCATTTCAGGGAGTATGTTATTATGTAGGCATGTAGGCAATAATGCAGCCCAGTTTTGGAACAGAGCTTATGTAGCACCTTCTGTACTTGTTATTCAAGGCAACCTTGAAAGAGTTTTATGTAGAATATTGCAAAGTTAACATTAAAGAAGTTTGTGATGTGTAATTCATTACAGCACTGTGCCATCATTCACTGCAGTGTGAGATAACGCTTATCCTGAGGCATCTGTGCACAGAATGATGGAACATGTTCAGTGGTGAAATAGATTAACAATTAATTTGCATTAATAATTAAAACACAATTAAACAGGGAACTGTACATGCCATTGGTTATAGAGTTCGTTGATTTAGCAAAGTCCAGCTGAACACTTCAAGAGTGATTAGATACACACCAGTGTTTTTTATATAGTTTTAGAGAATGAGAAATTATGTGAGAAATGTTTCCTTGGCGA
Organism: Scardinius erythrophthalmus; assembly: GCF_964197995.2. Taxonomy (NCBI): domain Eukaryota; kingdom Metazoa; phylum Chordata; class Actinopteri; order Cypriniformes; family Leuciscidae; genus Scardinius; species Scardinius erythrophthalmus. The sequence goes on along the minus strand of NC_138240.1, from coordinate 4,099,669 downwards.
CTAGCTGAAATAATATATATATATTTTTCTTTATATACAATTTTTATGTATGGATTTAGTTTTAGATAACAATAATAATCCTGATACAAACATAAAGTTGGACTATAACACCCCACGTCCCTTTTCCAGGTCAAAATGCTTATTTTGAAGAAAAACAATAATAATAATCATCATCACTAATTTTCCCCATTTCTTGCGATTGCTGGCAACTTCTCATAGTTCGTTTGCTGTTGCTGGTACGTGATGAGTTCGCCGATATATTGATTGTATAGCTTTCGCGCTCTGTCTCGACTTCTTGTGCCATGCCGCTGTTGTGGTGCGTACAAGACATACTTGTTGATCAAGTCGCTTTCATTTAATAATAATAATAATTGACATGCATCGGCATTCAGCTGGAACATAAAATAAAAGCCAACAAAATTGGAAACAAGTCATTTCCATACATTTCCATAACATTTCAGGCTCTTTAAACAGCTTTGAGTTTCAAGATGGACATGACATTAATAATTGTACACAATCTTCTACGATGCTCTACAATCATGTATTTTCCTAGTGATGGGAAGTATTGTATTGAAGTAGTGGGACGGACATACACAATATACATTTTCATATTGATACCACAAACCCCTCTGTTGCATATTGTATGTGATTGCATGTAAGTGTCTTTATAAATTCATGACATTTAAATCTCCATTTTACATCTTCTTGTTTAACATCTTGTTCCACTTAGAAATACAGAAGCAAAATGTTTTGAATGCTGTTTCTACTCGTCAGATTTCAGTCATACTGTACCAAAATGTTCTCCTGTAGTGCAAGTGGTTGTGAATAATATTTGTTCAAAAAGCATGCTAGTATACGCATTTCAATAATCCACCAGAAATAGTACACCATGGCATACTATTTTCAACATACTTGAGATCATTTATCCTTATCTCACAATCGATAAAATACAGGTAGCATGTGGATTCTCTTTGGGTTTTCTCCGCAGAACCTAAAGAGGGAAAGAAAAGCAATTGTAAAAAACAGATGAGATGAATCCAGCAGTTCTTTATTGTCCGGCGAGAGGTCGTCTTTACCCTTAATGACATTTACTTAATGAGAGTAGACGTGCTGGAGAGCAGATCTATTTTCCAGCAGTCATGTGTGGAGGAGGTGAGAATCGTTGTCTATATCCTGCCACTGTCTTTCTAATAATGGACAGACATAGACAAAGAAACCATTTTAACTAAAAGTTCATTGACAGTATGTAGTCGTATTGATGTTGCCCTGTGTATTGGTTCCTTATCAATTCCTTTTGTCACATCTGAGATGTTCTTGTATGCCAAAGGGACTTAGTCATTACAAGAAATATACAATGTTGCACAGCCATGTCTTTGTCTTGCAGAATGAATATTAAGTTAAGGACATCATGCATATACTGCTATACCAACCTGATCTCACAGCAATTCGTTAGAATTTTTACGAGTTGGCTAATTCGTACGAATTCATACGACCTCACTCGTACAAATTCTTACGATTTTTGCTAAATCGTACATATTTTACTAGTTGCCCAATTTGTATGAATGTGTACGAATTAGCCACCTCATAAAATTCGTATGATATGCTAAATCGTACATATTTTACGAGTTGCCCAATTCGTACGAATTCATACGACCTCACTTGTACAAATTCTAATCCAGAATCCAAGCCCTGTCTGTAAAACCAGACCTTAAACATTCACCTTTTTTTTTTTTGTCTCTTATCACTATAAAAATCCTTATTTTTGTACCTTGTAACCAGCAAACACAGAACGTTGGCACAACCCAACCCAACCCAACCTTCTAACAACGTTTTAACAACATGTCCAAAAATTTAGTATTTATGGATGGTCAGCTCTTCAGATTAATGTTATTCTGCAAACCGCTGATCAACATCCTGATCACCGTCTGAGTGAATTCGTTTCATATGCCACAAGAAATAAATTACAGGGTGTTCGATTTATCATAGGCATTGATATAAACAGGGTAAGTCTATATAAATTGCTGGTCATAGTATAAAACATGTCCAAATAAAGCTAACTACTATCAGGGACAGCATTAGTTGGTATTGATGAAGAAACCCAAGTGATGATAGACAGCTGTGAAAGAGTTTGATGTAAAATTCATTGTGGCTTTCTTTCCAAATTATTCCTTATACATTTTATTTTTATTTTTTATGTTCTGTTACATGTAAAATAAAAAATGAAATCCCAAAGCATTGTGCATTTTGTCTATCATGGACTGACACCAAAATCACAGGTATTTTATAAGACTGCCTTTATTTTGCACCGTTGTAGTACCCAGGAGTCACAGAAATGCTTGTTTTCAGCGTTCTGTGTTTTTGGACATGCCTACATATATACATATAAATGTTGCCCGTGGTGCAGAGCTTTGAAAGATATCATGCAAACTATATTCCTAAATTCCCTGTTTTCTCAGAAAGTACTTCTATCAGACACAGGGCATGCTGGGATGCATTATGCAAAAGAATGTGTATATCCACTCCCCCATGTGCTGAGACGAGTGACCGCAGGCGCTTTATGAGGAGACCACAGTTACATTACCGTCCCTCCTCCACTTCAATATTCAAGAGACTGTTAAATAACAAGACGCTGCATATATTTCCTCATATTTCCTTGCCCCAGAATACATTTCTCCTCAACCTGCTGTCTGCAGATGAGAGATTGATGGACACGCAGAATAGCTTTTCACGGTTGCTGTATCAATTAGAATATATGCAGGAGACAGACCTGATCTGTGAATGGCGACAGGCTGTCAGGCGTAAGTAAAGCTGTCAGAATGACACAGGCTGCCTGAGAAAGGACGCAACGCTTTTGAGTGCAAATATTGATCTAAAACACATCTTTTAGTTTTAAACACATCATTATTGTTTTGTATTCTGATTCTCTTTCAAATAAATTACCACAGTAACCATAGTTTTGCGAAAAGTCAGACAAAATTGCCACTGTATGATGGCATGAAAACTATGGTTACTATATGGTCATTTTCAAAGGGGATTTAGAATAACATACCAAGTTCTGGCATGAAACTCTAGATAGCACAGGCTGGTAGGTCCTTAACTCCTTGGTAGTGATCACATCTTTATTTACATATTGCAGCTGATTGGTTGCTGTTGCATTAGCGGCCAATGAGCTGCGGCTCAATATTCAAATACTGGTAGTGCTGCTGTTAGCAGTCTGCAGGGCGCTTTCAGAAACCCTCCACCTTCCCCAGCTCCACCTGTATAGATCTGCTACAGTACAGGGATGTGTTATTTCATGTATGTTTTATGTGCAGTAGCAGCATGTCTTACATGCTCACAGCAATGTCTGTGAATGTATTAGCATCTCTGCAGCAGCAGTGTTGCAGATATATTCCGCCAAGACCAAATACATTAACATTGCCATATCCATTACCATGCCTATCTCTCAGAGAGTTGTCATGAGAGCAGGGTTCTCAAGTTTTATCAAAATCTTGGAGTGAGATCACATGCGGTTGGGGGAGGAGCCCTAATGGAGCCCCGCCCCCACCTGTCCCCGCCCCCCAATTTTACCCCTTGTTCATAATTAACCAGCACAAATTAAAAATAACAATTGGTAAATCTGATAAATGACAGAGCAATTAATCACATCAAATATACTCTTTAATGTTATATTTCAAAATTACAACTAAGTTACAAAAATTACAAAAATATAACAAATTGCTCCAAACAGTTTGGAAAAACAAATATTTTTGCATTTTGAATGTGTCTAGTCGAAATGGTATAATGATTTATTGTGTGGTGGGACATTGAGAACAAATGACATATTATTAAGGTATGTTAGTGTGTTTTTGTGTGTGTGTGTGTGTGTGTGTGTGTGTGTGTGTGTGTGTGTGTGTGTACACAAGAGTACACACTCCAGTCTAAGAAATGTGTTTTGTGTTGCTAGTGTTTGAAAAATACAAATGCATGGCAATCAATGATTAAAGTAACGTTATGTTTTGACAGGATATAAAATATTACCCAGAGCACTCTTGCTTTAATATGTATGTCTTAATGTAACCAGAAATACTATTAATACAGTATAATATATAATATAATTTAAAATAAAATAAATACATTTAAATTTATTTAAAATAAAATGAAGAAATACATCTTCATTCCTTCCCATACCCACTAACATTTCCCTTAGTTTCAGATAATGTAAGCTAGCCAAATTGAGCCAAAGCTTCTGGCCTGGTTGCAAAGTAGTTGTAGAGTTTTTGATTGCATCAATAATAATGTATACTATGGGCTATATATGAAATGTTCCAGCCTTAAAAATGTTAGACGAGCTTTCGTCCAACTTACCTTCTCCATCACGACGTGTGTTTGCGCGATGTTGTTGGTTACCTAGTAACGAACGTACGGTGGCCGAGAATGTTCCGTCAACTTCCGTGTGTTCGCGCATCTATGTTGCCTATTAACGAACGCAATCTGGCCGAGATACGTGCTGGCGGCAGGAAACTTCACTTTGTGTGCCCGCGCCTCATATACAACGTTATATATAAAGCTTGTAGGACAACTTGGTTGGCATTGCCTTTTCAGCGTGAGAAATACACGGTGTGGCGTGTGAGCGTGTGAACTGGTTGAATTGCGTGTGTCTCACGGCCAATGCGTGAGACTTGAGAACCCTGCATGAGAGAAATATAATATATAATATAATAACTGGATATTTAGACTTTTTTTTTTTTTAAAGAGGTTTTTAGTAAGTCTGATCACTTAATACATTAATAGCACAAGACATACTGTATGTTGAGAAAGGTACACGATGAGTTAGGTGCAAGAACTTTAGTACTCTAGCTTTGGGGTTTGTACAATAACACTCTGGGCCCTATTTTAACGATTTAAGCGCATGGTCTTAAGAACACGGCACAAGCGCACTTAGGGCTAGTCCGAATCCACTTTTGCTAGTTTAACGACAGGAAAAATGGTCGGCGTGCCCGGCGCATGGTCTAAAAGGGTTGTCTCTATTCTCTTAATGAGTAATGGGTGTGCTTTGGGCTTTACGTGCAATAAACTAATCAGAGTCTCATCTCCCATTCCCTTTAAAAGCCTGTTGCGCTGATGGAATTTGCAAGTGGAAAGACTGAACGCTTCTCTAGCGAGGAAACAGATCTGCTCATGCACGAGTTTAAAGGAACACGCCACCGTTTTTTGAAATTGGGGTTATTCACCGTCTCCCCTATATTTAGATAGGTGGGCAAACGTATTTTAGTCTGACAGCGCCGCCGCAAGCTTAGCTTAGCATAATGAATGGAATCCTTTGTTGCCGGATAGCATGTTGTGAGTAAAAGTGATTAAAAAAAACACTGCATTGCGCCAGGTGTATGATAGGGCCCTTTGTGTGAACAATACTACAACAGCGCTTCACTAAAAAGAGTCTATCAGCCATTTCACTGTGGAAAGATTCATTTGAAGAGATGTCATCACACTCCTGCCTTTGAAAGTTATAATAAAGCCATCATTGATTTAACAGGACTAACAGTCATGAAAGGGCTGTTATTTTTAGTTTTGGCATCTCTAGCTGCTTCGCTGGTCTTATGACAACACTCCTGTGGAATTTCTATCGCAAGCAAATTAAATCTTACATTGCTGGATGTGTTTGAACGTTCTCCTCTCCTCACACTCCTTTTAGTCTGACAACACTTCTCTCCCCTTTCATTTTCTGCACCGTGTGATCAAATTGCTTTTGATGTGACATCATTCTTTCCCAGTGTTATTTACCCGAGTGTCAGCCGGGTCTCGGCAGACATTCTCACGATGCTCTTAGTGCAAAGTCTCCGGGAAAATGTTTTCCCTATTGATGTTGTGCGTCTGTGGTCACACACAGGAGAGACTCCCATTCAGAACCCCCATTGTGATTGATTGGTCTCAGACTTGAGTCTTTGCTTTTGATGCTTCAGCCGTTTCCTGATCAGAGGGGAATGATGGAACCATTGCAAAGAGAATCTACAATCTTTATTTATCACCACACAAGCATGTGGAATTCATTTCAGAAAAGTCACCATAGAACAACACTAAGATCTTATAATGGGACAGTCCACCGTGAGTTGCCTGGTGCCTTGTTCAAGGGCACAAATTTGATCAAACTCTAAGTCTTTACCTTTACAATGTTCACATTTATGCATTTGGAAGTTGCTTTTGTCCATAGAGGTTTACATTGCTCTCTGCTCTGCATGAGAATCATAAGGAATTTATAAATTCTGCTTCTGATTTCTCTTGAATTAGAAATTAAATTAAATGCAATTCCTCTGCCAACTGATGAGATACTTTCTATATACATAAAGTTATGTTATATTACAGATATTTTTAATTAGATTTTTCAGAGTTGGTATAATGCATTCCAAACATTCACCTTAAAGGAACATACACAAATGGAAATTCTGTCATCACTTACCATTCATGTCATTTCAAACATGTATGGCTTTCTAATATGAAACACCAAAGATATTTTAAAAATGTAATTTTTGAGTAAACTATACCTTTAAATACACTTTATACCTTTAACTTTAAACCATAATAAAAAAAAAAAAAATCCTACTAGTATAAAGTGCATCTGTAAGGACACGGCTCATACGATTAATCATTTAGGAATCCACCTTTTGATTCACAAAAAAAGAACCAACACTCAAGAGTAATTTTGGGAATCAGACTATAACTAGTTGCACTGTATGACTTGATTCAGTAAAATAAGCTGCCCCTTAAGAGTATGATTTTGATTCACGGTTACCAATAAGAACTTACACGCAAGAGTCATTTGTTCAGGAACCAGACTGCAGTTTGATTTGATTTACAAAAGACCGCATACTCAGAATAGTAATTTACTCGTGAATCGGACTACACTTGTCATGCATTATGTGCTGTGGATTATGTAACGGTGCCATAGTTAAAAAGTAGTATGTGTTTTGGCATAGTGTTTTTTTCTGTATCGGAGAAGAATGTGAGAACCATCGATGGAAGAAAATAGTATATATAATATTTTTTTATATATATATTTGACTCAAATATCCATCAGTCTTGCAGATTGTGATGAATGATTTTGTAAAGCACCATGTCAGCAATGATAACACTGGTCTACAATTTTTCAGTCATCTGAATTATGCATTATGCATTGTGCAGAATTCAAACATGACAATTTAAACAACCGATTGGCTACTGTTTCCAAGATATTTAAGTTTTTTATGTTTTACGTCTGTGCGTATTGTGTAGATATCCCCTGTCCTGTATGCACACTTTACATACACTTTAATGTTTATGTAACACTTTAAAAATCAGCAAAAGGGTTATATAAATCAAATTTATTATGTAACAAAAGGCAAAAAACTATTATGTACATAGTTTAGTCCTATTCAGTGTCAGCTTCTTTAAATGTGAATAAAAGACTAAATTAAATCTGTTCATCATATAAAGTGATCGAGTCTCTTCAGAGAAAATTTGGACTAAACCGTTCAATTCATATGGATTAGTTTTACGATCCCTTTATGATCTTTTTGAAACGTCAAAGTGGTAGTTGCGTAGCCGTCAATGGAGGGACAGAAAGCTCTCAGATTTCATCAAAAAGATCTTCATTTGTGTTCCGAAGATGAACGAAAGTCTTATGGGTTTGGAACGACATGCGGGTGAGTAATTAATGACAGAATTTTCATTTTTGTGTGAACTATTCCTTTAAGTATGACCGACATTCATGCACACTATAGCAGGACTGCTAACAGAAGACACAGCAACATATTACAGACTGAATGAGACATTTACAGTCTCTTCACGGCCTGGCCGACTGACTTTGAGGTCACCCAGAGGAATAGACTAGGATTTCACGGTAACGTCCCCTTTGCCTTAACCTCGCCCCCAGCATCAGGGTCCAGTATGTGGCGGATCAATAGCTTTCTGCCCTGCCTATGGGCGTCCACACATCCCACACTAAGCTCAGGGTTAATGACTTGTGACACGTTTAATTCCCAGAATGCCCTGCACGTCGCACTTTAACTCTGCCGATAGCTCTCCCGCACGAGGACGGGACCACCATCGAAGATGTGTGCTTTCTAGCTGCTGTTTGGCCGACTCTTCAGACATTAGAAACGGGGCGAGCTCGCTCTTTGTCTAGCCCTCGCATTCGTTCCGTCGCTTTGGGATTTCAAAGCATACAGTAATTCAATTTCATCGCAGAGAGCTGCTGTCACACATTTCTTAATGTGTGGGCGTCCAAACCTACCATATGGATTTGTTTGCTTTAATGTCAAAGCACAAGTTTCCTCTGAGGGTATATTCTAAACACAGGGACATTTGTTCTGTTTCCCATTTCATATTGTTTCCTCATTCTCATTAAGGGCCTTTGCATCGCTCCAATTAGTGACAGGATTCTCCCTCAACATGCAAAGGCCTTCTGTTTAAATCCTGTACCCAGACGGATGGATGGGAATGTGCTGACTGAGTTAATTACTGAAGGGGAAAAAGGCTTACAGCATGTCAAACTCCATTACAAGAGGTTAAAGAGCAGGTTATGAGCATATGACAACAATTATATAGGTTAATTGATGTTATTGTAAACCTAGTAATAGGGCTATCACAATAATTTGACATGTTTATTAATACATTTTAATTGCTTGAGTCCTGATTTGTCTATAATTTTATTTATTGCAATTCATGTTAAACTATGCAACATTCACCCCCCCCCCTTCTTTTTCTTTTTCTTTTTCTTTTTCAAACAAATGGAATAATTGGAAAGTGTCCTATAGAGTTTCATAAGCAATCTGAACAATGCATTCAACTGTGCACAGCCAAGATAGTTTATCAAAATAAATCTCATTATGAGTCATCCTTTACATTTTCATTTTATTAATCATATTCAATTTTATTGTATTCTGTAACACTTTAGTTTACCGTGTCCCTCTTACACATCTTGCATGTATTACTATAGTAATAACAGTACATTATGCATAATTACAAGCAACTAAGCCTAAACCAAACCCTAACCCTATTAATATAGTTTATACTTATACTTTATTTTAAGGTGTCATTGTTACAGTGTAATTGTATATTTAAGTACTGAGTAATATTAAGCAACTACATGTACTTACTATAGGGTAAGGGTATAGTATTAGGATTTGGTTGAGGGTTATTTGCATGTAATTACTATGGTAAGCACATGTAACATATGTACTTATGTTTTACTCTATTATTTTAAGATGACTGTGTTGGTGTGTAACTATTGGACTAAGTAATACTAATTAACTACGTGTACTTACTATAGGGTTATGGTTAGGATTATGGTTTGATTTAGGGTAAGGTGCATGTAATTATCCACAATTTATAGTAATTACTGCAGTAACTTACTTGTAACGTGTAACAAGGACACCATAAAATAGTTTTACCAAATAAAGTGTATTTTAGGGGAGACATTGTCGATGGATAAGACAATTAAATGAAAAATCTGAGAGCTCCATAAAGTCTCCTGAGCTGTGAAAGAGCAACCTCTGATTAACACTTTTTTTTCCCTCCCGGGAACCCAAACAAAATTTCACATTTGACGTGCAATGAATTAAATCTCTGCAAACAGATTTTCTGAGAAAAGCTGAACGGACACGGTGACGGTAGGATGGGTGATATGTGAACTCGAGCACAATGACATTTGAAGGAAATGGCCCGGGCTTTTGACAGAAAATAAACATGAGGTGAAAAAGCGTGCTTGACAGATTTCTTGTTAGAATAGCAACTTGATCTGACAGTTCAATCAAAATGCTCAGCAATAGTTCATGAGAATAAGCATTATCTCTCACTGTATCCCACGCCTGTATCATGGCCAGACACCTGCAGTGCAGAGGAAAATGAGTCTACCACCACTAAAGGAAATAAGACGAGCGGGATTTCAGTGTCTGAATATTTGAAGATACGCTTCTGCCACAGCAGATACAGCACGGCTACTTATCAGCATTTTGCATAGACCAGGATGTGTTTAGTTTGGAGACGTCTGCAAGTCTGTACAAAAAATACTGTGGTTAAATGCATGCAGAAGTTAGCAAACCCTGCAATGATAAAGCAGATTTGTGGAAATTAATGTTTAAAGTCATTTTACATTCTTTGAAAGGTGGTGAGTGTGTTATGTGTGTGTGTGTGTGTGTTTGTGAGTCTGTATTGCGTGTTTTGCCTTCAGGCGTTGTATTCATGGCTCTCAAATGCACGCTGAGTTCAGTGGCAGCCCGTTTTACAAGCCAAATGCCCACTAGAATATCAAAAATAAAGCGGCCATAGGGGGGAAAGATGGTTTGGCTCTGTGAACAGCAGCACCTGTAAACTATGGCATAAACCCTCATGCATTGGGCAGTAACACCTTCAGACGGCACTGTTTACTGATCTATCTATCTATCTATCTATCTATCTATCTATCTATCTATCTATCTATCTATCTATCTATCTATCTATCTATCTATCTATCTATCTATCTATCTATCTATCTATCTATCTATCTATCTATCTATCTATCTATCTATCTATCTATCTATCTATCTATCTATCTATCTATCTATCTATCTATCTATCTATCTATCTATCTATCTATCTATCTATCTATCTATCTATCTATCTATCTATCTATCTATCTATCTATCTATCTATCCATCCATCCATCTATCTATCTATCTATCTATCTATCTATCTATCTAGCCGTCTGTCATTCTCTCTATCTGTAAGTCTTATAAATCTTTACACTTTAAGGCTTTCTAAACTTTTGTTTTTAAACTTTCACAAAAGCCAATATTCAAACTTGATGTCACTATTTTCACATTTCCTCGTCAAATTCGTGTTTTTGTAGTTTACACAGCGCTGATAATGGTATATTGCCCAGAAAGCATCGTTTTATACAGTACTGTTTTTTCTTCAATTTTTTATTTATTTATTTTTACTAAAATAATAAGAACAATTTACATTATACATCAAAGCATTTAAGAACCAAGAGTGTAACAGAACAGATAAGGACTGAGCTCCAGTATTCTAGCCATTTCGGACATGACCAAAACATATGATATAAAGTAGCAGGAGCTTGCTTACTTCGGTCACAAGTAGCATCTATATCACTTTTAAATTTAGCCAGTCTGTCCTTAGACCAATGAAGACGATGTACAATTTTAAACTGAACAGCTGTGTGCCTGAGACTAATAGAGGATGAATGTATTCTCCGGATTACTTCCTGCCAAACATCATCTGATATTTGATCCTCCATTTCTTTTTCACATTTTTGTTTTTTAAGATTCTAAGGCAGTCAGATTGTGTAGATTGAGTAGTCCATAGACTTTACTTATGGACACCTGTACTCGAGAATAGAATCAATGAGAGATCGAGCTGGACAACAAGGGAAACAGTTTGAATTTGATGACACAAAGCTTCTAAGCTGTAGATACCTAAAAAGTGTGTTAGGAATAGCACATTTTCGGACTAACTGTTCGAAGGAGGCAAATGTGTCTTCAAACATGACCTAATGCCATTTTTTGACCATATATCAAACGCTGAATCTGTCATAGAAGGAGTAAATATGTGGTTCTGTACAACAGGTGAGGCAAGCGGAAGATTGTTTAGTGCAAAATGACGTCTGAACTGATCCCAAATTTTTATAGCTTGTGGTACAACTGGGGAGTGTAAGGTTAGATACTGAGTGTGCCAGTGGCAGCTTAGAACACAATACTGACAGAGGGTTATATTGAATGGATGTTTTCTCCATCTGTGCCCAGTTGGCTTTCTCATCTTCCCCCAACAAGAATAGAATTGCCCTGATATTCACCGACCAGTAGTAATTTAGAAAGTTCGGCAGGGCAAAACCACCTAGCTGCGGGGCCTTTGTAATATTATATCCATTGCCCTTTGACATTTTTTATTCCACATATAACTTAGAATTTGAGTATTTAAATAAAAAAAAAAAAAAAAAAAGATTGTGAGAAAAATTGGCAAACATTGGAAAATGTATAAAAACTTGGCCAAAACAGTCATCTTAATGATGTTAATCCTTCCACCTAGGGAAAGATACAAGGAGTCTCATCTTTCAAAATCCTGCTTCAGACTAGCTAAAAGAGGTTGATAGTTGGCTTTATAAAGCTCCTTAAAGTTCTGTGTAAACCAGACCCCCAGATATTTAAACTTTGTCGTAGTGATCTTAAAGATTGACGAAGGGAGCACATCTGGAATCATGGAGCCAATTGGCATTAGTTCACTCTTTTGATAATTAACTTTATAACCTGACAGCTGACCAAATTTAATAAATTTAGAATACTCGACGATGAGTCAGAAATGTACAGTAAAGATACTTTGTGCTCTAAACTCCCCCTCCACATCCCTTTGATATTATTAGATATCCTCAAGGCAATGGCTAGGGGTTCAATTATAATTGCAAAGAGGAGTGGCGATAGAGGGCAGCCCTGCCTTGTACGCAGGACCTTGACACAATCCTCATAGTAGTGTAGCTTTGCTACTATCACCCGTGGCTTTCCTCCGGCGGTCAATGGTCTTAGACTGCGATGCAAGCGGTCTACCAGAACTTCCTTATCCAGTTTCAGCACCTCGAATAGAAATTAAGAGGCTGCGTGGAAGCTGATCCCGGTCCCTCCACGACACCCTCTCCATGTCCTCAGATTTTTCTCGCAGCTCTTTCAGTTCCGATTTTAAAGTACACACCACGGCTTGTAGTTCGTTCACTTCATCCGTCCACGTTGATATTACCTTCCATATCTTTAATGGTAGCCCGCCTTAGCGTCGCATTGTTTGCAATTTCCATTCTGACAGCTTGCAGCTCGCTCTTTTAAAAGTTGAAATCGTCAGAGAGAGTTCTTAAGTTCAGTTCTTATCTCTGCGGAAATATCTGCTTTTATGGATATCAGGATCTGCGACTTCAATTCTTCCATATCGGTCATGTCTGGTGGAGTCGGTGTGTGGACACGGTCAGAAGCTGAACTCTGCGTCGAGGAAGTATTGGGACTAGAACTGCAGGATCCTCTGTATTTATATTTTCGAAGCTTAGAGGCCATCACTCTTTCCAAGGCTCGTTCATTGCACACTATGTGTTCAGGAATACGTTATAAATCGCGCTGGGGATAATTACAGAAGATATGTTGCTAGATACAAATTTGGTAGGATCTCAGCCAAACATGGTCTATTCCATCGCCTGCTCACTAGCGCCCCGACATACAGTACTGTTTTAATGGAAAACATGTTACTGTCAGAATTTGGTGTTTTTGTTTAACAGCAATTTTTTACAGTGATTTTCACAAATTTGCACTTTGAAACCTGTTTTCAAAAATGTGTGTTTTCTGGCCCCCAAAATGCCTTTATCGTGTATGTAAATTAACACCAAAATGCATTAGTTTTCCGTTTTTAGTTGAAAACAGTGTTGTGTAAACGGCCTCTTAGTCTGATAGTCTGTTCCTGTGTTAGTGGGCGGTTCTTGTCATGCTGCAGATTTGTAAATAAAGTCTGGCTGTGAAAGCTGCCTGTCCTGGAAGGGAAAGGAGAAGGGTATTGGAATATAGTGTAGGAAGCATCAGCAATTATCACATGATAAAGGGAGCAGGTGATGTCTACTTCAACAGTATTGATCTTGAGGGAGAAGGAGGCATGTTACTCTTAAGTGAGCCTAATGCACAGATGTGTTCTCAAATAGCCCTGAGAGACGTGTTAGCTGAAAATACCTGTAATGCTCGTCAACAGAAACTGCTGACCACTGTCATATTTCAACCCTAACACACACTCTTACAAGCTACAGCACACAAGTGTCATTGTGCAGCACTGACATAAGCTCGGTTTCAAAACCTAGCAAGCTACCTTGCAGTCTAAATGGGCAGCTACCTTCTAAGGGAGCATCCTGACCGAAATGGAACTGAGCACACTTTACAAAAGCTGAATATTAATGAATATAAACCTGCAAAAAAAAAAAAAAATTATAGATTTTTTTGACTAAAATATAAGTCCGTAGTGAAGGATTGAAATTAATCCAATATATTTGAAATGAACCAAGACATTTGCTTTGCTGGTTTCAACACCTTTTTTCTACCACAAGGACCATTTGGAGTTCCTAAAGGGACAGATGGGCTGATAGTGATCTAGGCCTGTAGGCCAAGGTGTGTGTACTTTGGGGGTCGATGAATTGTCACACCTTTAGTATGGTGGGGGAAGTTGTAATTATCTGATTGGTCAGTTTTAATGTCCCACATTTGTGTTTTAGTCGCATGGTCAGGAAAGGATTAAGAAAGATTGGACTGGGTCCCTTTCTTGGGGCTCTCTCTCTTTACCTCCTCTTTCCTCTCTCTCTCTCTCTCTCTCTCTCTCTCTCTCTCTCTCTCTCTCTCTCTCTCTCTCTCTCTCTCTCTCTCTCTCTCTCTCTCTCTCTCTCTCTCTCTCTCTCAGGTAACATATCGGGCCCTATTTTAACAATCTGAAACGCAAGTATCAAGCGCGAAACGCAAGTAACTTTGTGGGTGGGTCTTGGGCGCTGTTGCTATTATACCGGCGGGATAAATGACTCTTGCGCCCCACGCAAATCTAAAATGGGTTGGTCTGAAGTAGCTTCATTATTCATAGGTGTGGTTTGGGCTTAACGTGAAATAAACCAATCAGAGCAAGAGCAACATCTCACATTACCTTTAAAAGCAGGCGCGCTTGATCCATGGCGGTTTGCTATTATAACGGCGGATTTGCCAGGCGCACGCCAGGAGCGGTTCACAGCCGAGGAGACGGACGTTCTCGTCAGGGCCGTAAAAGACAGAGAAGTGACACTGTATCGGGATGGAGAAACCCACCCAAATTAGCTTTGGTTAAACAGGCGTATAATCATTTGGGTAAATGTGTAAGCTAGATTTATGCCTATTTTTTCCACATCTTCATGGACACAACAATGATTTCCCTCGTGTGTTAATATTTTTCCTTGTAATAATGTATGGTTTTCTAAAAATTAGAACTGCTGCGTCTGTGTGTGATGAGACAAGCAAAGTGCATGCACGTTGTGCACACGCTACATTGATTATGGCCAAGCATGCGCCCTTAAAATACTAGCATATGAATAACATGCGCAACACTTCACTGACTTTAGACAAGGTTTTTCCTGGTCTGTGGCGGAATTGTTTTCTGAAACTGCAAAATAGCACCAGGGAACGTTTGTGCCGGAACACGCCTCCTCTTTTCGATGAACCGCCCCCGGGAGTGCAAGTTTATTTCCTAATTTACCGGCGTGCGTCTGTGGAGGGAAAAGTCCGCTGTGCGCGTGTGCAAAATAGGAATGATACATGCGTCGGTGTACAAAGTCAATTGCGCTGGGTGCAAGATAGGGCCCTTTACTTGCTGGGTAAGATTAATGGCATACGTTAACATCATCTCATACATCTATTTTGTAACTATTTTAAGTGTAACCATAACCATATTTTGTCATTAAACCTTTTCAATTACAAATATTGTGCTAACTAGTTTTGATTTGGTATTGACTTTGAAGTGTTACTGTACATATTGCAATACAATATTGTCACTCTCTATAGCAACGCTCTCCCACATATTTAGATATTGTAACTGCGCTTATTTCCGTCGTTGGTATAAGTGGCAGTGGGTGGTAATAGACGAGAAATGTACAGTTTTCTACCATCTTGCTAATAACATTTCTTTAGTCATTCGGCAGTCTTGCAGCTTGAACCCCTGCAGGAAATCCACCCTTAACATTTATATTGAGTCGTCTGCACGTTTTGAATTATATATATATTTTTTAGCTGCAGTGCATCCTGGCATTAACTTCTGCAAGAAGAATGACTGCACTGAAATGTTGTCAAAGTAAGGTATATTGTGAGCAAGCATTATGTTGATTGATGCTTACCGTTTACTGCTGCTTTTTGTGTCAGGAGAACAATGACGCCGTATAAAGCTGGCACCTGCAACAGGTATAGTTTAATCACACAAGATTAATATTAATACCAGCAAAACATCAAACGACAGCTTTAGGACATTATCAGGCACATCGTCTGATAACACACCTTGAACTCTGTTTCTGAACAGGAGCCATGGATGTCCAGCAGCGATAAGTGTGTTTTCACAGGTCTGATAACCTTCCAGACCACTGGGATCATAAATCAGCTACAAGCGTGATTGTTTAAATCACAAATATTCCTGATTGATCCTGTCAAGTAACTGAGCTTTTCCTATGATATTTTAAGAGAACATCTCGCCCATTATTTACTTACCCTCAAGTTGTTTTAAACCTGGCTCAATTTCTCTCTTCCACAGAACAAAACACACCACCATACAAGGAATGTTTGACATCACTGAGCCATGAACGTTTTATTTTTCTGTATACACCTGAATCAATTTAGTTGTTCACATAATTTGCCCCCTTTTCTTTGGTTTGTCTAGATGTTTTGAATTGTTTGCAGGGTTGAGTAATTGTTTTTTAGACCACACAATTATATATGCAACAGAGAAAATACACACTCTGAAAAAACTCTGGGTTGTTTCAACCCACATGTTGGTTTAAATTTTAAATGTATTTTTTTTTTAACAGTTGAGTTCATCCATATTTGACCCAAAAAATGGGTTATAACAACCCACCATTTTTTAGAGTGCAATTTAAGTAATTTTGTACATTTTCAACCCATTTTTATTTTGTTGTTTGGATTTTCGCTACTGCCATATTTGAATTGAAATTGAGCATGACATTTGAAGGCTTCAGTGGAGGAGAATATTTGTAGTTTCATGGCACCTTATGGTGCTTTTTTTGTCATTTGTGGAGCTTGGCTTTCCTTATTCCTATTAAGAAATAGATGACATTATAGCTGGACATTATGCAATATGTCATCTTTTTCTACAGAAGTACGAAAGTCAAAAGGGTTTAGAACAACATAAGGGCAACTACACTCAGGATTTTCGTAATGATGTACGGCATAGAAAAAAACTAATTTGGTTCCCCTTTCAGTGAAAAGTTATTTTTTGTGAAGAATAATCTGAATAACTTTTTTTTTTGGAATGGAAAGGTTCTTCATAAAGCCACATGGATGCCTTTTTTCAAGAGTGAATGAATGAATTTTCATGTCATTCAAATGTTAATTTAAATAGACTATTCCTTTCCAAAACTGTTGAACAGGAACCAAATTAATAGATTCACAAAATACTCAATTACTGCTCTATAAGACTAAATTGCTACAGAACTATATATCCTGGTTCCTTTAAGCTAATTACTTGCCATTATTTCATAAGGAAAGGTCTGGATCAGCTATCCATAGCAGTTTACTAATGATCAGCAGGGAATAAATGCCAAGATGTCAGACATTTCAGGCCCTGAGTCCAAAATCGTCTCTCTAATTTACACTCGCAGCAGTGCCAGGTCTGGCAGGACCAAATTATTGTCCCAGCAGGTGCAAACTGGCATATCTGATTGAGCGCAGACAGATATAAGGCATGGCACAATAGAACCGTGATCCAAATCCAGCCCTTAAAGTCCGCAGCATGAAATGTATTATGTGTATTGTAGCATGCCTTAACTTTGTTTGCAATTGCTCGGTTCATACTTCGCTGAGCATTCGTTTTGCATTCATGATTTTAAAGAACTGAACGTAGCAATCCAGTGGAACATTTTCTCGCATGAGATATCAACTTTAGACGAAATCTGGGCAAATTAAATCTGACGTTTGCGGGTTTTCCTAACCAGCAGCGTGCTGGCAGAGCGGGCAGAGTAATCGCAACACATTTGCCCGTTTGGTGGAAGTTGTTGTTGTTGTTATGAAGCCGTTGTGACAGCGGGGACATCTAAAGATGAATGACCTGTTTAGACAGGGACGTTTTACAGGCTGGAATCATCTCCATGATTGAGTAATGATTAATGGTCATCCACTTTGTAAAAGATCAATCATTGTCTGTGCGCTCGTTGACGGCCGCTGATGGGAAACTCTCTTGGAGATGGCATTTGTGCAATAGCTCTGGGAACCTGAAATCAATATCAGCTTTCAGGAGGCACACTGTGTCGTGAGTTATTTGATAACTTTCCAATTAAACAGGTTTTTGTAGAGCGTGTAAGTGATTAACTGGGAAGCTCTTCTCTATTTCATGTATTTAAATGGAAAAATCCATAGATTGTGTTCTTGCTCACGTCACACTGAAACCAGCATTGCTGGTGAAGCACGAAAGAAAATATGTTGTCGAGTTGGAAATTGAGTGGTGTTAAAATACAGTAATTACATGAGGCTGATAAAAAATACAGTTAAAACAATAATATATATGACATCAAACATTTGAATGTACATGTATATTAATATTTATTTCTATTTTATGTAGGAGAAACCAAGGCTAGTTGTCATACTACGGCATGGCACAACATAACCGTCAGTGAATAAAATACTTTAGTGAATACAGTACAAGTTTTGAACACACACACACACACACACACGCACACACACGCGCGCGCTCGTGTTCCGCAAAATGATCATAATGGAAATCTGCCATTAAACAGGTTATTGTAGGTTTTTCTACATAATATAGACAGTAAAATAGTTATCATATAATAATGTTTACTTATTTTTTTTGCAAAAATGTTCCTTATATTCAAAGGATATAGATATAAAATGTTTATGAGCACAGCCAAGCACTTTTAAGGTCTTGTTTCAAGATATGATTATTATTTTTATTTTTTTATTTTTTAAAGAAAACTACTGGAATATTTAATAATTGGCTTTCCTGAAGCTCAAACAGTAGAGCATGGCACTAGCAATGCCGAGGTCATGGGTTCGATTCCCAGGGAAAGCCAGAACTGATAAAAACATGTACCTTGAATGCAATGTAAGTCGCTTTGGATGCAAATGCATAAATGTAAATGTTAGGGATCCGATCCTATCAATGATGGCCATTACAATTTTAAAGTCATCTAGAATACCAGTACCTTTTAAATAGAGAGCTGTAGTATCTTTGGCCACTAGCTATTAAAAACATTTACTTCCCTTTGTGATTAATTGTTAGTTCCTCATTCTTGGCACAGCAAAGTGTATATACTGAATACGTCTGTAGCTACATTGTATTTCTAAAGCAACTAACAATGTCAAATTATGGAAATATAATTGCAATTATGTCCACATTTAACCACATGTTCGGTGGATTGCAAATAAGTAACAAATGAGCACCACATGTGCCTGCAAATACAATGCTGGCTTTTATTTTATAGGGAAAGTAAACACATCATTATATGAACTGAAAATACTGCTGTGAATGTTCTAGTATATCATCTTTCACTAACAATACCAGCAGTACAGTGAGCATCAATAAAGCCCGTTAAATGGATAGAAACTGTTAAATTACCCTATTATTTCTCATTTACATCCGCTGTGCATTTTGACGCAGTTTGAGAAACACTAAATCTGTTTGTTGTTTAACCGCATTTACATGGATATTGTTTTTTTGTGCTTGGAATGAAACATTTTGTTTTCTAAAACTGTTGAAAAAAATAGGTTGAGTTGAAATAGATTCATAGTGTAAAGCTTGCTGCATACTATAGCCTATTGTCCTCTATTTCTATAAATGATATGCCCAATAGGCATTATACAATGCTATGCAGTGTTAAATATTTACTTATTTCCCTTAATAGTGCCAGATACCACAGGACACCTGACGCATCACACACTACAAGATATTCAGATTTAGCACCTTATGTGATCTCACGGGGAAACGGATGTAAACAAAATGGATACTGTGTTGTGGCAACTTGCTGTAGACATTATATGAGGACATATTCGTGTTGTTGCCACATTTCAACCAGCAGTTCCTCCATCTCTATTGTCCGCGGGACCCGTATACTGTAGCTGTGTACGGCTGTCGCCATTTCAAAAGTTCACTTTCTTCTCCTTGTAGACTCGTCATTCATTGGCTATTGCTGAAGTACTAACGTTATCATAGTCGTAATCATCCCGAATTAAAATCCCGGTAACACTTTACAATAAGGTTCATTAGTTAACATTAATGCATTAACTAACATAAACTAACAATGATCTATACAGTATTTATTAATCTTTGTTAATGTTAGTTAATAAAAATACAGCTGTTCATTGTTTATTCATGTTAGTTCAAAGTGCATTAACTAATGTTAACAAATACAACCTTTGATTTTAATTACGTATTAATAAATGTTGAAAGTATTGTTAATTCTTAGTTCATGTTAACTAAGGTAGTTAACTAGTGTTAACTAATGAACCTTATTGTAAAGTGTTACCAAAATCCCAAATATCAAGCATGTTTGATATTGTCGGGGTCGCCCAGATGTGTCCACGAGCAGATCGGGAGGTTTAAGATTTGACATGTAAACGCCTTACATTGCCAGATTATCTGGGCCGAACATTAACCCATGATGTCCTGGAAGCGATTTTTCCTCCGAATGTTGGGAGCCGTAAATCTGGCATAAATCGACCTAAAACTCCTGAGCCCGGCTTTAGCTGCTGTTTTTGTGTAAATATGGATCAGAAATGGATGGCTGTGCTGTAAGGTTGAGGCCGTCATGAGATCAGCCCTTCTAGCGTTTGAACCCAAGGCCTTTGGGTTATTAGATCTATAACCGCTAAGCTCCTGCTAACACATGCAGTCTGAAGTGCTGGAGTGTAACTGCAATCCTCAGCCTAAACACACACTACAATGACCTCCCAGCCATATGCGCTGTGTGTGGTAAAGCCCGCACTGTAAGATCTGCGCTCAAAAGCCTTTTCCTGGAGAGATCACAGGGAAAGAAAAGAGCTCGCTGTGGAGCGTGCCGGGATCCTTAAAAGCAAACTGTAATCCAAGTACAGTACTCCCTATGCGCACTGGAGTGGTGTCAGACATCTTGGAAGATCTCTATTATTTTAAAGGGAACGGCAGAAGCAGCGGAGGGAATCAGCTGAGATGTTCACAGCGTTTGTCTCTGTGGATCATCCAGGTGTTCACCACCATCTGCTCTCAAGATGAGTTTGTTTGAGGACTATCTTCCCTTCTGAGTGAATATGTGAAGAAGAAGATAACTGCATGAATGATTGATTAAAAAATGTTCAGTAAGAAGTGATCAGCATTTGTAATGTTTAAAAAAATCACTTACTTGTGCATTCAAATAAAAATGTATATCAACTTGCATTAATAAGATGTTTCTATTTGAATGTACATCAATGTTTAATGCTCTTTTAAACATGATATGATTTTTAGACATATCTACCTGTAGCCTACTTGTCATTTTTCCTCCAATTAATATATAGTTTGGATTTAATTTAAATTTAAAGTAAATTTCTGTATAGACAAACTTTTAACTGGAGTTTTTTTTTTTTTTTGCTGGTTTTTATCTTTAGTTTTTATTGAATTTTACAGAAAATTTGATGATAATAGATTTTCAGTAAAATGTTTTATTTTTTATTTTCTTGCACTCCTAAAAATAAAGGTTCTGAAAAGGGTTTTTGCAGTGATGTCATAGAATAATCATGTTTGTGGTTCCCTAAAGAATCTTTCATTCAACATTTCTTAACAGAACCTTTTTTTTTTCTTAGTGTGAAGAACTTTTTAAAAATATGAAGAGGGAAGAAAAAAAAAACAACAACTTTATTTTCAAGTATGGCTATTGCCTTTTTTTTTTTTTTTGTCTATATGTCTTCTTGCTGTGATAGCAAATATGCAAAATTTTAATTAAAGCACATTGATTCTAGCTGACATTTTTATTTTGGTTGAATCCAGATTTCTGACCCCAGATTATGTGTCAAAAAACTCATCATAATGTCATCATCATCATTTTAAGAAGTAAACTTATATTAAGGTCTCATCGTTTTCGGTAAAGAGCAATCTTGACAGTTTCACAACATGTTTCTGTAGTAAACATATTTACAGATAGAGCAGCAATGAATTCTCTTTCTAATAAGCACTTTTAGTTTCACAACCTTGATCGTAAGGCTTGAGATGAAACAAAGCAATTTAAGTTGTTTTTTTCATGCAATGTTCAAAATCATATTATAAATCATGGTTCTCAACTCCAGTCCTCGGGACTCGCTGCTCTGCACATTTTGTTTGTCTCCCTTATTTAACACACCTGAACCAGATCATCAGCTCATTAGGAGAGACTCCATGAACTGAACTGAGTGTGTCAGATAAGACAGACATACAAAATGTGCAGAGCAACGGGTCCCGAGGACTGGAGTTGAGAACCACTGTTATAAATGTACTCAATCACCTCATGAAACTGGAAACACACCTGATCACGTACATATCTTACAAAAGCTCAGGGAGAGGCAAAACATTATTTGCACAGATGCACATTACAATATCCCTCAAATTATTTTCTGTTTGTAACAGCAACTTAAAAATATAAGGATACACTTTTGGCCTTCCTTTGCCGAGAGAGCTGGCTACTACAAAACACGTCCAAATACAAAACACGAGTTGAGGAGGTCAAACTCGCAGTTTATGTCATGCATTAAAATAATTCTGTAAAATCCATCAAACACTAGACCTACATACATGCGTTATAAGAGAATTGTGTATTTATTTTCCCAGTGATTGTCGAGCTCGTAAAAGGGATTTGTTTCTCATTTTTTACAAAACGCAGACCGATACAGACACCTATATACTCCATCAATGTCCTAATGCCCACAAGACCTAATAAACCAATTGTAAATGTATCTCTGCTTTTAAAGCAGATTAAGGTATATTGAGGTTTTAATGTCTTGTATACACTGATTTACTCGTTTAGATGTCCTCAGAGAGCTCATATTTGTGTTCATTAGCAACAATACTGCAGGTAGACAACATTTAGTCAACTAAGAAGCTCAATATATCATTAAAACATAATTTAAACATGAAACCAATTTTATTATTATGGTACACTGCATTCTTTGTCATTAGTGTCAATGTACGCAAATTTTTTTTTTTATTGCAATTAATTAGTTAAGAGGATAGACAATGTATTTGAGGAAAGATGTATTTGTTTTTTTCTCAGAAAAAATATGATGTTCTGCTTTTTAAGTTTAGTAAATGTCATTGGTGCAGCATCACCAGTTTTTAAAAGATAGTCACATTATTATTTTTTTATATACAGTATAATGGATTTGTATAATTTCTATTTTTCTCAATTATGATTCTCATTATTGTCATCTTTCATTAATTAAATCAATTAATTAATTTTAAAATAATGAAATTCAGTAATTAATGTTAAAATAATTGTCACGTGTTTTGCTGTAACTCATGAGAGAAATCCACAAAAGATAAAAAAGAAAATAAATTTTTGTGGTGTATATTTTTGACTGCAGTGAACACAAGCAGTTCTGATAGGAGACCGGAGCAAACACATTTGAGGCAGAATGGATGAATGAACAAACTACTTAATATTTTAAAGCATTCTTAACATCTTGAATGCTGTTTGACCCAAATTAACCTCTGAAGCGACAAGGTCATGTTTGATTCCCATGGAGCACACGTACTAGTAAAATGTATACTTTAAATCAGTCGGTTTGGTAAAATGTGTATGGCATACACATTTTACCAAAACGACACTGTATGCCAAATAAATAAATGTACATATGTACATTTATTTATTTGGCATACAGTGTCGTTTGGAAGTGCACTATAAGTCACTTTGGTTTAACTTTATTTTGATGGTCCCTTTAACTCATTTGTTGACAATAAGTAATGCATGTCTACTAACTCTCATTAGATTTTTAGTAGAGTATTAGTTGACTGGTAGGGTTAGGGTTAAAACAAGTTGACAAGTAGTTGCAAAGTTACTTATAGTCAGTAGAATATCTGTTGGAGGATCATAACAATAAAGAGTTGGATATATTTTAAACAGACAGTCTATTAATACTCTGAGTTAGTTGACATGTTGTTGTAAAATTATTTATAGTCAACAGAATGTTCAAAAGGGACCATCAAAATAAAGTGTTACCATCACTTTAAGTAAAAGCATCTGCCAAATTACTCAATAACAATAATAAATATAGCTGCAAGCAGCAATTAACGGGGTTCGAGTATTTAAGACCTTCATGCCAACTATGCTGTTGGTCTATAGGTTGAACCGAAATGTAGGCCTGAAACCATAAAATATCCATGATGGATAATGCGCAAATGATATAAATCTATAGTATCAGTGCACCCTAAGTCTTTGAAAAAATAATGGTTTTAAACATTTGTTTATCAGCCAATGCTGGATAATGATACAGATTAGATTAAAACGATTTATTTTCCCTCTTGTGGACAACAGTGGTATTAAAGGCTTCATCTTCAGTATAAATGTTTGATAGAATGTACTGTGAGCCCTCTGAGCATCAGAAATCCTTGAAACCTGGCATGTTTCTTCAAAATCAGTTGTTCTCCATATCTACACAGTTTTGTGAAGTTTCTACTTTGTGCACACAATATATAGACATGTTACTCACAATGGGCCATACCAGAAATATATTAAAAAAAATGTATCTGCTAAACGGTTCCATCGATCAAAATTCTTTTGAAAACTTCTTTGCTATGACGGTCCCTAGATGATGCATGTGAAGTTTCGAGCAAATCGGATTAACAGTCTATGAGGATTTTGAAAAAGTAGAGTTTTCAAATAATCTCAAATATTTAACAAATTATTTGATTGACAGCAGTGGTTTTTGAAGCAAAGTTGTTCGGTATGAGGAGATCTATCAAATGATATGCATATTGTGTGGATGTGAGAAACACCACGTGATTAGCACCATCTAGTGGCCGATTTCTTTCAAAATTCTGACAGACCTCTAGGGCCATGAGTTGAACATTCCCATCGTGTTTTGTTTCGATAGGCCTCTGTTAACCTTGTCTAATAGGTGCTCAAACTTCACTGGCTAATGGCGGCCACGTTTTTCGAGATACACCAATGTCCTCATAGAAAGACATGGCACCCTGGACAAAGACACTGCATGCCAATTTTCAAGTCAGTCGGACTAACTGTTGCCTAGTTATAGCTGTTTTATGCCTTTTTCGTATTATAACACCACCAAGTGGTCAATCACTGCAGATTGTTGTTGTGTGACCACAGAATGAGCTTGTACATGAGTATAACAAGTTTGGTGAAAATATCTCAATGCTTTCAAGAGTTATAGCCATTTTAGTGAAAGTGGCCCCGCCTACTTCGAATGTTTTGGTGTCCAATCGCGAGCGTGAATCACCGATCATAATTCTTTTGACAACATTTTGCCATGAGGATCCCTTGAGGATGCATGTCAAGTTTTGAGTGAA
This sequence comes from Scardinius erythrophthalmus, assembly GCF_964197995.2. Classification (NCBI taxonomy): domain Eukaryota; kingdom Metazoa; phylum Chordata; class Actinopteri; order Cypriniformes; family Leuciscidae; genus Scardinius; species Scardinius erythrophthalmus. Next base: position 4,074,448 of record NC_138240.1, on the reverse strand, counting down.
TCTGACAAACGGTCTATGAGGAATATGAAAAAGTAGATTTTTCGGAAAATTCAAAATGGCGGAAAAATATGCATACCAGAAATGAAATCTGAGATATATATATATATATATATATATATATATATATATATATATATATATATATATATATATATATTGTTTGTCTGGACTCAATGATTCCAATGATATAAGACGCTTGAGTCTATGACAAACGGTCTAGGAGTTATGAGAGGTAGCGCCACCTATTGGCCCAAATTCTCCCCAAATTGAGACCTACCACCTGGCCAGGTTTCAAGTCTCTAGGCCTTACAGTTTGGTCTGCCCGATCAGTTATTCGGCGGAATAATAATAATAAAAATCCTAACAATTAAAATAGGTTTTCAGCACTTTGTGCTTGAACCCCTAATAATTGTTAAAACAATAACTAGCACTGTAAGTGACCTGTTTTAAGATGAATCTTGTATGTAACTGTCCAGTTTTTTCCAAGCACATATGGATTTATTTATTGTGTCACCTTAAGCGTGGTCCTTGCTTCTGTTGAAATTGAGACACCTGCTTCCTGTCAGACCTGAATCTACAAGACAGAATGCTTTTCATTTTCAAGGTGCTTGATCTCGGGAACCTTTCATGTCTGGAAGAACAAGTGTCTTTTGACTCCGCCACCGCTCCCACAATTCCCTGGGAAAAGACCTTTCAAGTTTTAGAGTGTTGTGCTTGTTGCTTCTCATATATATATATGAGATATATTATATATATATATATATATATATATATAAAACACAAGTCCGTATTGATTACAATCCAATTGATTTGCAGCAGTAGAGAGGAGAAGGGTGAGTGAGGAAGGTGTGGATGGAGGATAGGCTTTGATTTTCCTGCACAGGCCACGGATCGGTCAGTCAGTCAGTCTGCAACCCACCTGGACCAAGCAAAGCTTTTATTGCTGTTTGCATTTGAGGGTGAGGACTACAGGGACACGACAGGTGAAGGAAGATCACATGGCAGTCTGGAAAAAAAAAACAGATAAAAGTGTGTGGGGCATTGTTGTTGAGTTTTCTCATGGGACTGTTGAGTGAATTTAAACTGAATTTCAAGTGTAGCATTTTTTTTTTGGTAGCACTTTATTTCAATAATCCACTTTAGACATTTACTAACTATAAGTAACAAACTTTGCAACTACATGTCAACTAGCAGTCCTTAGCATTGTTGTACTCGAGTCACCAACTGCCCAGTGTTCGAGTCCAAGTCCAAATCCGAGTCACCAAAGAAGAGTCCGAGTCGAGTCACCATTACCTGAGTTCGAGTCCGAGTCGAGTCTCGAGTCCCCAATGTCCGAGTCCAGGACTCGAGTACTCCATCACTGGTCCTTAGATTATTAGTTGACTGTCCCTTTAAAATCTGCTTACACTTTATTTTGATGCTCCCCAACAGACATTCCACTGACTATAAGCAACTTTGCAACTATGTCAACCTATTCTACTAACCCTATACCTAACAGTCTACTAATACTAATGGTGAACAAAAGATCACTAAACCATGTAAATTTGTCAAACCCTAGAATTAAGGATGTACTCACACTAGCCAGTTTGAACCGTGCCCGAGTGCGTTTGACCACCAAAGCGCGGTTCGTTTGACTAGTGTGAGTGCTCCGAACCGTGCCCGAGTGCGGCTCGATTAGCCGGCCCTGGCCCGCTTGGAAGAGGTGGGCCAGAGCACGGTTCAGTTGGACTCGGGCGCGGTTCGCATGCAGTGTGAGCGCTAACCGTGCTGGAGCACGGAACAGGACGCGTGACGTCACGGTTTTGCGAAAATGTCTGTGCCACAAAGGCGATAGATCTGTTTAACAACAGGCTGTGAGAGGGCTGTGGACCACCGTGGACCAAACGACTCAAAATTATCCACAAAGTAAACAGAGCAATGGACTCCACTGTGTTCAGTGAGAGCGCCGCTCTTCCTGTTTATCCCGAAACCGTCGCACCATAATGACGTAAGCGTGCTCCGGCACGAATGCTGAAACCCTATGTGAGTGCAGGCCAGAGGGGGAGTGGGGAGGGGGGACAATCGTACTCGGCCCGGTTCATGGCAACCGTGCCTAGTGTGAGTACACCCTAAAAGAGAACACATCAACAACAACAAAACATTATTACTTTACTTAACATTTTCACCCAATTCATCAACAAACAAAGGGGAAGGCTATTCTGAGCTAAGTTACATTGTGCAATTGCTAATTTCCTGACCTGTAATTTGTGATTAAAATGATCATAACCATTAAAAGACAATTCAATATTTAGTCAATTTTGGTTTGGCCCATGTTTTTTTCTTTTGCCCATAATTAAAATTATATATATATATTAGGGCTGTCAAAGTTAGCGCGTTAATAACGCGTTAACGCAAAATCATATTAACGGCACAAATTTTTTTAACGCGCGATTAACGCAGCGCGTATTTTCTGTTTGACCCGTGGCCCAACCCCTAGTTGGAGAAATGGAGATACACAGTGTTGCCAACTTAGCGACACTGCAGACCCCTTTAGCGATTTTTTTCCCTTCAAAAAAGCGCCCAAACCATATTTAGTTTCTGAGAATCTACCGGTACCGCCGGTCAGTACTGCTCTCCCAGCACGCGCGCAACCTCTCTCTCTCTCTCTCTCTCTCTCTCTCTCTCTCTCTCTCTCTCTCTCTCTCTCTCTCTCTCTCTCTCTCTCTCTCTCTCTCTCTCTCTCTCTCTCTCTCTCTCTCTCTCTCTCTCTCTCTCTCTCGCGCGCGCGCTGAGAGCTGGTTATGTCTTAATGGGTCGCGTTTCAGTCACTATTTCATATTCATTCCGTTGTTTGACAACAGAAACAGTAAAATATACCAAAGAAAACAGTTTTATTGAGAATTTAGCTTCATCAAAATGGACATAGAGAGACACACTAATGTAATAATAAATAGTTAATGTACATTTAGCATTTTCAGAAGAGCTGCCCTGTCATGCAAAAATCTAAACATGTTTGTGTTAGTGAATTGCTCAGTGCAAAGAAAGAGAAGTAATGGGAACCTGGTATTTCTTTGTTCTTTCTATATGTGTCTAATAGACATGAACAAGTTCTTTGAAAAACATCTATGACCTTTGAAACATGTCTCGTCTTCATGCTCTATGTTGACTATGGTTTCAATAATAAACATACGTTTGCATAAAGCATCCATATTTATCCATGCCCATGTTGATTAGAGTATAACAAACTTGAAAAGTATTAATTTAAGGTACATTTAGAACAAATAAAAAAATTGCGATTAATCGCGAGTTAACTCATGACAATCATGCGATTAATCGCGATTAAATTTTTTAATCGATTGACAGCCCTAATATATATATATAATTTTAATTATGGGCAAAAGAAAAAAACAGTTCTTTTCATCTATTTCAGAAAACTCTAAACTGCCAGTTCCCAAAGGAAACCGTTTGTTTCCTTATTATGCTCTTGACTGCCACAGATACCCAATGGCTGTCTGTTTTTGTCATTTTCTCAAGGAGTAAGTGCAAATGACAGGTTCACATCTCCATGACTGGTGGTGTGAGGGAGGAACTGAAAGACGGTGGAGTTCGGAGGCAGACAGACGAGAAAGCAAACTGGGGAGAGGTCAGACCGGCTCGACTGATCCTGAGAGAGTTTAATCAAGTCATCTTGATTAAATTAGATGTCTTAAAACTGTCTGTGTGTGTGTGTGTGTGTGTTTGTGGCATAAACTGCTAGAACTCATTTCACCAAACTTGTGCGAGACGATTGTCTTTGAGCTGAGCGTATGTGCCGCGAGCAAGAAATGTGGTCACGTCAATCTTCCTGAGAGAACTTTGTGCTTCCTCAGTAATTAACCTTCCACCTCCTATAACACAACACGTGAAATAGCAACTATGGATGAAACAGATGCTCAGAAACCTGACGCGTTTTTTTTTTATATAAACCTACATTAATAAGTACAAAACGTTGCCTGAATTGTCAAACATGATAATATCATGTTTTTTTTCCTTGGCATATTTCATGGGATTCTTTGAAATACCATGGTATACATTAACTTTTTTGCTCACCAGCCACTGTGGCTAGTGGTTTTCACAAGTTATCAGCCACTCAGCATTTTCACTGGCCACATTTTTGACATCGATACCATGGGGAAAACTGTTATATATAGATACAGTGCTATGCATAAGTTTAGACACCCATGCTAAAGTTGACTAAAAAGAGGAATAAAAAATCATCTTTTGGAAATTGAACTTAAAGGGGTGGTTCGGGATTTTTGACATCGGACCTCATTTTTAAGTCAGCCTGGTTGTTATTCATCAGTGGAGACATTTTAAAAAAAAAATTATCCAGTCCTTATATTTGGATAGTTAGCCGATGCTAGGCTAGCGCGAGTCAAGGGTAGATGTTAGCCAGCCATTAAAAACCGTTTTACCCACTCCACAGTGCACCAAACGCAAATCAATTATACTGTAACACTAGACTATCGATGCAAATGTCCGTTGAGAGAATAATTTTAGAAATCAAACTTACCTTTCATCACATTGCATTATTTATAATTTGTTCCCTGTAATCATAAGCCTTGTCTACAGCAGCAGCGGAGTGATATTGATTACCTAGGCAACCGAGTGAGCCGGTACACACATGTACTGCACACACTGTAGTGCGCTTCTTTTCTGTGTTTACTTTTTGCCGCATTACTAACTGGAGCAAAGTAAAATTCCGCAGCTGCTGAGAAACTAGTTCCTTTGGGATCATTGAGATGAAAGGTAAGTTTGATTTCTAACATTATTCTCTCAACGTACATTTGCATCGATAGTCTAGTGTTATAATTGATTTGCGTTTGGTGCACTATGGAGTGGGTAAAACGGTTTTTAATGGCTGGCTAACATCTACCCTTGACTCGCGCTAGCCTAGCATCGGCTAACTATCCAAATATAAGGACTGGATAATTGAGTCTCCACTGATGAATAACAACCAGGCTGACTTAAAAATGAGGTCCGATGTCAAAAATCCCGAACCACCCCTTTAATGCCTTAATTAAAAAAATTAGGAAAAATCAAACCTTTAAGGACACCAATTTTCTTTGTGAATGAATAATGTATCAGAAATAAATAAATGTTCTTCCTTAAAATACAGGGTGCATAAGTTTGGACACTCCTATGTTAAATTCCCATAGAGGCAGGCAGATTTTTATTTTTAAGGAAGAACATTTATTTATTTACGATACATTATTCATTCACAAAGAAAATTGGTGTCCTTAAAGGTTGGATTTTTCCTAATTTTTTTAATTAAGGCATTAAGTTCAATTTCCAAAAGATGATTTTTTATTCCTCTTTTTAGTCAACTTTAGCATGGGTGTCTAAACTTATGCATAGCACTGTATTTGGCAGCAGGTTTATTGGGCTGCTGTCACTTTAAGACCTGACTCACAGATCCTTTACACTGTTACAGATGCGTTTTCTTTCTCAACTGTTTACATTCACTTAAAACACAACTGACTTTTTATGTAAAAAAAAAAAAAAAAAAAAAAAAACCTCACTAAGACTGGCATTTTGACATTACTTTGTCTATTTGACTGTTTAAGCCCAATAAGCTGCGAAAAAAGAGCTCAATTTAGAACTACGAGTACTGAACTCCTGCACAAAATCTACAGGAATGAGTACAATTATGCACAATTCCATGATGAAATTCAAGCCCTGTAACACGAAGAATTTTCATGTGGAGCAATTGAAACGAGTGAGAGAGTAGGCCTATTGGAAGCGTTTCAGATATTGCAGTATCGATATTTACCGAAAACTCGATATTTTTGACAACACTACACTGCACTTAGTTCATTATTTCATATGGATTTTTTAAAACACTACAACTGAAAAATTTATGTATTATAAAATTCAACCCTCCAAAGTGGCTAGTAGGAGTAACTACATTACACCAGCCACATTTGGCGGGTGTTTTAATGTCATGCCCTGTGTGTGTGTGTGTGTGTGTGTGTGTGTGTGTGTGTGTGTGTGTGTGTGTGTGACCCCTCGGGTCCTACTCGCCCCCGCACTTGTGCTGGCCTCGAACCTGTGTCTCCGGCATGGGAGGTGGGCGCTCTAACAAGGAGACTAAAGACCACAGTTGCCACAGCATCAGTTGCTAGAGCGAAACTTGAGATCAGGGGAGTGAGGTTTACTTGCACAGCTCTTACTAGCTGGCATCCATTACACTATATATTTATACAGTAGTCAACATTTGAAGTGGATCAAAAAAGTTCATCAAAGTTGTCCTAAGACAAGAACGGGTATTGATCAAAATTCATGTATAACTTTGATGAAAGGTTTTGAACCACTTCAAATGTTGAATATATATTCTGTATAAAACAAATTAATAAAAAAAAACATAATACTGAATTTTTATGACTTAATACCAATCATAAAATGTGTTCTGTGGATAACTGATGCATTAACACTAACAAGAGAGTAACTTTTCATCAGAATATCCAGTTACCCAGCAGTTCATCCACTTTGTGCCCACTGTGTGCCCCCCCCCCCCCACAGAAGTGTTTTATAGCCCGAACAGTATGGGGCGAGTTAAAAGTAGCCCACCTGGTAAAGATGAGGAGAATCCGCAGGAATCTGGAGCTTTCGTCATCAAATAGGAGTTTATCTTTGTTTTTATCCTTGGCACATTAACCATAGCTTGTGGTTTTATCTTCAGCTGAGTACTTCGAATGGAGAGCAGGGTGCAAAATAGATTTTTCACAATTGCCTGCTGGGTAGACGGAGCTGTAACCCCATGAGGTAGATGCTCAACGTTAAACAAAAAGAGATCTGATTAAATGAGGACATGAGTCACAAAGAGGAATTGGTTTATTTAAGCATTATCTGTTGGGTATTCTTATACAACAGTTAATTAAATTAAATCCTAAAATACCATGCTAACTTTTTTTGTTTCCTTCTTTTTTTAAAAAACTAGAGAGAGATAATTGGATCAGACTGACATTTTTAGAAGAGCATACTAAATAAAAATGAATGAAGACAAACATAATAGTATGTTATTTTTTTTCTAATGTTCTATTCAAAGTTTTCCTGCATGTTTATGACCTACTCTGTAAATAACACGGCTGAAATATGCGAAAAATATGCTACTGTATGGTAAGCAAAGTTTCTGCCAAAATAATTTAGTTTTCTAAAATAATGTAATCAATTTTTTGGCTTTTAATGCACACCTTGTACCCATACAATGAAAAAAAGGAAGTAGGATTCACTTTGAAACCATTTTCACTCAGAAATTACTAGTAAATTTCACAAATAATTACAAAGAAATGACTAGTAATATTGAATTAAATGTGACATTTAGAAGTAGAAAGACTGAAATGGTATTTTCTTGTTAAACATACTCTAATAATATTTTTATTCCAAAAAAAAAAAAAGGTAACAGTGCAGGATCAATATGTCTGTCCATCCAATAAACTGTGTATTTTTCTCTTGTTTATATTATTTGTTTTGAGGACAATGGATTTTTACTGTAGTAAAAAATGTGGTAATCTATGGCATTTTAGCATAAAATGTGATGACCGTGGTAAATTCTTTTAAGAGACATCTCAAAATATTTTATGATAGGAGAAGATTAAACAGACCATTATTAGATTTCAGAATTTTGCTTTCAATAATACGTTTATCTTTGTTAATGTACAAAACAGCAAGCTGTTATGCTCTTCCAAGTTTTTAGTTTGATCCATTTAGCCTTCTGCCAGAATCCTGCTGTGCGACCAGGTTCTTCCTAATGAAAAAATAGCGAGAAGAAAGTAAATCGTCGGCATGCTGCCATCAGACTCCTGGCCCTGTATTTGAAGTTGCATGCAGATCCAACCGCAGATGTGTGCTGGCGTCTAAACCGAACCTTCACTCACATCAAAGACATGCAAAAGGAGACAAAATGGAAGCTGTGGCTGTTTAATGATTAAGGATGGCTTGTTGCACCGGGGCGACAGCTGGGGTGTGAGCTGGCAACAGCTGAGAACATTAAATTTTCATTCCTCAAGGATAAAGATGGAGAGATGGCAAGAAAGGACAAATGGGAATAAGAGAAGACTGTTGTGAGAGTAGAATAAAAGAAAAAAAGTAATTACAGATTTTAATCATTGCTGCAAAGATTCTTCTTATAGTCATTTAGTCATACTTTACCATTCAAATATTCTAGGTCAGTAAGATTATTTTTATTTTTTATTTTTTAAAGAAATGTTAAAGCCTTTATTCATTAACATTGTCACTCTGAGGAGACTCTGAATCATTTGGACTTGATAGGAGCATGTTTGTCTATGTATCTACCAACCCACCATCATAATTGTTGAGAGATCATACTATAAACATTGCTTCTTATCACGTTTCTTTGCCTGAACATGGTTTTGAGGTAGTTAGATTTTATCCACTTCTTTTATCAGTAAAGTTGCATTAAAATGCAAAATATTTTCATTTTATCTGTTTCTTTTGGGGGACAGTTTTCACAAAAATATAAAGCAGCACAACGGTTTGAACATTGATAATAATCAGAAATGTTTCTTGAGCAAACAAATGCAGCATGGTGAGCATAAAATACTTAAAATCATACCAACAAAATATATGAATAGTGTCAGTGTCTCTGACGCAGTTTCTACTGTAGGCATTGCTTCTTTTTTTAAGGAGAAAAAGTTTAGACTATAATGATCAACAGTCTTATGAAATCTTATAGTCACAGCATTTACAACCTAGTTTACATTTGTAACATGACATATTTCCAAGTGAAACATGATGTTCAACAAGAATGTTCTTCAATTTTGTCCATTGGGAAATGATACGATGGTGATTTTTTTTTTTTTTTTTTTTATCTGAGCATGCACCAATAAATATTTTACGATAAGACTAGCAATGTGTAAGGAAAGTAAATGAGGTCAACAGGATGTTGCCATCAATGCTTTTTGCACAGGTACTGTATGCTCTTAAAAGGTTTTAATATTGGCATCAATGTTTCTGTGAAGAACCTTTAATATCTACAGAACCTTTCCGTTGCACAAAAGGTTCTTTTGAAGTGGAGAAAGGTTCTTCGTATTATTAAAATGTTCTTCACACTAAGAAAAAAATGGTTCTTTTAAGAACTTACTGAAAGGTTCTTTGGGGAACCGAAATCGTGGATATATTGCATCGCTGTGAATACCATCCTTTTGGAACTTTTATTTAGTTATTTTGATTGAACCCTTGATTTGATTTTAAAGGGTTCTATATGGAACCTTTTAGAGGTTCCCATGAAGCGCCTGATAGAACCCTCTGAGGTTCCATATAGAAGTGTGGTATCTTCTACCAGTGTTGCGTTCCTTGTGTTTTTTGTGAATATTTCTTATTTTATTTTTTTCGCTCCGCCGTCTATCTCTTCCGCTGTTTGTGCATTCTGTTCTTGGGTTCACAAACATTGGCCAACACAACTGTCAGTCATTATTGTGATGGCCTGGCACTGGTTAAAAGGCCTTGGCTGTGTTTGAAATATACCCTCATTGACTATACCCTACATTAGTCCATTAATATAGTCCACTTGAAGGAGTGAATAAGAACGAGTAAGTGAATACGGACACTGAGTACGCCGGAAGGGATGCTGCTTTTGTATAGTTTGTGCTCGCTTGTTTAAAAATTATTATGAACTCAGCAAACTGTCAGCTTCTCAAAGTAAAATGAAGTCTTTAGAAGTGTGAAAATACTTATCTTTCTCTTATCTTATTTCACTTAAGACTTATAAGTGAAAAAGACTCATCTTGACCTTTGTCATGGAAACTAGCATGTTTAAACCTTAAATAAACAATTTAATAATCAAATAAAAAGGAATTTATACCTGTATGATATTAATACGTTGTACCCACATTGGACCAGGGGTTTGGAAAATGGATGGGTGGATGATTCAGCTGCGGCGCCATCTTCTGGCGTGACGCGAGGATTCATTTGGCACAACTCTCACAGTGCATTATGGGTATTCTCTGGCCATTGAGAGTACATCAGTTGCACTCGATAATGTCCACTATAATTTCGGACACAACTACAAATGGCTGCCCCCTAAAATAGTGCTCTATTTGGGGATATAGGGGGCGATTTCGGACACAAGTTCCACTGCTTGGGTAGTGAGCCAGATCAACCTCACTTGCCTTCAGTCTAGCCTCATCTAAAGGTCAGCGATGATTGTTTTATGTGTTTGCTATGAGGGTTTGAACTTTAAACCATTTTTGGGTTCGTACTTTTGTTACCGATGTATTGCGCTCTACTCTGTTTGATCCCATGTGTCAAGTGCAATGTCAGTGTGAGCAGGCGATCTTAGAGCTGAACTCATGTAACATTTGTTCTTGTTATAACTAGCCAACATTACTAACGCGGGGTGTTTGTGGTATTTCCACTTGATCACGTTTTGTTAACACTGAATTTACTACTTGTTTATTTAATTTTATGTGTATTCTAATTTTGTTGATTTGTGTCCTCATAGTAATTTTCACATATCTACAGGTAGTTCTTTCTCTGTTAGTTTGGTCAAGTGATCGCCACCCTTTGTATTTTTGGTTTTAGTTAGTGTAGTTTATTTAAAGCTTTGAATACGCCTAAGATTTTCTTTAAGGTATATAGTTTAAAGGGTGTGGGCTATCAGTTAGGGGAATCCTTTCTTTGATTTGGCGACTCTCGTTTCCTTTTCTTTCTCTATCATTACTTATTTTATTTCTATTGTTGTGTAAATGACCAACTCTGCACTTTAGCTAATAAATAATACTCATTACTGTACTTTATTCCATGTCATTGGCTGTTTCTGTTTATTGCACATACTGTAACAAAAATATCTCACTTAAATATCACGCAATCATCCCTTTACAACATCAAGTTCGTAACAACCAGTAGGAGTTAACTATCCTCAGTCTGACCAGTATGTCACCAGAACTTCAGTTCATGCAGCTAAAGGGTACTTTAACCAAGGACTAATGTGTGAGATACACAGATGTATTATGGGGGCTTGGGAATTGGTTAGCAGATGTCCAGACCCAAGGCCTGGGAAATCAGAGAGGAACTAGGGCGATGGGGTAGAAGAAACAGACTCAGGCAGCAGGTACACTGGAGAGGGGAATGCAGAGAAGCATCTGTTACCAAATTTCTGGATGGGTCAGCAGTTTCTGTAGGTCGGAAAAGAGGACCACGGGGTGTTGCAATGTGGGGTCCTTCTCATGAATAAGACAAATGCTCCCCTACAGCTCCCCGAGAAGTGTCCTACAGCGCCTGAGAAACAAGGATGACAAGGGGCTGTAGGAAATCAATAGCAGTGAGGAGTGAAGATGTGTGGATGTGTTGACATGCAAGTTCAGAGTGTGTGTTATGACAAATTCAGACCTCAGTGTCATGGATCTTTTGTGACACGTGTGTCTTACATTGCTTTTTATGTTACACAAACTGTTGAACTTTTGAACAGGTTTCTTTTAGTGTTTTGCTCTTACCAATTTGCAAAGCAAACTTTGTTTAGGATTAAAAGGGCTGATTACACCAAGGACAATAATTATAGCAATATAAAGATAATTAAAACTATAAAGGATAACACTTTATTTCAATAGTCCAAGACATTCTTCTAACTACAAGTAACTTTGCAACTACATTCCAACTACCAGTCATTATAGTATTTGACTATATGCTTAATATCTTAATATAAATGTGGTCTTTGAAAAAAAAAAAAAAAAAAACACGGTGTCCGACTGGAGCCAGCGGTGCGTGAAATTGGCCCGACGTTGCCCGACGGCTGACCGTTGCCTTGGTGTGTCCCGCCCTTGACATTTCACATCCACATATGTATGAAACTGCCCGGATTTCAATCAAAGTTTATGTTTGGGTTCAAAACAATTATTAGCTGCCTAACTTTGGTCTTTTAATGGATTTAATTAAGGTCCCAATACCACACGTCTAAGTTTGTATTATTATTATTTTTTTTAATACTTTTTTCCAACTTTAGTATAGGCACTTATGAAAACATTTGTACTCCGAGGTGATGCTGAATCATTTGTACTTGAAGGGATTTTTTTTTGTCTATCTACCAACTCCGATAAGGCCGGCTGTCAATTCTTGAGATATCGTACCCTAAACATGGCTTTCTAGATAAGATGTTTCTTGGCCTGAAAATAATGAATACTTAAGAGGGCTAAAAAATATGAGAATCTTTTTATATATATATATATATATTATATAAATGTATGCATATATTATGAATAAGCAACCTATGACCAAAGCTCGAGTCTGATCCACTTTTTCCTGTCTCCTGTCTGTGACAGACTATAGATTGCAGTTTCTATAGGTGCCACTAATGTCACAGAAGTTTAAATGTGAACACTTAAACATTAAAACTATCCATTTGAACACTCTAACTTCTTAATGCTACATTTTCTTGGCCAAGTATCTTCAGGTGTTCAGCTCATGCATGCCACATTTTATTCTGTTCAGGGGTGCGTTCTCCGATAACGTTGTCTCTTAGCGCGCTACGAAGACTCAAAAGGTACACCTTAACTACAGGTATACCTTTCCTACGTGTGTTCTCCGAACTATACCTTAGGATGTTGCTTAAGGTAAACCTTCTTAAGTTCGACCTTAGCAGGCGCTGTCCATGGTGGAGGCGCTAAATAGGTTGATATCGATGCCTCGATGATCGATTGTGCGCTCTTTCCTTCACAGCGGTATAGGTAAAGTATTGAGAAAACAATGTTAGTTATAAAGAAGCGTTTTAGAAATAGTACAAACTGCATTTATCGGGGCTCATTGAAATATGTAAATGCAGAAATAAATATGAGTATGTGTTTATAATTTAGCAAGTGTGCAATCCCAAACCCTCACGGCCATAAGTGTGTTAATTTTCTCCACAACGTATGCTGATTATCCACCAGCCATGTAGTTGACATACACTAACTGGCTCCGCGGACGGCGCCGTCTTTGATTTAAAACAAGTACTCGCTGTCTCGCTGCCATAGCTATAAAGTTTGTGCAACTCATCTTTCTTTATATAGACTCCTAAGCCTTTTCTGTCAAATGGTTCGCCAGCTGATGTGCCTTAGGATAGTAATTAAAAAAGCTAACAACCATTAGTGTATGGAAACTTTATTAATGAAAACACTTCCGTACACTGGGTGTAGGCTATAACAACTTAAGTATTTTATGTGTAAAATTTTAAAGTAAAGTAAAAATGTAATTTTAATACTAAATCAGATTTTATATTAAATGTTCATATAAAATTTTCTATGTGTAATTAAACTGCGATGTAAAAAAGCTTTTTGCGTAGTGGTGACCACTAGCGGTATGAACCGTCAGCAGCGATAAGGTATAGCTAAGAGCGCTCCAGACCAACCTTACGAACGTATGACTTACAGAAGGTATACTTAACTAAGAAGGTTTCGGAAACCACGTATTAACGATAAGGTACTTCTTAAGGTACAACTTAAGAACGACGTAGCGTTAAGGTAGCTTCGGAGAGCGCACCCCAGATCAACCTGTCTGATGTGGGAGAAAAATGAACACGTTGACCTTAAAACACCCCATGTGTAACAATCACCGTCATATCAATCCATATTGGTCAAGATGATAATCTTGATCTAAGGAAGAAAAAAAAAAAAAAAAAAAAGACACAGTGGCACGTCAACAGCGCCAGATGAAAATTCATTGTCTGGCTCAATCAAGGCATCTAACACGTTTATGTTCTGAAATTGGGACGCCGGAGGGAAAATGTATGTTAATACTCACCGCCTCTGGTTTGTATCTAAAATGAGCTAGGACAAAAGACATTTCATTGCCTTCAGCGAGTGATTGGCATGGGCCGAACGCGGCTTGATAATAAGGGGAAAGTTATGTCAGATTTTGATGAATATGCTCATTTTTGTCGTCATTCTCAAACATTTACATGACTTTCCTCCTTTAACCTGGCAGCTCACGGTAATAATGTGGCCTTGTCCTGGTTGCCCTTCCAGGAATAACAGGCTGCTGTTCTCACTCAAAACCATTACCTGAAGTGACCCAAAGAAGACTGAGTAAAACAGTGAGTGTCATAAAAAATACATTGTGTTCACTGCAAAGTAAAGTAAAGGAGAAAACTGGTTTCAGCTAGGGGGAAAAAGTCCTGAAATGATCTGAGCTTTCTAGATTTTGTAGGAAAGATTGTTTTCAGGGTAGCTCTCTGGTGCATGTACATATACCTATTCTGTACATTTCCTTCCATTGTCATTCCAAACCTGCATGCCTTTATTTTTCTTATAACACAAAAGAAGATATTCTGAAATATTTGTCAGTGTTTCTTTTCCTCTCTACATACAATGTAAAAAGTCAATGGGGTCCAGAGATGTTTGGACCCCAATGTTCTCTAAAATATCTTTATTTTCTTCAGAAGAAAGTAAGTCGAAAGAGATTGAAATGACATGAGGGTGAGTAAATGCTGAAATTCATGGATATTTTTTTTTTAGGAACTGTCCGTTAAAGTTGATGGCTGGTTTTTACATCATGTGACATGACGAATTTGAATATGAGTATGTGAAAAACGAGAGCTTGTGAGAATATGAGAGAAAGGAAGGTTTTCAAATAAAAAACAGTCCCACTCTTGTGGTTATTTCCATTTTCAGATTGTATTGTGACTTTCTAAAAGGTCATGGAAAGGTTGTTGAAATTTCTTTGTATTTTTTTTTTTTTTTTTTCATTCATTATTCTCAGCAAGGTTCCAGTTGAGTTACTAGTTTACATGGCCTAACAATGAAAAATACTTCTAAATCATCTATTTATCTTAGTTAAGGTTAATTTCAATATTTACATGCTTAAAATTTATTTAATTGTTCAAAAGTTATTTAATTGACCTGATCTAACAATAAACAATTGTTGTTTTATTAGCTAGCATTAACATAGTGTATTAAACACTGTAACAAATGTATTGATCATTTTTCATTAATAGCCAATAGCAATGAGACCGTATAGTACAGTTACTCTATTGTAAAATTTGTTTTTCTGAGTGTAATCTCTTTAAAATAGTTATTAAAAATAAGTATCATCCTGGCAGCACCAATGACTGGAAAAGTCATGGTAAAATCTTCATTGGTTATTTTGCAATGCATTAGTCAGAAAGTGTGGGAACAGATTGCAGTGTGTCTGTGGCCACAGTTTATGTCCAGGGTTCCTGCAAACTGTGATTGGCCACTTTCCATGTCACTAAAGCCTTTCCGTCGTGTCTAACCGGGTGTATTTTGGCCTGAATACATTGCAGCATGAACCAGAATGGTGACAGTCAAAAGTCTGACTCTGCAAGATCCACAGCCTTTGTGTCTCCAGCCAATTATCCATTCACAATAACACCTTATCTAAGTCTTCAACACCTAGACAATATTTAAGCTATTAAATCTTTAGCATACTCCTGTTTACCCAGCGCAAACATGCTTGAAGTCTTTCATTAGTTCCTACAAATATTCCCTTGCTCGTTCCAATTACCTCATATACCATCAGGTGACAAATTAGTGAGATAAAAAACACACTTGTCACACAACAGTTTCTCACTAATGATAAAGTCATGTGAACGGCCAAGAAAACGGCTCTCACTTGGTGTAAACTGTGCAAACATTGTGAAAATACATTGAAAGTGTTTCAAATCCTGCTCTTTGGTTTTATACCATACCAAAAGAAAAGAAAAAACAGCACTGAAAACCTTCTCGGAGCTCCAACTAAACCAACACAGCAGATGGTTTCTGCTCTCAGCTCCGTCTCTCCTGAGTCCTCTCCTCTCCACCCTACTAATGGCACCCTCCTCAGACTGCAGGAGCAGCCCACCTTAATTAAACAGTGTTAATTGTGGGAGTTGGAAACTGTTCTCCACCATTATGTAGCACACAGCTGGTTGTCGCCTTCTCCCAAGAGACTCTTTCCAGCTCTCTCTCTCTCTCTCTCTCTCAGTATGGAGATTGCTTACGCTGGAGCAGAGCACGGTTTCATATAGTACTTCTTCCAATTATGGAACATAAAAAAGTGAGGAATATGGGGCACAAGCAGAAAGAAAGTCATCATGCCCTTAGTCATACACACAATGCTTACCGCCTTTGAACCAAGTAGGACATGTTCCTTGATCAACAAACTCCTACACTCATAAAGGTTAAAATAAAGGTTATTAATTGGCATCGATGGTTCCATGAAGAACCTTTACCTGCTCTCACACTGGGTAGTTATAAGTTCTTCGTTTTTTGGAACTAGCCACTAGGGCTGGAACGACGCATCGACATACTGTAATCGACATTGTTTCACACAAAACAAAACTCTAATGGCTAGTATGGCTGCTTTATATGAGCCTGCACATTATCAGGACTCTCAACTACATTCAGCGATAGCACCCACAATGTAGATGTTTATAACATCTGTAAGTTTTATCACAATTGTCAGCGTGTTATTAAATAAACGAGTCCAATCGAGGCGTTGTACTGGCATTGTGCTGGGTTAGACCCTACTTTAAAGATCAAGCTAATTTAGTCCCCCCAAATGATGTTCCTATAAGTAAAATCGTTCCCAGTTCCTGTGGTGCGAACACGCCAAAAAGCTACTTCTGCTATTGGGAAATGTTCCTCTGGTACAAAAGCCCCTTTTAACATCCATGGAACCTTTCCATTGCACGAAAGGTTCTCAATACTAGTAAAATATAATGCAGATTATTCAAATGTTCTTCAAAAAAAATAAAAATTAACAACTGTTCACTGAAAGGTTCTTTGGGGAGCCATATATGGTTATGGCATCGCTGGGAAAAAAAAAAATACTTTGGAACCTTTATTTTTAAGAGTGAATGAATGCTGATTTTATTTAAACTGGTGATGAAAATATGACGAAGAATAACATTGTGGATTTTTTTTTAAGATGTAAAAAAAATTATTGTTAAATTAAAAAGGGAAAGTTATAGCATGTGCTAAAACAGAAAATGAATAAAATTCACAACGTGAACATAACTTTCACAGGCACATTTTTCACATGTCGTATTTTATGTTGATACATATTTTATGTGTTTTCTGTATGCTTATTGAATAAATACATACATTTTTCAAAATGCTTAAACATTTGTTTAAAGTTTTAACAGTTTTAACATTTTGCACATTCCCAACCTTAATATTATTTTGTCAACTAAAATTTCATTCAGTCAGTGTGAAATGGACTTTAAATAATTTGACATGACAAAGTAAAGAACATTTTCATCAACAAACAATGATAAAATAAACTGTTTAAATTGCATTTCTAAGCATTTACTTTTTATTCTGAACTATTTAGGGCACCTCATGCTGTTTTAATCCTCTCAGATGTGCAGCCAAAAACTCTTCTTTCTCCTCCTCGAACACTTAAAATGAGTGTTTCACTCTGCAATCGCACAGTACCTCTATTTTATACCATTTTCATCACCTGAGAGAGGTTGACAGCTCTAACATTAGTGATTTACAACGAAAAAACAACCGGCAAAGCATTCGCATGTCAATGATGTGACGGACAACTAATGTCCTTTGCAGTTCAGTTCATACAGCACAGATCAATTTAAACAAGTCATAGAATGTGTGCTATAGCCATTATGCTTTTTGACCTTTTATGCTGTCCCTTAGCATTAACATTTCGTTTAGACTGGATCTGGACATTCTACATAACTGGACTGCATTTACAATTGTATTAACCAAAGATGTTCAATCCTTTAATGATTGCAGGTAATTGACAGTAGAATCATTAACATGTCTATGTGTGTATAGAATCCATTATGTTCCCACTTTTAAAGCTATTAGATGCTATCAGCTTGTATTCAATCACTCGTGATCAGTCTGGAACAGCTTCAACTCACCTGTGATTACCTGTCCAACAACTTTAAGAGCTGGAATGCACATGTAGTTCTCTGGATCGTGCTATTTATGTTCAATGAGGACAGTAGTGAGCATGCAGGGCACATTTCTCATCACTTTCTGGCCATGGCCGTGTTCGTCTGGCATGGTTCCTATGCTTTATTTATGGAGCCTCATAAATATCATAGGCATATCAATAAACAATGTCAAATGTTCATTTTTTCCCCCATACCATAATCAAATCACTCTTGCAGTAATTCTTCCTGATCTAGCATATCACACAGATTAATCTACCCAGATTGGAAAATTTAACTTGTGGGTTTTCAATCACATTAGGAACGCAGATATATTTTATTCACGCTTGTGCAAAAGTTTTGTTTTATTAGTGGAGCTGGAAACATGCGATCTTAAATAGTTCATGATAGCCTCTGAAACAACGGTCGATAAAACTATTCACAAATTAATGAGATTTTTTCATGCATTTTATTTGTTAATTTGATATAAAAGTTACTCAGCCTCTCTGTATTGACTGACTGCCTGATTGTTTATTGAATTTGACTGTGTGTTAAAATGTTGAATTATGTTTAAAAAAAAAAGAGAGAAAAAAAAAACACTGCACTAACTCAACATTATTCAGAGCAAAACGTTTGTGGCTCAGTCTAAGTTCTCTTGTTTTACCCCAGGAGATTATTTTTGGATTTGAATATAAATGTCGCTAACGGTTACATTCTGTGGTGTGTGTTCTTATGATGCAATGCAACGCAAGATTAATGTGATACTCTGAAGAAGGTGGAAACTATGAGCGCAACTTTGCAGAAGTCTATAGCCCCATAATAGATGCTGTTTCTTCAGTCTTCCTTTGATGAATGTTTTCCATATCAGATGCAGACTTGAGGCCAGACTCATCTGTCTTACAATTCAAACTCAAAGAGCAATTTCCAGGCAAAATGTTTTGCTTGTGGATTTGTACATTTCACTGCATATGCGCCAATAGCTTGTGGTGCAGCCCGTTGGATTTTACACTGATAATGATGAATGCACTGTTTGTTCTGCTGTTTGTTTGACCTCCACATTCTTTTATGGGTGTAAAAGCGTGGTGTTAACTGCGCTGAAAAGGCAGAGTCCGCTCTGGAGGATGCATTATTAGCTCATTATGGGCCAAAGCCTGAGAGTAAAGGGGTGACGTCGGGTCACCTGACACCTCTGGTTCTGCCACCTGGCCATACTGCAAAACCTGCATGTGGTTTGAACTGCTTCAAGTGACCTGATAGCCCCCCCGTAGCCAACAGCATGTACTGACACACATGATAATGACTAGACAAATGCATTTTTTTTGTGTGAAAATGGCATAGCGCATAAAATGGCATTTCACATGTACATGAGCCTGATGAGCACATGCACACATGTACATGAGCTTCATGTTGTAGAGAAATTGTCTTGCAAAGAATAATTCATTCTAAGCAAAATAAAATAAATTTTGCCTTTGAAAATAGTTTATCTGAAAGTATTCTGATGACCGCATTTGCATAGAATTCTGTGCATAAATACATACATAGCAAAGCAACTACTATAATACAATTAAATATTTATAATTTATATGGTGCTTGCAGTAATTATGAATAAAATATTGTCAGAATATATAACTGCTTCTGAATTGCTGTCAGTAGAAAAAAAAAATTGCATATGCCAGCAAGGGCCATGCTAACCAGTAAAACCCAACTTTGATTAAGGTTGCTAGGCACAGCCCAGTTGTGTGCCATACTTTCAGCCAATCAAATATGAGGGGCTAAATTCTGATTGGCTGGCTTTATCACCAATCACAGCATTATCTCACCTGCAGCCATTGGAAAGAAACAAACAAACATGGGAATGAGTGACAATAGTCTGGAGTACAATACACCACAGAATGAAGTACCTTATGATCTTGTCATTGTTTAACTTCTAGAATTGTGTCCCCATTCTTTCTTTACAAGTAGTTTGCTGGCTAGTCGGTTAGGTGGCAAATCAAAGAAAGTTACATATAATGATATAAAATGATTTTTAAATCATTAAATAAAAATCATATTTTTAAATGTCTGCATATAGTTTTATATATTTCATTTTTATATTGTGTTGATTTTTTTTTAAATCTTTTGAATTAATTGGCCATTGTTTGGTTGCCATTGATTTTGGTCAGGTTGTTGTGATTTTGAGGTGTCATTTTCCCCGCTTGGGCCTGTGTTTCTGTTTCCAGTGTTATTGCATTCATGAATCATCATTTTTGCCTTGTAGGTTTTTTCTTTTTTCTTTTTCACTGCTGTTTTGCAATTCCTGCTGATCTAAATGTGTCAGCATGGTAATATTATCTGTCTGGCTGACAAAGATGAGATTTTGTTGAAATTGCGAGAATGACTTGTGATAGTCTTGGAAGCATCAGTTGGAATGGATTGAAAAATATTGTTATTGTTGAGCCCTGCTAATCATTGTCATATTGCTTTGTATCAGGCTGTACATCATATGTCATATAAGATTTTGGTCTCACTTTATTTTGATGGTCCCTTCAAGTCAAGTAATGTCGCGCCTATGAATGCCTACGAACTTTCATTAGAGTGTTAGTCGAGTATTAGTAGACCGGTAGAGTTAGGGTTAGAATAAGTTGACAGTAGTTGCTTGCCATTTATAATCAGTACACTGTCAGAAAAAGGTTACGGTTGGGGTACATTTGTGAACACTTATAGGGTACAAATGGTGAAGCTGTACCCTCATGTCTGTTGGTAGATCATCACAATAAAGTGTTAGCAGATATTAAGCAGACAGTCTACTAATACTCTAGTGAGAGTTAGCTGACACGGGTTCAACGTTACTAATAGTCAACTGGATGTTCAAAAGGGACCACAGTGTTACCAAGATTTTTCATTTTATCACTTTCTGAGTTAAGCAAATGTTTGTTGTAAAATGGATTGTAAAAATAAGAACGAATGCTTGACTAATGTGTTTGTGATGTATGTTTATTATACTATTGTATAGTAGTTATGTCTAATAGAGGTGTAAAATGCGGTCAACTAATGAGCCAACATGTAACATATATATATAAATGTATAAATGTATTAACTTAAATATAAAACAAATACATTTGTTTATTATTTAAATATCTTTAAATATAGCATAAATGAACGTCCTGATTTTGCCGAGTTTGACGCGTTCTTGTGTCAACAAATTTGGTTGATCCTGGAACAACATTCCTGTCTTAAAATTTTATCCTAACCCTAACCCTAACCCTACCCCTAAACCTAACCCTACTCGTAAGTTATCCCTAAAATCAGAGGGAAATGATAGGCAAATAACACTGATGTAGAAGCACCTAACCCTAGTTGTAAGCCTAAACTTGAATTAAACCGTAAACTTGTCCATCAAATCTGATTGGTCGGAAAGTTGTCCCAGGATCAACAAAGATGTTGATCCAGGAACATGTTGCACTTGGTGAAATCATTTACAGAATAAATCCCTCAATGTGCAACAAAAAAACTCACGTCACTTTGCCTCAACAGAGGATGTGATTGGATAACTGGGCTCACCAGCGGACCAAACGCATCGCACAGCACCCTTCCAGAAGCGTCTCACACGATTGCGTTCCCAAACACCAGGGATCCCAACGCAAAATAACATGACGGCGATTATTGTGTTTCATCTGCACGCTCTGAGACGCAAGTCATTTATAATATATGAAAAAAGATCCACAGTGGCTTCCCTGATTGTAGCAATTTACAAATATTTTGTGTCAGTTTCCCATGAAGTGACATATTTGTTTTCTTGACACATAGGATGGAAATGGTTCTTTATTTGCAAATGTTTTATGCGATATTCCAATTTTAAAAGGTAATTTCCAATAGCAAAAGGTAAATTCGCAACTTTGGCTTTTATCCTCATCCCACTTGTATCGTGGTAAAACGTTGTATCAGCTCCAAACATTGTTGTTTACTGTAAGACCTGGGGATTTCCCAACATTACTGTACTTAAGTCTTCAAAATGTACCTCAAATATGAATTTTTAAACAGTGATGTGTTTTCAAGACGTTGCTACATGCATCTTGCATACTTGCGTCCCTGCGGTATAGTCAGTGCCTATAACATCTTTTGAAAGCTTTTAAGTTTTTAAAGCACAAAACTGTTTCAAATTTCACATTTGTTGTGCAAGTTGTTGGGTTTTTCTTGGAAAACAATTAATTCAGTGAGGACAATTGTGATTAACAATTAACAATTGTAGTGACAAGACTTAAATATCCACACTAGAGATCATTCTAAATGTAGAGATCCTCTACATTAAGTCAGTCATATTTAAATGTTAAGTGACATTTTGATATACTGTTTGTTTGATGCTATTAGAATTAGGTTTGTAATTGTCTATGAAAATGAGTGCTATGTAGTGTTCACTTTTCTAAATTCACAGCTCTTTTCTAAGATTTTTGATAAGAAGAGGTGCTTAACTGCTATTTAATGGTTCTTTAAGACAAACTGCAAAGTGAATATGAAGTGTTATGTTTGTTAAATGATATTAAGCAAGCTGGAAATGGGTTTAGTTGCTGTGCAGTCAATCTTATGGTGGGAAGAAACCACATTTTTGACATGTTATGGTGCCTCTGAGCACTTTGAAGGAAGTTCCTTCTCCGTTGGGTAATTTCAGGCATCAGGCCTTGGATATCAAAGAAACGTCAAATAAATTTCGGAAGAAATGCCATAGGGAGTCGATGGTAAATATTTCACAAATGAAAGGCCTAGGACATCAGACACATCTGCCCATGAGAGCCATACAGTCACATAAAGTTATTTGTTTGCTCATTTTTAAGATGCACTGAAAAGACCAATGCAATGTACTGTAGATGATTAATAACATATTGATTATATGCACAATATTGTTTCTATGCACAATATATTGGTGTATTATCAGTTATATGGTCGATTTTGGATATTTAAATTCATTTAGCATGTTCATGTCCTCTATTTTTACCTACTCATTAGTATCTAAATTCTACTAGAAGAGATGAGATTAAATAGAGAGGAAATTAAACAAATTGTCTATGACTTCTCAGATGTTTCTACTACAGTATACTAGCACAGTATTTCTCTTCTAGAGCTTCAGAAGAGAACTGTGCTCAGAATTTTCTGCAATTACAATACATTTTGAGTCAAATTCTGTCATTTTACGTCAAATGATATGAGCTGTTATCCACATTAATTTTATAGCTCTACACGAACTATTGACTAATTTGTATCTAAGATCTTTAAAATCTTTAGAGCTATGAAAGTGAGATGTCTGTGCAGTACTGTTTTCCTCTGGAAATATACAGTACTATTATATATTTAGCAAAAATAGCACTTATGTCTCAAGAACCAAAAAGCCCCTTTTGACCATTTAATTACTGATAAAGCTAACATGTCTAGTCTTCAACGCATAAGCTGTAGTTACTCTATTAAAGTCAAAAAGATGAAAGCCAAACTTTGTTCTCATAATATCAAAAGAGTTTAAAGCCAAAATGAGAAGGCTGAACAGAACCGGACATTCCCCCATCATAATCTGAGCAGAAGATCACAGAGGAAAAAGAGTCTGAGTCAGCGACTTCAAGGGGACGAGCCTTGAATCGAGCGAAGACGGCCCCTTCTCAGACCATGCTAATGATGGTAACATTTCCCAACAAAATCATTATGCCATTTTTTTCTTGCAAAGAATAACGTTCTGTAGCTGGATAGATAATAATGAGCCTGAGTGCACGTTCAGCTAATTTAACAGACTTGCTTTGCCAAGAAGCTCTAATTCTAACTCACGTCCACGCGAAATCATTAATCAAGGGCCATCTGCAATTACCAGGCAGACAGCGTGCTCATTCTCACCTTACTTCTGTTCTGGCTCATTTCTGCTCGGTGTCCGCAGGTTAATAAAGAAGAGGCAAGACCTCTTCCAGAGCTGCGTGATGGTTCGTAACACTAATAAGGCCAGTCATATTTTCTATTATTATACTGAAGAATCCCACTGTGTGCTAGAACTTGCTGGACATGACCGTGACCTTGACTGTTTCGCTCTGCACACATCTATAACCTACATATGATTTGGCTCATGTGACACATTTGCAGCCTTGTCAGTCATTTTCAATATTTTTGTCAGAGTCATCTGCCATTGATCAGATTATGCATGCCTGTAAACGGCAAAAATGCATTTTATGGCATTCATTTTGGGCCACTTCAAATAACCACGCCATTGTTTAAACTTTGCCTCTGGAAATGCAAAGCCAAATATTCTGAATGTTGATCGTTATTCATGATGATTGTGTAAGTGTGTTTCATGGGCCTTTTTTCACAGAAGGACTTAGATTAAGCCAGGATTAGGCCTTAGTTCAATTAGGGCATTTAAGCAGATTTTATAAATGTGCCTTAGAAAATGACAGTGCCATATTTTAAGATATCTCAGTGCAACTTGCTTTCAGTTAAATCAGCTCAAACATGCATTTTAGTCTGGCACTATGGGCTTAAGCCTTGTCTGTGAAACCAGGGGATGATGTTTTATTAGCAAGTTTGGGAGGAACATGTTCAAATGATCTACGCCTATGTTCCTCAACAGTCTTTCCAGCCCGTTCTCATCCTAGGGCGTCATATATTGACGCTCTTGACATTTCGTCTACATCGAACGCACATGGCACCCGTCAATATGAGACGCAGATAGAAATGGGCCAGAAGGCGCCTCCTAGCGGTCTAACCCTAACCCTACCCCAGACCTAAACCTACCCATAACCGAACAAAGCTCTGTGCGTCTCATATTGACGCTAAAGGGTGCCATGTGCGTTCGATGTAGACGAAATGTCAAAAGCGTCCGTATTATGACGCCCAAGGATGAGAATGCGTGCAAGGATGAGAATGCGTTGGTCTTTCTCAATGCCACCCCGAATCCCAGCCAGGGATATAGGAGGATTACTCTGGGTTTGGGACAATTCCTGAGCTCGGAGCCTTCCCCTCAGAGGCACACCAAATACAAATACAAATACTCTTAAACTCTATCTGATTATTTGTAAGAATTAACTTGTGGAGTTTAGATTTTATAAAATAACAAAGGGAACGACAGAACAGTTTGTTAACTGAGGATGAAAGTTCTCACTTAAGCTATATGCATGAACATAGACTAAAGAATCACAGGATAAAGTTACTCAATTAGTTGCATTCTATTACAATTCTATATGTGCATGCAGTGCTATTTTTTATATATTGTTCATAATTCATAATATTGTTCATTTCCTACAGTTCATTTGATTCCTTAAATTAAGTATAATCAAATTGGCTGTACAAATAATTTCATCTTAAAGTCGATATGAAATCAAAGTTGACCGTATTTACTTTGTTAGCGCATAGGCTATTACTAGTCTTATGGTGAACAATTAATCCGTGCAAGTTAATACACAGAAAAAAAATAGTTTGTCGTGGTAATCTTTAATCAAAATCTGAAAAGTTACTTCCTAGCTGTTCATACATTGGCAATGAATACATATACATACAATTCTGTTGAAATTTCAGTTTCCATGACTTATTGATCATATCATTTTTCACAGTGACGCTCTTTTGAGATTTACAGGAACTGAAATGCATTAAGTGAATCTATTTCCTTGCACAATTCATTCGGTATTGTGGTGCAATATTATCTGGGCAGTGCAATCTGGCGGGGCTTTATTGAAAACACCATTGGTGTTTGTGCATTAGGCCTTGCAGTAAAAGTACAGCCTACATGCATGTGCGTGTGAAAGAGTCCGACAGACAGACAGGGAAAGTGTGTGGTCATGTGTCACAGTGCCAGATGGGAAAGATTTCTGTCAGAGAGGCTCTGCCTTAAGACCTAATGAAATCTTAATTCTAATGCGGCCGTCACTGAGAGGGATATGCAGGCAGGGATTTATGAGGGGCCGACAGAAGTGGTCAATATTATAAATCTTGAGATCTGCCCTAATGCTGAAAATCATGGGATTAGCACAGTTTCTCCCTTTCAGGACCAGATTGTGAGCTTAGACCGTCTCTGATAGTGTGATTAAATGTCTTTTTTAATCTGAACATGAGGAATGTGGAAAACCACGTCCACGGAGCACTGTATGATGCCTTTCACACCAAGGCCACGGTTTCTTTTCCAGTGGGGAATATATGGGCTGAAGAGGTCAAGCAGTGATATCTGAGAAGGAGGTCAAAAAACATTGATGGATAGTGGCTAGAAATGAAATTTTATTATGGATAGAAGCTTGAAACAAAGTTTATTTATTGCTTAAAGTGTACGCTTAGTCTCACGTTTGGTCCATATTACAGCTTATTTTGCCATCCTACCCAAGACAGGAATAGACCATCATGACTGATATGCAAAATGATCAGTCAGTTTTGAAGAAGCCAGTCAGCTGGATTTTATTTGAATTTGAAAAATTATTATATTGAAAATTATTCTGTATTCTTTTACCGGTCACAAGTTTGGAATGATTACTTCTTTTTTCTTTTCTTTTTTTAATGTTTATGAAAGAAGCTTATGCTCACCAAGACTGCATCTATTTGATCAAAATAGACAATTACAATTAAAAAAAAATGTTTTTCTCTTTAAATATATTTTGAAATTGAATTTATTCCTGTGATGCAAAGCTGAATTTTCAGTATTATCACTCTACAGTCTTCAGTGTCGCATGATTCTTCATAAATCATTCTAATATGCTGATTTGCCACTCAATTGTTATCAATTATTATTGATGCTCAATTATTAATAATGATTATTCTTATTATCAGTGTTAAAAATAGTTTTTGCTGCTTAAAAGTATATAAAGATAAAAATTAATTTTCTTTTTAAATCTTACCCTAAAATGTTGAATGGTTAATCAAAGTTTTTATATTACATACATGTAAGTATACAATTTTATTTTATTTTATTTTATTTTTTATTATTTTATTTTATTTTATTTTATTTTATTTTATTTTATTTTATTTTATTTTATTTTATTTTATTTTATTTTATTTTATTTTATTTTATTTTATTTTATTTTATTTTATTTTATTTTATTTTATTTTACTTTACTAAATGGAATATATGTATTCAGTAGCCTATACTCAGAATGACTTGTCGGGGTGTTTCTTCTTTAAAAGTCATTAGTGAAATTAAATAACTAACTAATGAAGTCTTACTAATTGAGATACACAGTAATGTGGCACAGTAATTTGGAGAAAATATTAATTTCAGAATAATTACAGCATTTTGTACATTAGATTGAATGAAATGAAGATGAGATACAGGCATTACTGTATCTTAAATGTAGTGTCTCGTAAACTTACCAGTTGATATTTATTCTGCAAAGTTATAGTAACATCAAATGGGATGTCCTTTCAGACATTTTCAGATTCTTTTCTCATTTTAATTCATTTTTAATGAAACAAGTGCCTAATCCCTGTGTTATTTGTTTTAGTTTTTACCATGGTATTTTTGTTGTAAGGGAATGTTAGGTGAAGTGCAGTCTGGCAGTAGGAGGACAGCAGATGTGTATTAGTGATAGTGGAGCCATAACAGTGACAGATATTGAGATTTGTCCCCTTGCTGACTCACTCCCTCGCCGAAGCTGCTGATTCTGCAAAATACTGTAAAACAAAAAGACACTGATGAGGGTGTAATGTCAAACAGCTGTGTTGAGTCTTAAATTGTTCTCCCTTGTTTCCGCTTTCTCTCTCACCCCAGTTCCCTTGTTAGTATAGTGTTGCTATGGCTATATTTAAGTTGCTTCTGAAAGGATCAGGAAATGGCATATAAACCATGACTCAACACGTACACTCCTAGGCATTGGCTCCAACTTAATTCTCTTTATTATTATTAAGAACATTGATTAAGCCAGAAAAAGAAAAATATGTTTCCAAAACCAGTGCACATTATCTAATGCTGTAAGCAATAACAGGAATATACAAAGAATTAATTTTGTTGTGAGCATGTTGAATAAATTTAAGACTGCGTTAATGTGCCTTTTTATTGAGCTCTCATCACAAAAGAGACAAACCATCTCCATCTGCATCTGTTGTTATCTTCTGCAGTCAATTCTATTGATTGAAGGAAGCAAGCTGATTTAACCTTCACGCCAGCATTTACAACGCATTACCTGTGTGTCTGTGAGTTCGCAATAACCAGCCAGTCAGCATGTGTTTGTGTGTGTCCAGGGGCGTAGCACAAGATCCCAGGCCCTATGCATAGGCAGTCCTGATGGGCCCCCATGTTCCTCAACCCCCCAGATGGACTAAACCATTTGCCGTATTAGCAAGGGGTGGGACTGTGAGACCTTAGATAGTCTTTACTTTTTTGTATACAAAATGTAGTCAGTCAATCAACCAAGTTATTCAGCCAACACTAACTTTACATTTAATCTGACATTCATTAGGAAATTTAATTAGGGAGGTAAAATAAGATATATTCCAGACTTTTCAAGGGCCCTCTCTCCCCTTGGGGCCCTGGTAATCTGTACTGGTTTCACCCCCAGTCTGACCCCCCTGTGTGTATCACATCAGTTTTCCAACGGAGGATATCTGCAGATGCCCTCAAACGGATGTTTTGTCAGATTTAAACTTCAAGCTTTTTCATAGAGTTTTGTATGAAAAGTTTGGGGTCAGAAGATTTTTTTATGCTTTTGAAAAAGGTATTTTATCTTCAACAAGGCTGCATTTATTTGCTAAAAAAAAAATACAGTAAAAACAGTAATATTGTAAAATAATAATATTATTATTTCAAATAACTGTTTACTATTTGAATATATTTTAAATTGTATTTTTTTCTGTGATCAAACCTGAATTTTCAGCATCATTACTCCAGTCTTCAGTGTCACATGATCCTTCAGAAATCATTCTAATATGATGATCAATATGAGTTGCATGTGATAGACATAATTCAAATATTAAACACATCCCTGAAAGAAACATTTAGCTTTTTACTAAAAATACTTATTTATAAATCATGCTTTTTCGAATATTACTTTTCATGCAGTGTGACTATTTGTGAATATAAACGGTCTGCAAAGTTTTAAAGATCAAAGTCCACGACAGATAAAGTTATTGTCTCCTAAAAGAAAGAATCGATTCTGAAATGCCAAAACAAGTTAGTAATTCCAGTCTCACTTCCTGTTACATACATGCGTAACATTTAACAGATTTGCATAATGCCAGCCTATGGTTTTCATTGGCTGCCCGCGAACAACATCTATTTTGAAACTGCCCTCAAAAACTGTAGTTGTAGCTGAGACGAGAAGACTTTGGTTTGTATTGTCGGCAAAGCGAGAAGACGCTGTTTTCTGCACTACGAATCCACTTTGGTGCACTTCAGAAGGATGAGGACTCGTGCTGGACGGCATCAAACCAATGGCATGGGTGTTTCATTTCTGACACAAGCTGTAAGCTGTCGACCAATCATAACAGACTGGCCATCTGACCAATCAGGGCATAGACTCTCGGAAAGAGATACTGAATCTTCGAACTAACCTTTTTGAGAAATTAGTTGATGTGCATGTGTATATTATGATACAATTAAAGTGCTATGTGACCTTGGATGCCTATAAACCTGTTAGGAGACATCCAAAACAAATTAGGAACCCTCAGAATAGCATTATGGGGCACTTTAATTTATCATGAGGGCATCCCCAACACACTGCAGTGACTTCTTCACAAATGCAAAGGTGCCAAGCCAAAGTTTTGAGTTTTGATTTGCATCTCATTCCCCTTGTTTCCAAGCCGGCCAGCTTCAGTGCCTTCGCAAGACCCGTGATTCCCTCCGAATCTTCCACATCTGCCACATGCACTCCTCATCAACAGGTTTTATCATGAGACAGGCCTGTGCCAGATAACTCATTAGCTGGTGGCCCGTGGTAGTGGACCGGGTACAGTTAATCAGGGATGAGAAGTCTTTGCGTCTGCCAGAATTGAGTCCTTTTAGTCATACAAGTCACCAGTGATTTTCTCTTGTGCCTAAAGGAACTAGGAACATCCTTTGAATAATTTACGCTGAATAGATAAGCTGTTGAATGTGTCTCATATGATGTCCCCTCACATGTCCAGTGTTATTTTAGTTTTATTCATCTTAATTCATATCTTCTTAATGAATTTAATATTTAAAAAAGAAGCATTTATTTTTAGTTTTAGTTTCAATACTAATTTCTGTTTCATTTTTATTCATTTCATGATTTGCTTTTGTCATTTTATTATTTTATATGTATTTAGGTTTAATTTCAGTTTTACTTTTAGTTTTTAATCATTTTAGTCCACTTATTTATTGACAATAAAGGCAACATTTCAAATTTTTACATTCATATTTTATTGTATTTAAAGCTTCAATTATTCGATTTCAATTAACAGGTTTTTTTTTTTTTTTTAAGATACTAACCATGCATGTGACACATTTGGGGGACAGTGTAAATAACAAAATAGTAATTGTGTTTTTTGATCTGGACCACTTTCATCTATGGAAATGCACATGTGAAGTATCTGATTTTTGGCGTTGTGAGGTCTGGTCAGAATCCTTGCATCAATTTTTGCATCAATACAGCTTGACATTTGTCATAATTGTGTGCTTGATTAACTCTTCGTGTGAATCATATAAGAATTTATGAATTGCATTATATGAAGCATGCCACAGAAAAGTGCAAAAATATATCAAAGGGGTGGTATAATGCCCTTTTCACAAGATTTAAAATAAATCTCTGATGTCCCCAGAGTGTGTATGTGAAGCTTTAGGGCTGGTTTATGATTTTGGCTGATTTGTAAAAAAATAAATAAAACGAATACATTTTATAATCAGGAAATGACCCAGTACTCAGTTGAGTAATGCCAGGACCCACAATAATTTACAAGGCCAGACATTTTAAAATGAGTGGACCTCAATTTACATCATTTTATAATATATGTGATTTTTTTATTTAGATTTTTTTTTTTTTTTGACAATTATGGATTTAAGATGAGCTCAAGATGTTTTGTTAGTGACAAGCACAGATCATAAGATTAATTATGTTTCTTTCTTGTTGAGTGATTGTAGACACATTGGATTTTTGATACTTGTATGTACCTTCTGCATAGCGTACATCAGAAAGGGCCTGTAGACGCGCAGCAAATCCGCACAACATTTCCCCGAGGGGTTCAGCTTCATTTACTCTGCGCACGGTTTGGTTACTTTATTTAAAGACACCAAATTAAACAAGGTAACTCTGGCCTTGATGTTATCATAGAGAAAAAGCAGTGGAATCAAACCTAAATTATAAATAAATGTAATGTATATCAACAACTAATAGATCAAAGTGGCTATTTTTGTGTTTCGTGATTAATGAGTCCAGTAGTGTGTTTTTTTCTCCTCATACTTTATAAGATCTTCCACCTTGTTAAAGCCCAAGGGAACGGCATGGAAATGCAGGGGAAATATCCTACTTTCCTGAAGTATCTGCCAGTCTGTTCTACTCTTAGATGACCTATTATGAAATCAGTGAACGGGATGTGAGCTCATTATTCTCATAAGTAATGAATCACCCTCTTTATTGACTAATAGAAAGAAAGAAAGAAAAATGATATTAATTGTGCATGCATGCATAGGCCTACACTACATATAGATCTGGCTTAAATCGGACTATTTATCTATGACATTAAACGTGTATATACAGTACCAGTTAAAGGTTTAGAATAATTACGATATCTTATGCTCACCAGTGCTGCATTTATTTAAACATTAATACAGCATTATTGTGAAATATTATTGCAGTTTAAAACAACCATTTTCTTTTTGAATATATTTTAAAATGTAATTTATTCCTGTGATGCAAATGTGAATTTTCAGCATCATTACTCCAGTCTTCAGTGTCATTGATGGATGGATCAAATTTTAAAAAAAATGGCATCTTTTCATTAAGTGGACATAAACCACATGGAGGGAGTAGATGTATTGAACACATGGAGATCAAATACACTCCACAACAAACGGCTAATACGCATTATGTCCTCATTATAGAGAAATCAATTCCATCCATCAATGTCATTTAAATGGCACGTATTTGTTTTCTCTGATTACTTTATATGTCCTAAACAGCAGTCTAGTTCATGCTTCTTTGCTCGGTATCATTTTTCTAATGCCGCAGTGCCAGCTGGCTACATTAAGCCGCGTCTCACGCTGCTCAAACACTAGTGACCCAGTGTAAGTAAATGTATCTAATGATCAGGGAAGAAAAAGGCCAGCCTACACTGCCAGCAGGGGAACGGGTTATATTATAGCACAGCACGCCAGCAAAAAAATAAATAAAAAATCTATGACCCAGTTTTTCCACAAAATATTAATGTCAGTAATATTAAAGAGGTCATTTCATGGAAAACAAACAAACTTTGTGGTCTTGTGAAATACAATACTTTGAAAACCTATGATGCAATACAGAAAGGAAGTTTTAGCCACTTTACATGCAAAGTTCACCAGCGGCCACAATTGCCGCACTTTATTTTACAGTCATATTCCTCATGTACTTCTTATAGCAATTACAAGAACTGGGTAATGTAGGCTACTAACCCTGAACCTACCCCTATACCTAACCATAACCCATGTAGTTACCTTATATTACTTTCTTCACTGTAAGTACATGTAAGTGCACTTACTGTAAAATAAAGAAATTCTTAATAAACTGTGTAACATTAGTAAGAATTAGCACTCTTGTATGTACATGTATGTGTACACACAAACAAACACATACAAACACACTACCATTCAAAAGTTTTGGGTCAGTATGTATTTATCTATAAGTGAAAGCAAGGATTAAAACATTTAAAAAAAAATTCAATTGATCAAAAGTGACATTTCTATAATATTGCAAAAAAGTTTCCCCAATAAATGCTATTCATTTGAACATATATGTATATATTTCTATAAGATTATTTGATGAATATAATCACAGTTTCCCCCAAAATATGAATCAGCACAAAGGTTTGTAATGCTGATAATAAGAAGAAATTGTTTCTTGAACAGCAAATCATCATATTAGAATGATTTCTGAAGGATCATGTGACACTGAAACCTTGATTGGAGGAATAAATAACATAAATATACTACAGTATAAAACAGTTCTTTTAAAGTATTAATATTTCACAATATTGCAACTTTTACTGTGTTTTTGATCAAATAATTGCAGCCTTGTTTTAAAAAAAAATATATATATATATTTTAAATATTAGAAAATCTTACTGATCCTAAACTTTATTTGTTTGTATATATACATAACATCATCATCCCCACTGAATATATATGATGTTGTTTGATGATGTTTTGCTTTGCATGAATGTGTAGTTAAAATTCACATTGTAGCCAAAACTTGTAGATAAAATCTAAAATATTTGATTATTTTTGAATAAAATCCCCTCTGATTGTTCAAGGACACATAAAAAAAATAAATAAAAAAAATAAATAAAAAAAAAATAATATATATATATATATATATATATATATATATATATATATATATATATATATTGCAATGTGGGGCAATTATAATTTCAATGCCATCTCTGTTCTGCATGTTTGACGACGAACAACTAAATTATGACTTTTTGCTATATGATAAATATGACGTCTTCAAGCTTTCTTCCAGCTATGCAGCGTAAATCGGTTGAGAATATAGTCCATGCTGTAGTACGTGTGTCTGTTGGAATCAACTGCATGTTTAGCTGAATGCATTTGAGGACATTGTTTTGTGGATTTTCTTTGTGATATTTCTGGAGAGCTTTGCTGTGCATCTGTGCAGAGTCTGAAGAGTTCTGCCTGACTCATGACTCTGTCTGATTCACTCCGTCACTGATGCCACACATCCCGTCTGTGAAGCAGGCATGAGCTGACATGTGGGACCGCTTCGTTGCTCTGACATACTGTATGTCCCTTCTACCCTGCTGCCGAGGATATTTTTAGCTCCCGAGCAGAAGCCCGTCCTTAACAAACAACACACGGTTCTCCAGAGCAAAGCCTGTGGTTATCTGTGTTAATTACATCGTTAATGTCAGCCCTCTGTCTCACTCACATACACTCTCTCTGACACCCTTCACTGGCTCTTTAGCTCTGGTCCAAAACCTAATCTGCCGCTTTGCTGTCTAGATAGACAGGGTCCTTCTAAGGCAGCATCCTAAGGCTCTGTGAAGGCAGCAACACTGCAACACAAATAGAGAAACTCTGATTATTCCAATAGATTTTAATGCTAAACTAATATGTCAGTACTCTAATAGGCATATATAATGTTGTGCATACAACTAAAATAGTCAGTCTTACTGGTTTGCAGTTACTTTTGTCTGTTTGTTTTGGTATTGAATCAAATGTGAACTATATAGCCTACTTGTAATTCTGCTGACTCGTCCGCCGCCTTAAATTGTTTCTGTCAGTTCATCATAATGCCTTAGATTTTTGCAGAAAAAAATGTATTTTCTTAATGCGTATTGTCAATTGATTCAATATAGGCTGGCAGTGTTATTTTACTATTATTTATATATTATTTTAAATTTAGATACATTTTTAGTAATGTTATGTACTTTTGTCATTATTATTATTTTTTTTATATATATTTATGTGCACAGATTAAATTTGTTTTAGTTTTATTAATTTTAGTTCTTCAACTTAAATGTATTTATATTAGTTAGTTAGTTTTTTTTTTTTATAAACCTATATTACCAAAATTACACACACACACACACACACACACACACACACACACACACACACACACACACACACACACACACACACACACACACACACACACACACACACACACACACACACACACACACACACACACACACTTAAAGGCACAATATGTAACAAAAACAAAAATCACTATATCTATGTTATATATTTTTTTTAGTTGTGTACTTACATTATCCCGACTGTTTCCAACAACTTTCAAACCAGGAGAAATTTGTAATTTAATCCGAGAAACGTCCCGTTTCTTTATTTCCGTTTTGTCGCAGTCAATGCCGTCATATTCGCGTTGTCCCTGGTTTCTGCTCGTGCTGCCATGGCAACCAGAGCTATGAACCAGAGCCGTCTGATAGTAACCAAAGCGACTGACGCGGACAACTTTGTAGTTCGCAATGTCTATTTGCACGCTGTTGTTTCGTTCAAACATTATGGACCATGGCAAGCAGACTTTGGATAAAAAAGGAGAACTAAAATGAGAATCAATATCAGCGCTGTGTTTTCGAGATGCCGAGAGCTCCCATAGACAGTATATAAACGAGAGCTCCACGTCCGAGACTTCGACCGCTTCTACATGTACTTTATTAAACAGGTGAGCACATTTACATAAAACTAATCAATGTTATATAGTTCAACAATGATAAAATGTCAGAATATGATCTGTATGTTATTCTAATGTTGATCTAGCTTACTGCTAGTCTCATACAGACAAACTAACACATAAATTTCAACACATTCAAATGCAGTTTAGTGTGATAGTGTAATGTTAGACCAAGTGAAACAGCGCTGCGTTACCTCACAAGTTTAATTTGTCTAATAAACTGACCTGTGAGTAGTAATTCTGCGTGTAGTTTGGTAGAATGAAATGTCCATATTCTTTTTATATCTGCAGGACTCGCGGCGCGTGTGGAGCTGATAGCTGTCTCTTAGCAATCCCGAACTGCTTCATATCACAGTCATGATAAAAGCATCGATGTATTCAGTCATCCATAAACATTATTAGATCGGCCGGCTTGACGTTGACGACAAGATCCATAATTCTTAGCAAATGTTGCATCATCAATCTATGCCTTTGTTATTGTAAATAGGTTAGCGACCCCTAGTGGTGAAAAATTCCATACTGTACGTTTAATTCTTCTAAAAATACATAGCACACACAAGTAGTAGAAAAAATAGTCAGTAATTAATTGTACCAACATATTTCTTATACTAATAAGAAGAAATAAGTACATCTGCCATATTGGATTTCTTTTTTCACTTGTCTTGGAAAACAATGCATGTTGGCTTGACTTTTTTTTCTCCTTTTTTTTTTGCAGTTTTGCAGAAGCAAGATATCATAGATATCTTAGAGCCAATAAAAACACTTTGGTGT
Organism: Scardinius erythrophthalmus; assembly: GCF_964197995.2. Classification (NCBI taxonomy): domain Eukaryota; kingdom Metazoa; phylum Chordata; class Actinopteri; order Cypriniformes; family Leuciscidae; genus Scardinius; species Scardinius erythrophthalmus. The sequence goes on along the minus strand of NC_138240.1, from coordinate 4,038,547 downwards.
TTCTTTCTGCCTGTCAGTCATCTTGTGCATTCCCACATATGGGAAGCGGAAAGCTGAGACTGTGATAGTTTAAGCAGATTATTGTAGTTCAACACCCTTTTCAGTTAGCCATCGGTTATCGGGGTGTTTTAGAAGTGGGACGATATCTAACTCATTGGCTAAGGGTGGTAAAAGTTCCTGAATGCCTAACATTGCTTATAGCACCCATAAAATGCAGTCTAAGGAAGCGGTTCACTAGGTTTCGAACATTGCTTCTGTCGCTTTTCACTCCACACCTGAAATATTCACCTAAAATCCCCGGGGGCGTCTTTCACAGGCTGATTTGCCAACACCACCCGCTTCTCAAGAACCCACCGGCTCTTTCCCGAGTCTAAGGCCGTCTCGCTTGAGATGACATGGAGTGCTTCAGTCACACGGGGTGACCTTAGTTTTGATGTATGTCCCGCTCCCGTCCGCATTTGCCTTGTGAGGCTGAGCAGCTGCTGACTCAGGGGCTGAAGGGAGTGAAAACTCTCTCTGTGCATCCATCATTAGATTTACAGGCTCCGCAGGTCTCCAGAGCTCCCAGTCTATTGGATTTATGACTCTCAAACATATTCATGCCCCTTTATTAATACCCTTGCACCCTGTAGGCGGCCGTGTGTGGGAATCAGTGCGCTATGTGCTCTTCTGAAGGTGGAGGGTCATGTCACGTCACTGCTTGGTTATATTTGTATGATAATGAACATCTGCATAATGTACCCTGATGAAACAACATGTTGTTTAATGCAACCGTGAGGGGTGTTTGCCCATGCATGAATAACTCGTCGCCTTGATGCTATGTGTTCTGTGTGGTTAATACTGTGTGCTATTTTTATGTTTTATGGAATATTCCAGCATTTATTATGATTTATCAGTGCACATCTTTTTTTTATTTTTTATTCATGTGCTTCATAATCTTTAATCAAAATAACTTCCTCTCCCTCTTGCAGCAACCTCTCTTCTCTTCTCCGGTTTACTAAAGCGAGGGCGGGATCAACCTGTCACTCACACCACAACCATCCAATCATCCAATCAGTTCCCTACAGACAAAATCAAGTCCCACCCTACATTTTTTTCTTGTTAGAAAAAAGCCGTTTCACTCGGACATACGTCACAAAAGGGAAGAAAAGACTATCGTATTGTCCGTTTATGCCGACTTTATGGCAGCATTCAACTAAACTGGTTTTCAATTGTAAGCATGTATATAGTCTTGCTCAGTATATATAAAAAATACAAGCAAAAGCAGTGTCGGTTTTAAATGTTGGTTTTTAATCTATAGCATCCACCCTGAAAAAAAGGGGCTTTGAAACCATTTTCACTCATAAATTGACCTATGGCTAAGCCACGCCCTCAAACGCGATGAGCCAATCACAGTGCGCATAGCTAACCCAATACACTCGGACATTCTCTGCTTCCACATCCATTGAAATGCATTGCAGTTAGTCAGTTTTCATTCGTTTTTATCTGTTTTTCTTGTCATTTTAAGTTTAAAATGGTCAAACGGTGTGCATGGGGTACATTCAACTCCAACACTAGGTATCCTGAGAGGCTGGGCGACAGTGTGTATTTTTTACCCTTTCCCAAGTCACATCTCAACCGAGATAAGTGTCTGCCCTGGATTAATTTATGCGGTAACTTAGACCACAACACCAACTAAACGTGGATAAATTAAACAAGGATGTCTACATCTGTTCTGTAAGTCAACAACGTATTTGAACGTTATCTTTAACATCTCTAATGTAACGTTAGCCTAGCTTCTAGCTGCGTTGCAGTTTGACAAGAGTACAGTTTGACAAAAGCACAATGTTGTGTTTTACACAAATATAAGTAGGCTAAACACTTTGCAGTTTTAATGATGTCCTGTATGAACAAAATGGAGTATGTTTTTATGTTTCCACTGTTCGATCGCGATCGCGCCTCTCTCTCTCTGACACACACATGCTGCGTTCACAGCGAAAGGCGAATAGCTTTTCATCGACCTTCTCAACATAAAATGATTAATATAACCCTCCAATGCATAGCTAAGGCCCTTTTGGTGACTTTGAGATGATATATAATCTTTCTGTCTCCAAAAATCATCAATTGCCTCCTGTGAAATGTCTCCTACTGTGACAGCTGCCATAGCGCCTGTTACCAAATGTTGACTGTTTGTCCGAGTGAGTGGAGGGGGCGTGGCTTAGCCATAGGTCAATTGCTAGTAAATTTCATACAACAAATTGGTAACATTGAATTTAATGTGAAAGCAAAAGGACTGAAATATTATTTTCTTAGCAGCTTTCTTATTATCAACTTTTGAAAAATATTTTTTTAAAGCGCACAAGGTGACCTACTCCAAAATAAAATGTTTTTATGATTCATTAAACTTTTTATTGAAGAGAACCAGACCTTTAAGCTAGTAGCTTTTGTGCTCTGATCTTTGCACTGAACTTCTGTCAAGGTATTTTGAGAGAAGCATTCATTTTTCTTAGAATATGACAGCAGAAAAAGGTCTAATTTATCTCATGGCCCCGAATGCAATTGGTCTTTGTGATAATTTATGCTCACCGCTCTCTTTAATTTGTGTTATTCACGTTACTTGGACACCTCTGACATCATCGGAGAATTAAATCTTGCCGTAAGCCAGCATCCACATTCTGACTGTCACATCCATTAACACTCCGTTTTCAATGATGACCAATGCCAACTGTAACACATTACTCAATGTGTTGTGTCATGCTGGGGTGAATGACTTTATCCATCCATCCATCCATCCATCCATCCATCCCAGTCCGGACTTAAAGTAACTGGACACTTAAAAATGCATTGGATCAGAAAATGTCAGATCGACTGATTGATTTACATCGATTTTTGATTTAAAAGTCCAAATGCATTTTGTGACCGCTGTATATCTGCATTAAGATGCCAATTGGGGATGATTTTTATCTTGAGAAATTCTACAAAAAGAGCACAATCTTAGTATAGAAATTTCATGCTCAAGACCTGTTTTCATTCGCTCTTTTTAAATTCAGTGTATTGTCATTGTATGTTGACCCTACATGAACCTATTCAGTGTAAGAAAGAGGCCCCGTTACCATATGAAATATCTATACAGCTCATCAAAGCCAAAAAGCTCAAAACACTCTGCCACAGCACACGCTTTTAGTCTTCAATCAGAGCTAAAAGCTTTACATAGAAAGAGAGAGAAAACTGAAATTTTACACTCAGTAATAGGCACTTTGTCAAGTCGGTTGACATATCCTTGACATGTTTCATCTCCGTTAAGCATCTGAATAAACATTGTGTGCTGACAATGTCATGCATGATTATTGTATTCATATTCCACAAAGCATTTATATTCAACATGTGCTTTCTGGTGGTGAGAACATAGTGAATTAAAGAAATGTGGGGTACTTTTTATTTTCATCTTCAATTTCTAAAGGGATAAGCAAACATGATTATATTTAAGGTTTCATTTGGTCAGTGTCTAAGGTCACATACTGTAAATGTCTTTTCATTCTAAATCTACCAGTATTTATATACACGCACATATAAATACACTCAAATGCATTGTTTATGGCATGATAAATCACACAGACATTATGAATTGACCTAGTAATGAAAATGTAGAATGCCTGAAATTTAATTTGCTTAAATTTGTCTCACAGAAAGATATCGGCCCTCCTTATAATGAACAGCTGCATCAATGAATACGCATTCTACTAATATTGGCTTAGATTTATAGTTTATATTTACATTTGTATTTTAAAAGGATGTATAATCGTGTTTGCTTCAACATGCTTGCAAGTTTTTGTCTGCTGGATTATGAAATAGGGTGGAAAATACCATTGAAATTGGAGGATGGACTCTCAACCACCCCAAAATAGTGTGTAAGAATGACAGAAAATGTAAATGTAAATGAGAATTTATAGTGACATTTTTATTTTATTATCAACTCAACTTTAAACTCAAAATTTCCCAGTGGATTTTTGACATTATATCTTAAAAAGAATATTGAATGAATCAGGATCATGTTTTCATGTTGTGAATGGCTTTATGTGTCCTCTGGGCATTTTTAATCCTGGATTTTGAATCAAAGTCTGGAATTAGATGCAATCTGTGGGTTTTTGGATGACACAGGTACCTCTTGATTTTAAATGTGGCTCAGTGAGACGCAAAGGTCATGCTAGGACGTCATGCATACAGACAACTTAATCTAATGTTACAATAAATATTGTGATCAAATCCTGAATGCATTAACGTGCTAATTAGAATACTAAAGCCAGAGATAATTAGCAACATTTTTGCTATATTCAAGTCAAGTCAAGTCAAGTCACCTTTATTTATATAGCGCTTTTTACAATACAGATTGTTTCAAAGCAGCTTTACAGTGATAACAGGACATTAATGCAACAAAGTTTGTTTCTGCTGTACAGCAGATTTTGAAGCAAACAGTGTCAAAGTTCAGCTTAAGAAAGTTCAGTGATGGTTAATTTCTGTTGTAAAAAATGTATTAATTTAGATCAATTATATATACATTAATTTATAAATATATAGCCACTCTGATAAAAAAACAAATAAAAAAAAACAGTGACTTCATCGTCCAGCTCAGTTCAGTTCTCATATAATGGTGTCATTGCAGGCAGATCAATAATATTGTTGAATATTAACTGTCCTTAACAAAGCAAGCCAAAAGCCAAAGGCGACAGTGGCAAGGAACCAAAACTCCATCAAGTGACAGAATGGAAAAAAAAAAAAAAAGCCTTGGGAGAAACCAGGCTCAGTCGCTCAATTCTCCTCTGGAAACCGAACAAACAGTGTATGATTATGATTCAGGATGCATTACAGGTCAGAAGTCAGATTGGATCAGAACATTCAGAATATTTATCCAGTTCCATCTGGATGAAGATCGAAGTCATCATGCTGTATAGAGACGAATTTGTTGAGGATCAGTGCCGATGCTGTCGTGTCGATGAGGCCTTCACAGGGGAGAGTCTAGTTGACACAGTCTCTGCTGACACTTCAGGGATGTGTTGTGGCCGTGTCTAGGCGCAGGTCTACCATCTGATCTGGATACGGCCCGGATCCGGCTGACTGCATCATGCGTTGTGGTCGTGTCTAGACGCAGGTCCTCCATCTGATCTGGATACGGCCCGGATCCGGCTGACTGCATCATGCGTTGTGGTCGTGTCTAGGCGCAGGTCCTCCATCTGATCTGGATACGGCCCGGATCCGGCTGACTGCATCATGCGTTGTGGCCGTGTCTAGTCGCAGGTCCTCCATCTGATCTGGATACAGCCCGGATCCGGCTGACTGCATCATGCGTTGTTGTCGTGTCTAGGCGCAGGTCCTCCATCTGATCTGGATACAGCCCGGATCCGGCTGACTGCATCATGCGTTGTGGCCGTGTCTAGTCGCAGGTCCTCCATCTGATCTGGATACAGCCCGGATCCGGCTGACTGCATCATGCGTTGTTGTCGTGTCTAGTCGCAGGTCCTCCATCTGATCTGGATACGGCCCGGATCCGGCTGACTGCATCATGCGTTGTTGTCGTGTCTAGGCGCAGGTCCTCCATCTGATCTGGATACGGCCCGGATCCGGCTGACTGCATCATGCGTTGTGGCCGTGTCTAGTCGCAGGTCCTCCATCTGATCTGGAAACGGCCGGAATCTGGCTGACTGCATCATGCGTTGTGGCCGTGTCTAGGCGCAGGTCCTCCATCTGATCTGGATACAGCCCGGATCCGGCTGACTGCATCATGTGTTGTGGCCGTGTCTAGGTGCAGGTCCTCCATCTGTTCTGGATAAGGCCTGGATCCGGCTGACTGCATCATGCGTTGTGGTCGTGTCTAGGCGCAGGTCCACCATCTGATCTGGATACGGCCCGGATCCGGCTGACTGCATCATGCATTGTGGCCGTGTTTAGGTGCAGGTCCTCCATCTGTTCTGGATAAGGCCTGGATCCGGCTGACTGCATCATGCGTTGTGGTCGTGTCTAGGCGCAGGTCCACCATTTGATCTGGATACGGCCCGGATCCGGCGGACTACATCATGACTTGTGGTCGTGTCTAGGCGCAGGTTCTCAATCTGATCTGGATACAGACCGGATTCAGCTGACTACAGTGAACCTCAGAATAAACAGAAAGACTAACGTTTGCGTAGATGCTATTCTATATTTTTCTATTTTTGCTATTTAGTTATATCTGACCCATGCCCATATGAAATGGTTGAAATGTTTCATTATTCATTTATGTTCTCCTCACTGACTCATGATTGTGCATGCATAATACATCAGCGAATTTCACATGGCTGTTTTGAGCACCATCTCTTCGAGTCCAGTGAAACCGGAAACCTGAGGCAGTAGTTGTTCAGATCAGTCAATATTCGGCTCGGAGTCAAAGCAAGGAGGCGGGTGTTCTTAATCTACAGACCCTCTTCTGTGGATCCCCCGCTGATGGGAGCTCAACGCCTGGGGCACGGATCTCTCTTCCCGCTGCGTGAGCATGTTAATCAGCCGTCACGTTAGCCTGGCACTGGCCACCCACTGCTGTGCATTAGTTCTGCAAACCCTGTGGTCTTCTGGGGACACTGAAGTCCTTCATCTCTGCTGCTTAATTGTATATATATAATCATTACTAGTCTAATCAAATAAATGCATCAAATAAATGCAGCCTTGGTGAGCAGAAGAGACTTCTTTCAATTACCTTTGCATGTTGATGTTATGTGCAAAATGAAATAGGAAGATTTTACCTGCAGTTATTTTTTGCAGTGCATTTTTTATTGCATCACATGCAACACAGATGACAAACTCACATAGGCCAACCTTGATTTCTTTTGCCACAATAGTTTTTGAGTGTAAGTGGGTGATTCTTGGAATTATTCTGAAAAAGCTGCACATTGGTGCAGATTTAATGCCCACAGTCAAGATTCTAGTGCTAAGCTGCACTATAGTCAATATACTAGCTTGGTCTTAACATACAATACAAACATAGAGTAAATGTACATGAATGCTCTATTATTCATGATAACTTCATATATAAAGAATGTGTTAAGATAACTAGTGTGAGCTGCTGAAACGTAAGCACTTTAAGAGTTGTAACGCATAGAAATGCAGCCAAAACGCACAGATCGTGTTAAGTCCCGTACAGTCTTTAGGATATTACAGGTCTATGACTGATGGATTAAATCTCCACCATAGACTTGCACAGCACATCATTACTAATCTCTTCGGCACTTCCATGAAAATTGATTCCGATGTATAGCCCGGGCCAATAAGTCATAAAGTGCCGTGATTCATTGTGCTCCGGGGGACGGCGAAAGTACAAACTCGCTAAAATGTTGGGATAAAAAAAGATTGTCTAATGTAAGTGGGTTAACAAAAAGGCCTTATGAGCCCGCAAGACGGATGCATTTTACTGCCACTGAGGCACTTAGTGAGAACTATATTAAAGTTTTATTTCTGAAACTCCACCCAAGCATGTAAATCTTTAACATTCCAGCATCCTATGGAGTTTGGCACGGGACAAGCAAAGAACTGGTAACTGGTGCAGGGATGGAGTGGAACTGCAGGAATGCAGTTGCTTTTTCTGGACATTTCTATATTGCATAGAAATGCTCAGGGTTGTAATTCGAGTCACGGTATTCTAGTGGGCGTGAAGTAATTTGTAACATGCCAAATTTCTTTAATTCAAACACATTCTAGACTTCTTTGAGAAAATGTTTACATATAAAAATCTTTTAAGGTATAAAAAAAGAGAGATTTTTGGATGTTCATTTTTTTTTTTTTTTTTATTCTGCTGTCTATTTTTATGATGCTTTTGAATTGAAAAGATTTTATCTATTTTTCTAATAGCCAGGATTTTATCATTGTGGCTATATAACAATTTCATTAAAGTATCTACTATATATATATACACTTTGACTTCTAAACATATATTATTTTGGACAGCTAAAAATGATTTAAGTAATCAGCTGTAAAATATTAAATATGTATGTAATTAATATTCTTCTTAATAATAATAATTGTATTATTAATATTTTTAATATTCATTTTATAACAATAAATTTATAATGTAAAATATTATTTAATTAATATTGTATGTGCAAGTGTTACAACTGACACCTTGTTATATATTTGATTAAGATGTCCCATGTTACATGAAATCCTATATTACATTTAATATTATGATTTGTTCCTTTTCAGTGTAAAAATTGCAATGGGAACATTCCTGTAGGCACACACATTTCTTGTACCAACCCCGGTAGGCAGATTTGCAGTAGTTTTTGACTTGAGGAAAATGTGCAAAAATCGCTTTTTGAGCTAAGGCATGTTTTTGGCAGATATGTTGTTTTGGAGGCAGCTTGACTCTAATGATGTGGGTTGGTCTGTCGTTCGCTGACTCACTGCCTTCGTTTCAACATGGGTGTTGTACTAATTCTATCTGCCAAACGAAGCGTTCAGTGCTCTTGTTTAGATTTCGGCATTTAAGGGGCTAATGCAGTTAGACAGTTCAGTGATTCTGGGAAGAACTATCTCTCATTCAACAAAAGCCTCGTTTGTATGATTCAAGCCCTCATCATCTTTCAGCAGGTCTCACACTTGCACTCATTTGCATAAACATTGTATGATACTGAATTAGCGTTTATTTAGGGGTGATATTCTCTTCACGCTTGCTGCAAAATCATCATTGCTTTGAATATTTTCATACTTATTTCTGTTCATTTGGATAATTATTTAAGAACATGATCAGCTGTTGTCGTGTGACTAATTTCTCAAAATATCAGCTGTTGAATAGCAAACTTTTAATATAAAAACGCAACTCTGAATCAACATGCACCAATGCTACATTTTGCTAAATGTCATAATCATTTGTTAACAAACAAGTCTTCATTACTTGAATGAGCTCATTGTTTCTGCCTTTAATTATGACATTGTTTAAAATAATACATTTTTAGAAACCTGTGATTTTGTATATGTACATTTCTGAAATACATAACTTAGACAGTTACCTCTGATAACAGATTACTCTAAATTGTAATGTGGACTCGTGCTTTTTCTGTAAAGCTTCTTTGAAACGATGTGTATTGTGAAAAGAAAAATGTGAATTGAATTAAATTGAATTGAATTGAATATTGGATTCGCTGTGAGATCATGCTGGTGTTTAAAATGCAGATATCAGATTTTGGACTCCTGTTTTTCTCGCAACTAGATTGTTAGTTGGGCAATGTGTTATATTGATTTTGCTGGCAATATAAAAATAGGTTATGCTATATTTCAATAGACCACTTTGGACATTCTATAAGTAACTTTGTGTCAACAAGCAGTCGACAAGGGAAAACTATCATTTTAGACTTTTATTTTTCTTGTATTTAATGTGAACCACAATGGATGGCTGCAGTTTTCTTTCATTTTTACTTTGACTTGTTGCATGTTGTAATCATATGTAAACACGTTAATTTTTCAGAACTCCTGCTTTTGTGCCAAGTCAAACATTTTGTCAGTTATGCAAATGCAATAGTTGGAAATTTATGACGTGTTTGACTTTGCTACGGGGAAAGCTGAAATGGCAAAGCTTTGTCAGCAACTTTTTGAGTAGCTTATGAAAATGTTAAAGACTATGGAGCATGGAGATGTTAATGGGGTCCTTTGAGAAAATCTCAAGAGGTGTGAATATATACGGGCAAAAGACCCTCTCATCACCTGTGATCAGATGAATGAATATACGGCCTCCATTTAACTCAGTGCTATTGATTACTTTATCTTGTGCTGATAAACCATTAAAGCTTTCCATCCAGTTCAAGGGAAGCATCGATCTCCTGAAGAAGAGCTTCAAATTATCTAGTGATATAACGAAAGGACTGTGACACTCGCAAGACCTCATGTTACAAGGCCACTGCAAAGGTTAAGGAAGGTAGTTTGATGTAAATATTCAACGCTATCTCACAACCACCGAGTACAGTAGGTGGCTAATTTGGTCGTACAAATTCGTACGATTTGTCTAAACCCACATGATGTGTAGTAATAGGGGTGGGGTCAGGTGTAGATCATTCGTACCAGTTCATACAAATTGGGCAACTCGTTAATCTATACGATTTGGCAAAACGCACATTATATCCTCTTACACTTTTAGCATTTTTAGCATTTTTACCTTTTCAAAAAACATCACTGAATATGACTTATAAGCTGTTTTACTCATGAGGACCAAAACCTTTTCCCCACAAGTGCAAGGATTTTGGATTTTGCCATCTTTTTTGGGGACATTTTGTCCCCATGATGTAGGATTCCCTTTCGAAAGGGAACTCGCACTGCATCAATTGACGCTTTGGAGAATGCCTCAGGCGTGACAGGTGTCTGAAACTACTATCGAATCACGGCAATCCTATAGACCCCTTTTGCGCCGACGTCACAATTACGTCATGGCGTTAGCTGGAGGCAAAACAAACGGAAAACTGGAGGCGGCTAATACAAACCAGCACAGATTCGGCTACATAATAAGGAGCTTAAATTATTGTTGTTATTAAATGTGTTATTAAATTGTGATTATTTGTGAATCATCTATGATTGTATACATTGTTTTGATTGATTGTGACTAGACTTTTTGAAGAACCTGGTAAGAAAGTGTAATCAAATACATAGTTAAAAAATGAATATGCTGTATTGGGAACTTTTATTTCTAGAAAATATTCACATCATTAAAATTGCACCGTATGTCACTCTTTACATTGTCGTCTTCTGTCTGGCCATGGCGCTGGCTAGGTAGAACTGCGGATCGTAGGCTACCACACAAGTCTTCTACGTGACCATATACAGTTATAGGCATCTAAATATGTATATGCCCTCAGTTTCTCTTTACCCTCGGTTTCTCTATCGGGAAGGTGTAGAAGTCAGGCCACTCAATCGGAGGAAGCGTTGACGTTAATCCTGTCAGATCGTCCATTCATTGACTGAGTGTGTATGGGTCAGCCTATCTGGCATGTCCGTTAAAATTAATTTTTGCAAATAACAATCGCGGTCCTGGACAGTGAGTGACCTTGCACATTAAGATAAAATCGGATTTTCTCCAGTCATTGTTAAAAAACAAGCTGACAAAACTTGCACACTACCGTTAGTGAAGCGGCCAGAGGGATCGTTCTGTCTCCACCTAAGCTCCGCCCACAAAAAAACATCACCGTGTTTACCAACTGAAAAGGGGTCTATTGACCGCCGACAGCTTATGACATCATCAGCGTGCGACCCAGAAGTATATAAGGGCGCCTTGTAAACATGACATTCATCTTTTCGTCTTCAGGGACTGTTCTGTCTGTAAGCACTGTTATAAGGTAAGGTAAATGTGGTTATTAGGGCCCTGAAGTTCCCAAGCTAAGTGGCAGAACGTCATTCTAGAAAAGAACGGAAATGTTTCTGCTGCCGCTTGTTTTTCTATATTTTCACATATTTTCAACTTTATCAGGGATAATGTTATAATACACTATTTTGTGGGTCAATAACAATATTCACAGATAAAGCGACCTACTTATTGATTGGATTTTTTTATTTTTTTTAAAGATAAATGTTTTAATTATAATTTAATTAAACCCTGCAGAGTATGTTTTTATTATAGTTTAATACTCATTTAGCTATTGTGGCAAAAAGCAGAAATAAATCAAACAAACAACTTTGAATATGAACGAGATCACCCTGGCTATATATATTATTTGATTTGATTTAGTTGTTGAAAACACTTCAGTAGGGTTATTACATTGCAAAGTTCTCAGTTTTCTTCCTAATGGTCTAGTTGAAGGTCCTAAACCATCATAATATTTAATTTATACTTCTATTATGAGACCCTCGGTGTCGAAAGTCTCAGTATATACTGTGATAAAACAGTTTGAAGAGTTTCTCAATCTACCACACAGCATGAGAAAGAAACTCATTGTGCTGCCTAATGGCTTTCAACACTTTCTTTGTGGACTTTCTGTGGTGGCCATCTGTGTTGTTGCTGTGTTGATGCATGTGTTCTTCTTTGTAAAGAACAGTTATGTAAGGGCTAATGTATAGTGACGTGCTCATTATCACAAAATAAACCTAAAGCAGAATGTACAGTAGAACAATGATCATACATAATTATTTGGACATTGTTTTAAGTTCAAATTACTGCATTATGTGAGAGTAACCAGAATGAGGATTGATATGAGAGGCATGAAACTATGTTTGATAAATGATAAGGCCTATTGTCATTATACAAAATAATTTGACAGCGGAATGCTCTGACTGACCAATCAGAATCAAGCATTCCAGATAAATGTGCATTAAGTTGCTTTATGCAAGAGTGAAGGAGAAACAAGGCAGTTCGGGAACCAGACCTAACCTTGATATTTGTCACTCTCAGGAAAATCACTTGCCAAGGAAATAAATAATGGTTTGCAAATAGAATAAGCAGAGACTTAGAAGGTTGAATTATTCTGGCTAAGCGAGCGAGGTAAAAAAAATCAATGCCGGCCCACCCTCTTGTAAATTTCGTCTGGTCCACTGATCACATGCATATGTAGATATCAGGGACTCTTAAAGGCCCCGAATTTAAATTCACTCAAGCATCACAACATTTACATTTTCCAAACTTCTCTAGACCTTGTTGTGTACAATATTCAACCCTCAGCCGTTAGTTAGCCGACCTTATCCATTCACCTCAGAATGCTTAGACAGAAAGTAAATAAAAGCCAATGGACAATGTAAAGAAAGTGTGTTTTGTTCAGTTTAATGGAGTACAATGTTTTGTAAGATGAAGAAAACATATTCAGACTAGATCTTATTACCGCAGCAATTTATTCGCCACACAGTTCAGGGTTTCATACAGACTTTTCTGTCTCCTATTAACCTCCGTTTGGCCTTTTCTAGTGATTTAGTGTTATCTGTGATGATTTTAGGATTAAGATTTTTAGAGGAATTAAAAGAGCTGACCCCAGACTTCCCTGTAAGGGCAAAGAGTTGCCGTATATCAGCAGGAGACGAGGCAGGCGGGATATGAGCAGGGTTGCTGTCCATGGTGCTGCTTTCACTTGCAGTGCTGAACGAACAGCTCCTTTTGTATCTTGTTAAAAACAAAAATTGGAGGTTATGTTGGTGTTTTTTCTGTGTCTGTTAACTTTGAGGTCATCTATAAGTGGGTTATTAACTAGTTTGCTTCAGGACTTAACACTGTTTATTGTGTAAAAGGAGCAATGTCTTTCCTAGTGTAAACATCGCTGTTGTAAGAAAAATACCATCCAAATAGTCTTTCATCAAACACGCAGGAGAGAATCAACAGTAGAAACGCTGGAGAAACATAAGGGAAATGCTAACCACAAAGCAAGTTATTAAGAAGTAACAAAATTAATTATTTAAGTTTAAAACATTTAGGTTTCTAAATGTCTCTTTTTCAGCCAATAATTCAGCCAATAATTCAGCCAATAATGTCTCTATTTCAGCCAATAATTCACTGCACAAAACACATTTTGGTCAGCATGTTTATGTTTGCTGCGTGTGGATTCATATTTAATGCTGTTTTTTTTTTTTTTTTTTTTTTTTTTTGTAGTTTTGTTCATGGTTGTCAAGAATGAGGACATGTTGTCCATGATGTCATGTTGACTAGCTTCTTCCAAGTGACAGATGGATTTGTGTCAAAATACAGCAGAGTTTGACTGGAAGCTGACATCAACAACAAATGCAGTGTCTGGAAGCTGTTGAGTTCGAAAGTTCCTTCATTGTTTTTATTCATGGTATAAGCTGATAAATGTGTTTTGCCCAACACAATCTGAAAAAAAATAAATCGCTCTTGTTCAGTTTAATTCGTTAAAATGAGCAAAAGTAATGTAACAATTTCTGAACATTTCATTGTTCAAGCCACATCAGATATTTAAATCTGAAGATTACTTAATTAATTTGTGTTAAGACAACATGAATAATTTTTGTTGACATAACTGGGTGGTGGATCTGTAGTTCCCAGCATGCTTTGCAAGGGAGTGCATTAGTAGAGTGAATTTAGAGATTAACACTGAGATCAAATATGCCAACTTTCATACTATTTATTATGTGAAAAGCAGTATGTGAGCTGAGTAGTATGTCGGAGTTCATAGTAGTCATAAAACAGTAGGGCGAGATTCTGAAGTGTGTATACGATGGACATTTTACTAACCCAAAAGGCCATGGGATAGGATTTGTGAATTAAAAAAAAAGTGAAGTGACTCAAGTGATGCCATAGGTCACATTACAATGAAAACATGGCAGATGTAGAACGTGCTATATAGAAATGTATAGAACATACTGCATAATGGTCGCAATGTAAGCTTCAAACCAAATGTAGCACTTACAATACAGAATGCAATTTCGGATGCAATGTATTGATTTTCTGTTAGCGAATGACATATTAGTGTGTATTGTTCATTTATGTTGGACATTTAGAAGAGTTTCTGTAATGTTTTTGAATTGTGTGGTTACCATTGTGCACTTGTGCTTAGCCTGCGGACAGCTGTTTTGTAAACATACAGTAAATTATTTGGACCTGTTCCAACTAAATGTGAAAAAATTCGAAAAATCGTACAAATTGATACAAAATCATAACATGGTTATGTTTCCAGAGAGACCAGGTTGAGAAATTAGTTATTTAAAGGTAAACTATGTTCTATGTCTATCTTTTTTAGTTCAAAATGAACACAATTTAAATAATGAGCCAATGCATAATCCTTGTTTTTGTCTTACCCTGATTCACTATGATAAGCCTATTATACAAATTTATACTTTAGACCAGACGGCATGGTTTTCCCTAGCCTGGAAATCCAGACCTAAATCTGAAAGTTTAATGGTCTGGCGTCGAGTAAGAAAATCGGCCAGCTCGAGGGGCGGCACCAAGCATGCATTTGAAAATCTCACTGCATGCAATTGGATAACACTACGACCAATCACAACAAGCCCCATACGCTTAGCTACCAGCGGATATAACTGGTAGATTAGACTCTTGCTGTATCCGGTCAGCAAAACAGCAAAAACGCCCTTTTTGCAAAGGAACGATTTGGGCGCCGTCTTCTGTTCCTCTTTTAGATAAAAAGCCAAGTCTAACTCGTTCATTGTAGTGGCCAAAGCCGTTTCAAACAACTGGTGTTCATCCATAGCCATCCTGCAATGTTTACGTATTCTTCAATGTCACAGCGCTGTCGTCATCTATTTAGCTCGCCTCTGGCCCGCCTATATCAGATAACCCGATGTGATTGGTGCAGCTCAGCTACAAGGGCATATTTAATGACCATTATTACTCGAATCCAAAGTAGACTCGCTGAGCAAATTCAGCTTGTGCTCTCGCGAGAACTCTGGATTTCCAGGGTAGGTTTTCACAGGAAATTGTGTAGCTACATACCTCACACGCCCCCGCGTGTCTCGTCATATCCCGAAACAGAGAAAAGTTACACCAGCTACACTGACGCATTTATTTTGTGGGAGTGGCAGAGGTTAACTGTCACAATGAGTGAGAAAGGTTGATAGCAGCTAAATCTCCGACCTCCGGAAAATCACCCGTTTAATCAAACGCAGAACAAAGGAGAGTCTGCTGGAAAAAAGAGAACTTGAGAGTTTGTAATAAAACCAGAATCAACTCTGGCTTGGCTTTTCAGAGATGACGAGAACTGAGGGATTTGAAATGTTGTAAAAGCGACGCAGAGATGATGGTGTTTTTTTGTTTTTACTCAACAGGAGAGTATGGTAATTTATTGAACAGATAAATTGCTGTACAGTTTGTAGTAGAGCATTATCTATTGTAAAAGGTCATATTCACAAAGCAAAACTTAAAGGAAAAATGTTAAGTAAGTAATCAGCTAAATGTCTCAAAATTAAATTAAGTAATAATATGCAGTTTCACTTAATGTAATCTAGAATGTTTACTAATGTCACTGTATTAATTCAACTTAAATAACGTTGTTATATTTTTGACTTGACAACATCCTAAATACTATTATTATCAACATGGGATTAATCTTCCATTATATGTTATTTCTTCAAATAAAGTGAACGTGTTTTAGTACAACGATGCCATTTCATCAAGACAAACTAGTCAAGAACTAGTCATTTAATTTGTGTTCAATGGCAAATGTATGCAAACGTAATGAGTGCCTTAAGGAGATTATTCCTGAATTATTCCTCGTATTCCTGAAGGCTTAACTTCCTCCATTTAAATAAAGCAACATCTACCCTTTTACCAGCTGATCCGTTCTTACAAATCCTTGGCTTTGAGAAGATAAGCCGCACTGTTTAAACCGACACAAATCTCGCCATCTCATCACCTACAAATATGCCGCAGTGTACGTGCACTGACCCCTGCTAAAGAGATGCCGTTTGATACGGGATTATTCAGCGGCCCGTAACCTTCCACCACCACCCATTACCCACTATCAGGCGGCTGATCTGTTTATGCAGTGTTTGTTAGTTAAATGTCACATTTGTTACATCAGTGCACAATTATCATGTGTCTTCACAGCCTTATCGGATTTCTTTGAGACAGACGCCAATGACAAACATTTATCTGCGAAGTTCAAACTGCTTCCTCTAGATTTATCCCCAAACAAAGCCAATTGACTCTCATCAGCATCCCCTGTGAGGATGGGGCCAAATCGGAAGAGAGCGATGCATTAAAACTTCAAGTGCACGCGAGAGTGGCACCTCACAGCCGGTAATTGAGTGCCGTCATTCTTTACACTTTGTCTAGCATTGAGATATTCAGGGTCTCAAGTCTTATTAACATGCGTGTGGGAGCATCTCGTGTGCATAAGACAATCTCAAACAGTGGGATCATTCTTCGGTGACCACAGCTAAATTAAATCATCTGAATGGGAAGGCAGCCCTGCAGTCCTCTTTGTTTTATGGGTTGGCCCATGTAAAACAGTGCTGAGGTGTGAGAGCTGGCTAACAACAGGGCGACCTCATTGGCTGGTCCGTCGTTGGCAAGCAGGAGAGGAGTTTATAGGCTAGATAGCATTGAGGGTTCGTCACGATGTGTTAAAATGTAATTTACAACTCAAGCGAGCAACTTTTCTCTGTGTTGTGTCATCTGTGAGGGACGAATTTGAGGAAAAATGTGGTTTGATTTCATAATGTATATGTACAGGAGTCCAAAGGTTTGAGAATGCTAGTTTGTAAATAAGATACTGTATGTTTATTGTATTACACGTTACGCTGCCAGTTAAAGGTTTGGACACACTTTTTTCCCTATATGTACCCCCCCCCCCCTTTAGGGTTATTAGTTAAAACATGACAAAACCTTTTCGTTACTTGAGATAACATAATTTAAACGTATTTTATTTCAGTAACTATAGTTTATTTAACTATAGCCTAGAAATCTAGACGCACCCTAGCGGCAGCAAAATGTATTTTGCAGCCAGGGTAGTCTAGCAACTCTCCATTTACTTTCGTGCTGGAAAAACCTAAATTGGGTCAGGCCAATCACGTCGTGTATAGAGTCGGCGGGGCGGGCTTAACATAAGGACGACAGAGTTGCGACGGTTCCTGCTACTTGGAAACAATGCTGCTGGAGAACAGTCTTTCGAATCGGCTTTGTCCGCGACTCTGGAGGACTTGGAGTTAAGCTTTTCTTTGAGAAAAGAGCAAAGAACGGCACTTAAGTCATTCTTAAAAAAGAAAGATGTGTTCGTAGTTTTGCCAGCCAGATTCAAAAGTTGAATCTATCAACTAACGTTAGCTCCGCTGTTGGGAAAACGCTCTGGTTGGTTGAAGCGCTGTCCTATTGCGTGCAGAATGAATCTGAAAGACAGCCGTTTATCGGATTGAGCCGTGTCTATGGTGAGTTGTCAGACCTAACATCTTGATGTGGGTCTGGCTTGCCAGGCTAGTTTAACTATAAATTAAAATAACTAAAACTGAAATAAAAATGTCTATAAAAAAAATAGACAATTAGAGAAAAAAACAAATAAAAATGAAAAAACACATGCAACGAAATTAAAATTGTTTTTACCTATAATTTTTTTTATAATATATATATATATATATATATATATATATATATATATATATAATGTATATTATATAAATATAAACTAGTTAAAAATACTAGTTATAAATATTTCTAAATAATTTTGTTGTAATTTTTTATTTCATTTTTATTCATTTATTTCATGATTTATTTACTAAGATAATAAAATGTGAAAAATATTTATAAGGAGTAGTTGTGTCCAAACGTATTACCAGCAGTGTATATTATCAGCGAAACAACAGTGGTAAAGAGATAAATTCAAAATTAACATTAGAGAATTTGTTACTACGGTATGTGTCTCTTTTTTGCTGTAGTTGCTTTATTAACAGCAGCACATGAGCTGACATGAACAAAACCTGATGATCACATTGTCCATCCCTGAGAATGTTACAAAGAGCGTCTTTAGCTTCAATGGAAGCAAGGATATCATTAATTCATTTTCATTATTTCATTATATTCGTCATTTCAATATGAAATGTTTCTTCTTTGTTTTACTGAATAATCTTTGTTTCTTTGTTGTAAATAGCTCTAAAAATCCCCAAACTTTAGTTTCATTTTCATTGTGGCCTTAGACTTTTGGACCCCACTGTACGTGTTTTGAGTCATGATCCAAAAAAAACTAAAACAAATACAGTTTGTCTGCATTTATGTATTAAACAAGTCTGTGCTAATGACAGTAATGAAAGTTTCTGCAACAGTGGATCAATGAAAACATATTCAGCTGCTCTGGCATTGTGCAAAATGACTCATGATCTTTGAACGTGTTGTTTTACAGTGTTGAGTGTTTAAGAATGTCTCGACTCTCAGACAAGGGAAACATCACTTGATTCTGAACGTGTTTGTCAGTGCTTTAAGTGTGATGCCCATCAGATGGTGGTATCACGAGAGGAGAGAGGCAGTGTGCTGTTACACCCTTAGATGAGATGAGAGCTATTTTGCAGAAAAGAAAATCTGTCAACCTTTCAGTGAGAGGAGAACAGTGGATTGCAGACTCACTTATTAATCCTTCATAACACAAAAATGTCAACATAAATGTCATATCTTGAAATACGGCCCAAAGTGCAGAACTCTGCTTTTTGCCTCTGCCCTCATACGGCCGGTCAAAAGGGCATCTTTCACAGATGGTTATTATCTCTTCTGTAAGGAAAAAAGCATAGTGAAAAGGTGAAGGAAACTTCAGGTGAGAATAGAAGGGAACATGCTGAAAAATCAAAGACGGTCACTCAGGACAACAGAAATTAGATCAAAGCTGGGATGACGCTTGGGCTGACAGGCAGGATATCCATATGGATAAAGCGGAATAAAATACGTGGAGTGTGGGAGATTTTACCCCCAAAAAATAAATAAAAAATTCTCATCTCAGATGTATTAGGATATTATACACATGTGGCTTGAATATTCCTTTGACATTTCTTTGCAAACTTTAAAGGTACAATATGTAAGATTTTTGTAATAAAATATTCAAAACCACTTGCACAGTGTGATATATTTCATGCATTTATGTCCTTACATTATCCCAAAAGTTCCCAAGGATCCAGAGAAATTCCAGTTTTAAATAATGGCTCATCCCTTGTCATTGTCGCATATCAATGACGTAACATCCGCGCTATCCTTGGTTTCCGCTTGTAGAAACCATAGATATAATACATAGACAGATTAGCGGTCGTTTCAATGGGTCACTATATGCAAGCCGATAATGAGGGATCTATACATATTATACAATATCTCGCATGCCGCTGTTGTGTGTCGTTCAGTCATCATGGTTCACGATTATTGATTGGCGAGTACAAATTAATAATAAATAATAAATAAATAAACCGTAAATATAGATCAACTGAGGACACAGAAATAAAACAAGGATCAATATCGGCGTGATGGAGAGAGTTTCGCAACAAACTTGGACTTGATCTGTTGACAGAGACTCCGCTCTCGCATGTGCAGGCAAATATATATTATTTATTGTACACATACAGTTATATTGCACTTTGTTTGTACTTCAGTAACGCTTTTTATCAAGTCTGGTGACCAAGTCTATGGCAGTGAAATTAATATGATTGATATCGGTGATATATTTTGAATGGTTATTTAAAAAACTAAAAAACTATATTCTTTCTGAATGTTACCAGTTGCCTAATTTGTGTCCATTTTAGGTCTCTTTAAAGTAAAATTGCCCTCTGGGAAGTGAATGACACTGCATATCACCTTTTTCAAAGCATCTATTTACACCAAGTGCAAATAGCCACTCTTGTTGGCAGATGATATATACACTTACTGTGTATATAACCTGACAAAATTACAGAATAAATCCCACTGATGTAGGATCAGTGGCGTGGAGAGTAACGGGTATAGAATAAGGGGAATAAAGTGTTTAATAGGGTTAGGAATAGGTGTGTGTTGTATTAAATGTAAAGCACAAGTAATGTCCCAATAAGCCATCTATTTATGAATTTATAAATATAATAATTTGCACTGAATCTATTGTTATTATTGCATACTGTCTTGTAATGTACTACTATACACTGAGCCCACTATATATGCCACTGTCTGCACAAAGTATAAATAACATCTAACAACTATTTACATTTAGTGCAAATAGTGTCTAACTACTATTTGCATTGTGAAGAATATCAGTGTACATAGCATCTATCGTTACTGCCCTCTTTTTATAGTTATGTCCATCTCAAAGTCAGTGCCATGATGGCTCGTTGACAGGGTGTTGCTTTGCGGTTGGTGGATGTGTGTAAAGTAAAGTGGTCTAATGGTTGCTAGGTTGTTGCTAATCTGTTCTGGTATGGTATTATTATGATTATATTATTATCACTTTATTATTATTATTATTATTATTATACATATTATTATTATTATTATTATTTTACATATATAGTTCTGCCAGGTGAATAATTTTTACCTCTGCAAGGCAATTTTGGCTTTTGATCTTTGAGCTCATCTACTTTTTATTTCAGACTTTAGTTTCTTGGAAAATCTGAGCTCAGTTTGAGACATTATTAAAAATCTTTTCTGAAAACTCTAGTGGAGACACATGCCAGATTATGGCAGTCTTTATCGTAGGATAAACCTGAAAAGCAGTAGATGTAATTAAAATGGCCATAAACATGTTTTGACTTGTGGAACACTTGTCATTCCTATAATAATATAATGGATTGTATACAGCTGCAGTACGCCCCCTCAGAAGACAGCAGTTGAAGTAATTAACGCATCTCTACTGTTTAGTCGCAAAAGGCAGAAAATGCACATCGGTGTTAAAATGCAAATCTTGTCACTATAATGAGGTCTGGAATCTCATGAATATTATAATGCCATGTCACTGTTTTCTCAGGTCATTAAAATAGAGGTGAACAAAGGCCTGACGAAACAATTAATCAAAGGAAATGCTTCATATTGCCTTTTTCCTTGGCAGGTTTTCATTCGTAATAAAATTACTAAACTGGTGACGATGGTTTAAACTAAAGTATTGTGTATATAAGTCAAACTGTCAGGAGTTTATCATCAAACCCTTAAGCTTCTAGTCACATCCCATGGGACAGAAAGACAGGAAGCTGTAATTAAACCTAAATACAGGCTTGACGTGAAGGTCTTATAAACCCAGTGACTGCACTGTTTCCTGTCTGACCCACAGGACGATTTTATTGCTCAGGGATTACCTTTCCGTAGCTCAGGAGACTAAAGGAGCTGTTTCATTAAAGTGTCAGTCTCAGATGTTTCTCCTAAACAACCTTGGGAAAAATAAACAGTAGCTGTCATACAGTAAGAGTATAGAGCTATAAAATGAATGTGGATATTTGACGAATTTAAAGAAAAAAGTTCATATTGAGGCCCCGTCCACACTACTGCGTTTTCGTTTAAAAACGGAGACCTTTTGCTACGTTTGCACCTCCCGTCCACACTAAAACGGCAAAAACGGAGACCCAAAACGGAGAAGTTTAAAAACGCTGCCGACCCGTTTTTTGTTTTGAATCTCCGGAGGGCGTTTTAGTGTGGATGGGTCAAAACGGAGGACTTTAGAAACGATGACGTAGTAGAGGCTCACGCTCGGCTCTATGATTGGGTGTCATCAGTCATGGCTTATATCTTTGCTAGCAGCTGTTGTCCACGTAAATTCTTCATTTTACAGTGCTATAACTGCCTACATGCGCCGGAGGCAAGCTATTATTCGAGCGATCTGTGACAAGTCCCGTGTGCAGCGGCGATATCGACCGTTCATGGAGCGTCGGTTTTGGGTTAACCCAGGAAGAACCAGCGCATGGTGGGATACTTTTATCAATGAAGTTGTGTTTACACCGGCACGCGCATGCCCAGTGTTGGTGAATGGTCACGTGATCCACGTTTTCAGTCGTTTTAATGTGGACGGAGATCAATTCTAATACGCAGCTAAAACGCTGGTGTGGACGGAGATCGTATTTGTTTTGCAATTAGGCTAATGTGTGTGTGTGTGTGCGCGCGTGCAGTGTTGGGAAGGTTACTTTGGAAATGTAATAGGTTACAGATTACAAGTTACCTTATTTAAAAAGTAATAAGTGTAACTATTTCAATTACTTTAATGTAACTGATTACATTTGATTACTTTCCTAAAAAACACTTTTTCAACTGTTGATCATTTTCAAACATTTAAACCAGGGTTAACCTTACAGTATTACTCAACACTGATTACTGTCAGACTTCAAAATCATTCATCATTTGAATTAAAATGATAATAACCTAATTTTAAAGCACAGCCACCACAAAATCAGTTTTTAGCACTTCAGATCATTCTGAGGTTAAATATGGATTTAAAATCATAACAAGAAATAGTTTAATAGCTATGGTACTGTTTTTGAAATCAAATATTTGCATAGCTATGACAGGAAATACTGGCATCTAGCAATGCCTTGGGAAAAATCAGTTAAGCTTAAAAAAATAAAACATATATGAACCCAAATAGGAAATAAAACCGGAGATAAAATCGAAGAAGCATGTGTCCTATTCTGTGGCCTATAAATGAGGAGGCAATGTGCACATAAAAAACAGATTAATAATAATATAACAAATTAATATCATTCAACATTTTTACAGGAAATGTTCAGATGTAATCGTTAACATTTTCACAAGTAGCATTTATTTTGTAACAAAATTACGTAACGGTGTTACATGGAATAGTTACTCCCCAACAATCTTGGACTTGATGTCCAGTGTAAAATCTGGATCCTAAAGCAAACCCAGCTGAGTAGCAGTGGTCTAAAACTAAAAAGATGACAAAAACTTGAGATTTTTCTTTTCTCGTGGGGAACAAGGCACTAAAATTTGGCATTTCCACTTTTTGTTACTTCAATTTTTTTTCCTTATTTTCCCCTTTGCTCTCACAAAGGTTTACTGCTGGGCTTGCTTCGTTATCCAGGAAAGAATCAGGTTTTTCCCTTGTTCAATTATTCACTATGCAGTCACAGACAACCATTAAACTTTCATAGGTGGCAATTTGGAGGTAGAGTTTGGGCCTGCAGTGAGGTACGTGTGCCTCCGTCTCTCTGCCAGGACCACATCTGACGGACTGAGACACGCTCTGGCATGTTGAGAAAAATAGATAACACTTCCCGACCTGACAAGTGTTCTCCATGTCTTGGCACTTGCATGCCTGTGGCAGCGAGCAGAGGCAATGATGCCAGCCTAGATGCTGAAGCTGGGAGTGAGAAACATGGTATGTGTGTGAGCTTTTACAGCCAATTCGGTCCGCCCACCTCTGCAGGCGCTGAAAATAAACAATGAAATAAATAAAAAATCTACTGCTGACATCACACAGCCCCACAAAAGATGAGCGATCGCTTGACTGAAAATATGTCTGCTTGTGAGTCAGATGTGCTTCTCATCTGGAAAGAGGGATTTTTTTTTTCTCTCGGATGGAGCCAGGCTTCACTCAAGTCGTGGGTGGGATTTTTTTTCCGCCCTCTCGTTTATTCTTTCTTCTTTTCTACTGTTGTAAGTCGAAAAACCAATGACTGCACTACATGTTTAAAATTTCTTATACATAAAGATATAGGTAGCACTGTACAATTAGGTCCCACTAGTTAACGTTAGTTAATGCACTAACTAACAATAACTAACAATGATTAATACATTTGCTACAGTATCTATTCATCTTTGTTAATGTTAGTTAATAAAAAACAACTTTTAATTTTTAGTTCAGGTCCATTAAGTAACATTAACAGATACAACTTTTGATTTTAATAATGTATTAATAAATGTTTTAATTATAAGTGATGTTGTTTTTATAATATTTGGTGTGTGTGTGTGTGTGCGCGCTTTCACCAAAACGATTTGATTTGATTGAGTTAAATAAATAATAATTATAATAATATTTTTTATACAATAACAGTAAGATTTAGCTACGTGTTTTTACCAAAATATTTAGTACATGTACAATGCCAAGTTGGGGATTAAATTTAGATTAACATTTTATTGAATCAGACTTTTTGTTAAATCAGTTCATTTAAATAGTTTAAGCTAATTCATGGAAATAAATCAAACTTACAATCAATTCAGAGTTAAAAGTGATCATGAAGCCATTTTTCTCCTTAATGTGACATTTAACGTGGTAAAACAAGATATTCAGTAATGTTGGGCTGGACTTAATTTTGTCCTCCATGAATTGATTAAACAACAGGTAGTTGGATGGGAGAATTAAGTAGGCTTAATGATGTCAGCATAAAAGTAAATACTAAAATAATATAAAATATGTTGATTTTCTTTTTATAGTTCTTGCGTTGTCAAGTTTTGCATTTGCTTTGTGTTGTCTGGATCGGTTGCCAGCTCGTGTTGCTTGTGTGGTCTCCAGACAGAAGATTCCCCTTCATTCAAGGATGTAACAAACGCTTCACAATCATGCCCTTCATTCCTGCATTCTTCCAGCCTTCAGAATGCAAAAGAGTCGCATGAATCAGGCTGTGTGGGCCAACTAACAGCATTTGCCCGAACAAATAACTCCCACTCACAGCACCTTCACTTCTCTATCCTTCTGCCGACACAGGGAAGCTCATTTTATTTCCATAATGTACACAAACACACACAAATAAAGAGACACATCAAGATAAATGATTATATGAATGATCTAAACTGAGAACAGCATACGTACACCAGTGAAGAGAGGGTTTAGATTACAGAAGCCAGCATTCAATCGGATTCACTTCACAAAGCAGTTTTATTGCTCTTTCATAGCTCAGGAGTCTAAAAGTCTAAAAGGAATGAAATACACAAATTAGACCATTATTGACCTAGGGGAATAGAGCCTTACAATATGGATAATATAGTTAACATGATTTGACCTTGGCAGAATTGAATGAGAAATGGTTGAGTTTATATTGAGATCTGCTTGTGATTGATGTCTTGGCTTATCTTGGCAAAGGGTGAAACATTAAGATATCTTCTGAAACTCTATATGCAGTCAGTCGCATTGTTGTATTTAAGAAATAAAAATGACATTAGAGCAGGGTTATTAAAGGATTAGTTCACTTTCAAAAAATGTTTTGCTGATAATTACTCACCACGATGTCATTCAAGATATCCATGTCTTTCTTTCCTCAGTCGAAAAGAAATTAAGGTTTTTGAGGAAAACATTTCAGGATTTTTCTTCATATTAATGGACTTCAATGGCAACCAATGGTTTGAAGGTTCAAATGTCCGTCTCAATGCAGCTTTAAAGTCTCGACACGATCCCAGTCGAAAAATAAGGATCTTATCTAGCGAAACGATCGGTCATTTAAAAAAAAAATAATAATATATATATAATAAAATATATATATACTTTTTAACCACAAATGCTCTTTGTGTACCATCTCTGAGATGTGCGACGCATTGCGACATCACGTTGGAAAGGTCAAACGTCACGGCATCTATCTAAGTTATTTGTCTGTGTACTCCGGTTCAAAAAGGTAGGAAAGGGCGAAAAATTCCATCTCATTTTCTCCTCCAACTTCAAAATCGTCCGACATCTTTGTTTTAATTTATTTATTTAATTTTTTATTTTTTTCGTGACCTTTCCAACGTGATGACGTAATATGTGGCGCATCTCAGAGATGGTACAAGACGGGCATTTCGGGGTAAAAAGTATATATATATATATTTTAGAAAGTGATCGTTTCTAATAAGACCCTTATTTCTCGACTGGAATCGTGTCGAGACTTTGAAGCTGCATTGAGACGGACATTTGAACCTTCAAACCGTTGGTTGCCATTGAAGTCCATTAATATGAAGAAAAATCCTGGAATGTTTTCCTCAAAAACCTTCATTTCTTTTCGACTGAAGAAAGAAAGACATGGATATCTTGGATGACATCGTTGTGAGTAAATTATCAGCAAAACATTTTTTGAAAGTGAACTAATCCTTTAACATTAACTGCACTGAAAACAATATAGATGTAGAAACAATTTTCACTCACAAATTGTATAATTTCTTATAATATAGTATTAAAAATAATACTGCTTTTTGATCTCTTTTGTCTGTTGTTGTTTTTTTTTTTTTTTTTTTTTAAGCTTTCATTTCATTCATTCATTTAAGATGTAATCATTGGGATCAAACAGGATTTGATTGTTATACGTGGCAAAATGGGCAAACAAAAACACACATCAAGAGATCGGAATATCACAGAAACTTTAGGGTGGACTATTTTGACTTGGACCAGTAAGACACCACACAGAACTCCCCAGAATTGTGGTGGCCAGTTTTGCACCGCTTGCATGTTTTTCAGAAAAGTATAAATATACATTTCCTGTGAGCCTATGTTTCAAGGACATGCGTGACTTATGCAAATACAGTGTCAATCAAATAAGTCACTGTCATTTTATGTTAGGACACAGCGGGACTGGACCACATCCAGAATATGGGCTTGTGCCTAGAATCAAGATGTCTAGGCTGAATATTATGAAATAAGCAGTATGCGGAATAAAGGGCTGGTAGTAATGTGCCGTGAGGGCGGATGATTTGCCCCCCGGATGAACTGTGCTTGTACTCACAGAGTTATATTAACATCTGAGCAGCTTTCATTCCCTCTGCAGAATAAGATATTACTGCCCTGTCAGAGCCGAGGTCAAATAACCGGCCTAAAACAAATCATTTGAGAGGCGATTGCCTTAAAACTCGGAGCTTTCTTTTATTTTATATTTATATATAAATCAGGTTGCCATTTAATAGACTGAGTCTTTCTGATGTGTGTTTGGGTAGTGAATTTTACAGATATTATGCAAAAATGTGTTGCTTGAGCACTGAATGGAGAGCAATGAAAGGATTTCATACCAATGAAAGGGTAGACATGTATTTTTTTCTTTACTTAAATCTTGAGAAGTTCAGACAGTGAATTAAACTCAGTCACCCCTCAATTCCAGATAAAACCAGTAAGATCACCTACATTTGCTCCCAGATACATGTTAAGGTTAATAACTTTCGGTTAATTCATTTACATATTTATTCAGGTCACAGTAGAGGTGATAATAAAGAGTTCACGGCGATTATGCTGGTGAAATATCTTGTTCACCGACACTGTTATCAAATGAGAATTTTCTCTTTTCAGTGTCAGCGAGAAGCATTTTAAATTGATTCTGATTCTCAGTTTTTAATCACTTTTCTATGTAATCTAAATATTTATTAAAAGAGAAACAGCAGATTTGGCCAAACTACATATGGAAGACCGTGAGGAATTTGTATGAAACTTTTATTTGCAAAGTCATTATTCTTGTGTAACGGCCATAGTAAGAGCTGTGTGTGTAAACCTCACTCCCCTGGCCTCAAGAGTCTCGCTAGCGACTGACGTTAGCGTCTGCGTTCTTTAGCGTCCTTGTTATAGCCCGCCTCCATATCAGGGAGACCAGGGTTCTAATTCCATTAGATTAGAATGGCGTAATCTCCTCAGTACAACATCAGGGCATTTGCTTAGAAATTAAATGTTTTTTACAAATAAAATCCAGTGTCCCTGGATCCCAATGCCAATCTTTTAACAGAAGCGAGAGAAGCGTTTCCCATTGGCATCTTTATAGGAGCTTTTGAATATTGCATTAATGTTGAATGTACTTACAGAGTAAGAGTTCGTACAAACATGTTGTTTGGGTGACTGTTTGTTTCACAGAAAAAATAAACTTACTAGTAAATAGAAGTCTTTTAAAGGCTCCTACTATGCTTTTTTTTTTTTTTTTTACTTACTTTCTTTAGAGTGTAATGTTGCTGTTTGAGCATGAAAAAGGTCTGAAAAGTCACTCCAAATTGAGTTATTCTCTATATCAGTGTCACTGTTTCTGAACTCCCTGAAACACCTCCATTGTAGTCTTGAGTTTTCTTCCAGAAACGAACACGTCACAATTTTTCTCATTTCCCGCCCACAGCATACAAAAAAAATAAAAGTGGCAAGGCCTAGTTGAGTTGTGTTAGTTGTTGAAATTCGTAGTTATGGTAAGGGGCGCAAACAGTCTCAAAGCGGTTGACCAATCACAACACACTGATCCAGCCAACCAATCAGAGCACATTGAGCTTTTTGGAAGGAGGGGCTTCATAGAGACAGGAACTAAACAGGGGTGCGTTTCCCAAAAGCATCATTAGCCAACTATGTTTGCAAGTTCCGTCGTTATCATCATAGTTCAGCGAGTCAGTGTTTCCCAAAACCATCGTTCTAACGAATATTCGCAAACAGCATCGCAGAGTTGTGTAGTTTGAATGACAGCTCCGGACCTGTGGTTAGAAGCAGAGTTTCTAGTTTGCATGACATGTGGACTTAATAAATTCTTATCTTGAGCAAAATAAGCAAGCTGACATTCAGTGCAATCTGTATCTTTTATTTAGAATACATACAAATGTCATTTACGTCTTTTAGTTTGTCGAGAGATTTAAAGCACCGTTTTTGAAGAGTGCGCATGTGCGAACGTGAACGAGCCTATGATTGACTCTGGAAATAAAGCAAAATAACTGAGAAAAATTAGAAATAGTCCTCAGATGCCATGTCTGTAATTTATAGCAAAACATCTAGCGTTAATTCGATCTCAAACAGATTCATTAAAAGAAGTTATTACTCCACCACGTGCGTGATGTCATAAACCAACGTGGTTGAACGACCAGTTTGCGACAATACGGTTTCGGGAAACAGTCGTGACTAGCTAGTTGATTTCTTCAACGATGCAACGTACTATGGTAGTTAAGCAGCGAGTTACGTCGTTGTTCAGGAAACGCACCCCAGAACATTTCAACAGACTGGGAAGAGAGGAGCTGTAACAAAGGAGAATATGTGAAAAAACAACTATATTTTTGACAACACTACTTTGCATTTAGTTTATTATTTCAAATGCCTTTGTAAAAGACAACAATTGAAAAATATATATTATTTATAAAATTCAAGCCACTTGGTCCCACTTGGTTACACGCCACTGCTGAAATACATCCGCATTTTGCAGGTTGGCAGGTGTTAATGTCAAGCCCTGATTAGAAATATATCATCAATACTTCTCTTCACTTATTCATCATTTTCCCTTGCAATGCATTCTAGGAACAGGCTTTGTCTCAGGAGTTCACCTATGCTGTCTAATATGGCAGCTCTCTAGAAACAGAGCTAACATTTGTCCTTCTTGTTGGGGGAGGGAATAGTTTGACTTATTGATTTATTTCTCTTGATAGTGAATAGAGATTATATGCATTGTAATCATGGGACGCCCTGCAGTGGGGCTGCTAATGCCACTTCATTGGTCAGTGGGTTATTTTTCAACAGGTCACTCATTGATTCTCCTTTGACCAACAAATTTGTATTCGTCTGTATTTTTCTGTGTGCATGAACCCAGAGAACAGGCTCAGTCACTCCATAATCTTATTTCTGATGGGTCATAATCTGTTCTTGTCATTCAAATGAACACTGGAGTCCTTATGTGACATGTACAGCTATAAATAAGTGTGAGCAGTAAATAACCTCCTTTATTCAAACAGACTGCATCTTTTTAAGCCTGTAATTGGAAGTGATGTAATTAAGAGATTGCGGGGAGTGGACTTTGAAGATGTTTGTCTCACAGAAAGGACATCGTGCATCAATGTCAAAATTGAATTGGCGAATGCTTTTCAATTCCAGTTGAAGTCCTGACTTTGATTTGAGGCAGAATTGCGCTTGTTGCAACTGAGCAATAGTCTTGGTTAGAGATTTTAGAGATGAATGTGTTAGACACAAACTTAAGTCAAATATGAGAGCCAATCAGCACTTTTCCCAATTAAGATAATCGATTTCTATCTGGTAGAGAAAGGAGAATTATGAATAATGAAAGAATATATTTCCGTGTTTCTACTTCAAAATGTCATGTTTAGTTTAATATGTTACTTGGCATTTCTTTTTAATTATTTTCGAAATTTACTTGCAATTGAGTAAAAATAGTAACAAAAAAATATTTATATATATATATATATATATATATATATATATATATATATATATATATATATATATATATATATATATATATATATTGATGATATTTAATTGACTACAGCAAGTCAAAAATCAATATATTACCAACACATTTAACGTTTTATGTCACTGTTCATTAAGTTATGTTTTTATGGTGTTGTTTGCCCAAATTCAAATGTGTTTTGATGGCTCCATATTGTTTTGATAGTACTGAACATAGCTGAGAAAAATATTCTAGACATCAAAGAGTAAAGAATTACATTGAATTGCCTCTTTTCAATTCAATTGGTCAATGTGGTCAATGTGGCCATTGCAATTCAAATTTCAACTTTAAAATGTGAAATTTACCAAACCCTGCTAAATCTCTTGGTTTCATCTCACATGCTGGACAGTCTGTTCATCTGGTTTGCTGCGTCCTGAAACAAGCACTTTGTTCCTGCAGACTACAGCTAACGATGCAATTCACACAAATTGCTTTTTAATGAAGACTCATGACATCTGTAATTGCTTTTAATGGCATTTAAGTGTAACTTGGAATGAAGAGGTTTCTTTCTTGGAATCTTTAAAAAATAATGTTGAGGCCCTTATAAATCACCATTCTCTGTTGAAATGCAGTTATTTGACACTGGCTTTAACACTTGCTTGCATGAGAATATGGAGAAATATGTTGACCATATATCCATGTTTCCAGCGTTTCCTTGATTTTGGAAATAAACAGGCAAATGCACCATGGAAGATGATAATTCCTTGCATGTCTAATGGGCCCTTCAACTGGCAGTTAATAAGAATTAATGACAAGCTTAACGTTGCGACTCAGTCAAGAGAGGAAGATACAGGCTTTGCCATTAAGTAAGGTCACTTCTTTCTCCAAACGCAAGCACTTTTCTGCAGTAACGGACAGGCCAGTTCAAGGACAGGTGATGCATTAGTGATAAGAACTGAACATTAAAGCATGTGGTAATGTGTGATGCATGGAGGAATTTGCAAGACTTTCACAGAACTGGTTATTGGTTGATCAACTAACTGGATTAATGTAGGCTCTGCTTTATTTCGATAGTCCACTTTAACCATTCCACTAGCAATAAGTAACTTTGCAACTACATGTCAACTAACTTTCATTGGAGTATTAGACTGTCTGCTTAACATCTGCTAACACTTTACTTTGAAGCTCCGCAATATACATTCTACTAACCCTAACCAAACAGTCTACTAATACTCTGAGAGATATCATGAGTTGACATGTAGTTGCAAAATTACTTATATGTAGTTAATAGACTGTCTAAAGTGGACTCTTGAAATAGTGTAACCGCAATGTGTAAAATGCATTAAATTTAATGGCAGTACATTTTTTATTTTATTTTTATTGTACATTTAGAAATTATCTTAGTAATGCACATTCTCACAAAACAAAACTAAATCTGATCTAATTTCATGCAACAATTTTATCTTTAAAGGGAGAGTGTGATCATTTCTGAGAAGATGATTCAATTCCAATATGTTTCCCAAATAGTCCCATCTTCCACTGGTGCACAAACTCATGCTGTTGATTGACTGAGCCACTGTTTGGACACCACAATAGCATAGTTGTGGGGAGTTTTGTATTGGCAAACACCACTCAGTAAATATAAATATGTAGTATGCAATACTGTTTACAATCAGCCGCTTTTGAATCTGTTCTTGACAGCATTTGCAGTCCAGTTTAATGCATGTCACTTCCATTTGAACTCACAATTTACTGGCACAGTTATTCTGACATCCCACCAATTATGAGACGTGACATTTCCCAAAGAACCTTCAGGAAAAACAGAAATTAATTCTAAAAACTGTCAAGATATCATCAGTATCACATTGAAAGATGCAACATATGAAGAAAGAGAGGATATGGGTCAGAGCTTGCTGTTAAAAAATATTGTATGACAGATGATGGTCACACACTTTCACCCAACAGGAGGCTTCCCGGCTCTCAGCAAGAAGACACGATGGGACGTTTGCAGGAAATAACAGGCCAAATGAAGGTTAATAATTGGACAGGAACCCTGCTGTCAATGCCATGTGACAAGAGTGGAAAGAACACTGTTCAAGCATGCCAGAAAAAAAAACCAGTGATAGATAGATAGATAGATAGATAGATAGATAGATAGATAGATAGATAGATAGATAGATAGATAGATAGATAGATAGATAGATAGATAGATAGATAGATAGATAGATAGATAGATAGATAGATAGATAGATAGATAGATAGATAGATAGATAGATAGATAGATAGATAGATAGATAGATAGATAGATAGATAGATAGATAGATAGATAGATAGATATTGTTTTATTGACACTGTCACATGAAAATGAATGACTTTTATTGTTTAAATGTTCTTGAAAACTGGATTAATGTCCAGTTGCATTTGACCCAATTACTATACCTCTTGATGTACCACTGAAAAACAGAGATGATGTTGATCTTAGGTTGCATCACTGGAATTTATTTTGGCCACGTTCAACTTTTCAAATAAAGCGCATACAACAATAGCAAAGAAAAAACATGTTTAAGAAGAAAGCCATTAGCTGGCCTATCTTAACAAAGGTCTAAAGGGGTTTAAATGGGGTTGTTTACTTAGTGGGGAACAAAAGTGCTGTAACTGAACTGAAAAGTTGGGAAATCATGTTGCAATAGTCACTTTCACAGCAGTCCCAAGATGCTTCAGGAGCGGAGACTTGGTTCTAATCAGGTCCCTGAAGAAAAACCACTACTGCCCAAGGTGACTCTGGCCACGGCTTCAAGAAGAAATGTGTTAACAGGAATACAATATGTACAAATTTTTTAATCTTTACAAATACAGATCGCAGTTTCAGCAACATTAACCATTTGTTAATGTGCACTGTAAATAATTTGAGCTCACCAAACGTTTAATTACCACCACAAATTATTACGTGAAAAGTGTCAGCAACCTAAGGTGATAAATTTAGTGCACCTTTTTGACCATTTTAATTTAATTACTGATGCTGAAAATTGAGAAGAACACATTTTTGTGACAAGCTAAATGGATGGAAAAGATGTTGTTGTATGCTGTAGAGAGCCGTTCAATCAACAAAAATCGCCAGGGAAGCCCTTGAAAGAGCGTACAGGTCCCTAAAGAGACTGAGCAACACATTTTGCCCCCCTCCACTCCAGTGACCACACAGTCGCCAGACTAAGATGCTTCACTTTCACACTCCTTATTTAAAAACCACACAGAAGCTGACAAATCATGGCCACGGGGGAGAAAACTAATTCCGCTGCATCTCGGCACACTGGAGCAGGCATCTGTTTCTCACACCTTACAGCTCGGCGGCCTTTACCGAGTCCGTGCAACAAATACAATTATCAGCCGGCAATGCCTCGCCGCAAGCTTTGATGCCCAATAATGGGCCTGTGCGGCAAGATTAACTTTGTTTTATGATGCAGAACATGAAGTTATGAGGCCTGATTTTACTGCCTCGAACACTGTAATTATTAAGTAAAGGTAAATCATGAAAGCAATGATGATGACTTCAGTGAAATGTCACTAGAGAAGTTCTTTTTGAAGAGAGCACCTTTCACCACTAATGATAAATGTGAGGCTGAAGTATACAACAGTTCTGCAGCTCACAGAGCAGAATGTGTGCAAAACTTGCACAGATTGAATTATTCATGGCTTTGATCTGTTGTAACAGGGGTTGAATATGTCTGTGAGTTCTGCATTTCATACTACAGTGGCTTCAGAAGCAATTTGGACACTTAAAGTACCCCTATTATGCTATTTTAAAGGTTCCTGAGTTTGTTTTGGAGGTCTCCTACAAAAGGATTGCATGCATCCAAGGTCAAAAAGGACTTTACTTTTCTCATAATGTACGTCACACACCCACACTCATTTCACAAAAAGTCTGAAAAAGATTAGTCTCTCTAAACCCTCCTTTCCAAGAGCCTACTCTGCTCTGATTGGTCTGATTGCCCAGTCTGTTGTGATTGGTCGACCACTTACAGCAAAGGCTATTATCATATTTAAATTTCCGCTCCCCTCAGCACATGCTACACAGTTATACCATCAGTAACGGTGGTTTTAATTTTCCTCTGTATCAATTTCAGCACGAGTCCTCGTCCTTTTGAAGTGCAGCAAAGTGGATTCACAGCGCAGAAAACAGCGTCTTCTCGACATCTTGACAACATTAACCAAACTCTTCCAGTCTCAGCTACAACTACAGTTTTTGAGGGTGGGTCAAGACGTCAGATGTCATTCGAAGGCAGCCAATGAAAACCATAGACTGACATTATGCAAATTTGAAGTTTGAAGTGAGACTGGAATTCATACTTTGCAGTCACGTGACTACCATGGATACCTGGCGGGCAACAAACGGGTATTTTCAATGTAGAGTCCTGTAGTTCCAGGTCTTTCTAGTAGCTATCAAGTCTGTTAGCGAGCTAGCTGCATAACTATGGACTAGGATTAACTCCAAGGTAGCTAAATTGTGTAAAGCAGACAAGGTTTTTTAAGATAATCGAGCAGTAATAATTCCTCCGTAAATAATCTCTACTGTTGGGTCATCTCTGGTTCTAATTGAAAACCATAGATATCACTCAAAACAACCTATCACACACTTTTGTTGGTGTTAGCAAAAGACGACAGCTGTTACTGTGCGTTCACACCGCCACCGGCGAGAGCGTCAAAGTGCCCGGAAGTCATTCATTTTCAATGAATTTTGCCACTCTCGCCGCAATAGCCGGTGTGAACGCACAGTTAGCCTAGCTTAGACTCATAACACAAACAGCTGACTCGCCGAAACAGCTGGTGATGTTGATTGACGAAACTACAGGGTAACTTAAAGACACGATCAATTACATGATCATACACCCATTGTATTCAAACAAATGTTGAAATTACCTTTGATGGAGTGATGGAATGATCACTGCACAGACGTGTATACTGTGAAGGTTGCTTATCTCATCTGCGGTTAGTGCAACCAGTCGCACAACAACTATCTGGCATGTCGTTTACACCTCAAAACACCAACTTTTGTATAGTAAAACTGGCGACGTCCTGGCAAGATCCTTGATTAGTTTACTGGGTTTCGTTGCTGGAGAACGGCGTTCTTGACCGCCAGCCAGTACTTGTGACGTCACGTGCAAAGTATGAATTGCTGACAATTTGGCAGTTCAGAATTGATTCTTTCTTGTAGGAGACAATACATTTCTTTATCTTGGACTTTGAGCTTTGAAACTTTGCAGACCTTTTACATTCACAAACAGCTATATTACACTGCTTGAAAGGTAATATTCGAAAAAGCATAATAGGGGCACTTTAAGATACACTTAAAGATATTCAAATGTCATTGTATAATAAAATATTAAACCAATTGACATTTACATTATTTTAAAGTAATGTCCTGCTTTTGAATGCAGATTTAGACGCTTGATTTGATATTTTGTTGTCTAATGCTATTAAATACAGACATTTACGTCTAGACTTAACCGTCCCACTCATTTTTGTGCACACTGTGTATGTGAATGTTTGAAGATTAGAATATTAATATTGTTGAATTATATGAAAGCTGTTTTATGAAAACTGAATTATATGAAAACTGTGGCTTTGCATGACAGCAATGTGTAGATTTCTACATTCTTCAAAATTTTCTTCTCCATGTCGTAAATTAATTTTTAGGGATATTCAATCCACTAAGAGAAAAGTGTGTGGCATGTACGTTTTTTATTATTATTATTATTATAGGCTTATATCATTTCAAATATTTCTTATCACAAATGAAGGAAAATGACACTCATTGGAGTCGCTCTTCTAAAAGGTCAGTTTCAATGAAAGCTTTTCATAAAAAACCCTTAACCATGACAGCAGAATACACAGGGAGTGCTGTTGGGACGCGTCTAATCAGTCCTGGAGTCTCCATGTAATTACTCTGGGAGCACTGTACCTCATTCCTGTGGCCTTGTAGAAGACTGCGGCCCTCCGATTGGGGTAGATGGGGAAATGATTAAAAGGGCTTTTTGTGCTCTATGGAGCAAAGCTAAATCAATCCACATTGATGTATCACCGGGGTGTAATTAGCATGAGTCTACAGAGCAAAGCCGATCATTTAGGTTGATGTGAGCAGGTGTGCCCCATCTGAACACTGCATCAATGAAGAATGGCCCCTACCTCCAAATCTACATACATTACCACTTCTTTGTGCTAAGACCGTCCTTCGTCACTCTTCAGCAGGGTTATAAACCTGCTTTCAGGGCAAGGAAATGCACCATAGTTACCATCTTAATTGACTACAAAGACTTTCACCATGTTTTTTGTATTAGGCCGTAATGCACAATCCCAGTTGGCAATACCATATATTTGAGTGAATGGAGTCTGTTCAACTATAGCAGAACAGCAGTGATCACTCACTTTTATGCTCCCATCAGTACACTGGGGCGTTAGGACCCACACAGACCACAGGGTGAACGCCCCCTGCTGGCCTCACTAACACTTCTTCCAGCAGAAATCTGTTTCCCCAGGAGTCTCCTATCCAGGGGCCAGTTGCATAAACCTCTAAGACTAGTCTTACAAGTTAGACATAAATTAATTTTCTTTAAGACGGTTCATAGCTTTTTTTAAATCAGTTACATAAAAACATAGATAAGCCTACTTTGATACCAAAAACTAAGACTGACTGCCCCTGACTAACTGCTAGTAGGTCGTACTAGAACTTAAGACACTGGCTTAACATTATGGCTATGTTTATGAACCGGCCGCAGGTACTAACAGACTCAGCTCTGCTTAGCTTCAGTGGGAAACCAGTCTTGGGCTACAGGGTGATAAGGCTGCATCATCTTCTTCTCCTCCTCCTTTTCCTTCTCCTCCTTCTTCTCCTTCATCTTCATCTTCATCATCATCATATCCTTCTTCAAATTCTTCAACTTCTTTGTCTTTGTCTTCATCTTCTCTTCCTCCTCCTCATTCTTCTTATTCTGTCTTCTTTGTCTTCTTCTTCATCTTCTCCTCTTCCTCCTCCTTCTCCTTTGGCATCGTCTTCTTTTTCTTCTTCATCTTCATTATCATAATTTTTTACTTCTGCAACCTCTTTGTCTTCATCATTATCTTCTTCTTCTCCTCATCCTTTTCCTTCTCCTTCTCTGCTTCATCATCATCATCGCTTTCTTCTTCATATACTTCGTCTTCTTTGTCTTCGTTTTTTCCTGCTCCTCCTCCTCCTCCTTCTTATTCTTTGTCTTCTTCATCTTCTTTTTCTTCGTCTTCTCCGTCTTCTTCATCTTGTTCTTCTCATTCTTCTTATTTGTCTTCTTCATCATCTCCTTCTCCTCCTCCTTCTTCTTCTCCTCCATCGTCTTCTTCATCATTATAATTTTCTTCTTCATTTTCTGTATTTGTATTATCTTCTCCTCCTCCTCCTTCTCCCTTGACTACTTCTTCATCATCTTAATCATCATCATCATAATCATCATCATTATTTTACTACTTCATCTTCTTCATCTTCTTTGTCTTTGTCTTCTTCGTCATCTTCTTCTCCTCTACCTTATTCTCATGATCCTCCTCCTCCTCCTCCATCATCTTCTTCATCTTCATCCATATCATTATCATTTTCTTCTTCTTCTTCTTCTTCTTCTTCTTCTTCAGGGATCAGTAATCAGTGATCCACTTTTTCAACTGTTTCTGCTCATAATGATAGTCAACTTGAGCAGTAAGCGTTCATTAAAGTGGTCAAATTGTTTGAAAATAATATTTTAGTACCAAGAAGGATCTTTGTTTCTAAAGAAACATTAAATTATTGATGATAATAATAACAGCTATTACTGTTTTGTTTTGTTTAACTATTACTATTAACTGATATCGAATAATAATTGAACAGCAAATCAGCATATATGATTTCTGAAGGATCATGTGACATTGAAGACTGGAGTAATCATCTCAGCAATAAATTACATTTTACAATATGTTTAAATAGAAAACAGTTATTTTAAATTATTTCACAATATGACTGTTTTACTGTATTTTTGATCAAATACATGCAGACTCAGTGAGCATAAGAGACTTTTTTCAAAAATACATTTTACCAGTAATGTATTGAAAAAATGTAAAAGTATTTTCCACATCTACTTATTTTGGTTCCTGGAAATATTTTTGAGCTGTTGCTGCTCATAATGATAGTATGATGTAGAAAATAATATTTAGCACCAAGAATGAGTATTTATTTATTTATGTATGTAAATAAACATTATTTCCAAGTTAAAAGGAGCACTTTTTCTGCTTGAAAAACGCCTCCTCAAGCAATCAAAACAATACATTATTGTGCAGTGAA
Organism: Scardinius erythrophthalmus; assembly: GCF_964197995.2. Taxonomy (NCBI): domain Eukaryota; kingdom Metazoa; phylum Chordata; class Actinopteri; order Cypriniformes; family Leuciscidae; genus Scardinius; species Scardinius erythrophthalmus. Next base: position 3,999,843 of record NC_138240.1, on the reverse strand, counting down.
TTATTCATATCACTTCTTTTCTCTTTATTTATCATGCATTGTTTTTCTTGAGTTATACGGATTGCGTAGGAAAGCCAGATATGTCAGGGGAGTGTTGCCACTGTAGGAGGTGTGCGGCGAAAGCAATGTTCAAGGAGCAACATAGAAATATACTCACATTAGTGCTGTTGCCAGGGAGATTGATAGTCCCCGTAGAAACTGTCTCTGGCAGTAATCAAGGATGTGATGTTCCCGCATGCTAGAACAACACTGAAATCACAGAGGGCACAGAAACACAGCATTATCCTGCTACAGTGACGCTTTTCTTTGGGTTGGAGTCAGTTGAGGAGGCTGCAGGGATGGGGGGATTTCATTCCTTTACTGATTCGCTTCAGATGTGCTTGTACTGGAATGCTCAGACATATGACCATTTTAGTGTTGGGTCCGAGTCCAAGTCCTTACCAATCAAGTCCGAGTTCAAGTCAGAGTCCTTAACATCCGAGTCCGAGTCGAGTCCGGCCAAGTCTACAAAGATTTCAAGGATTTGAAATTGACCTTTCACAAAGACCCGCCCCTCTTAGTTACTGTTGCTACGTCCGACAAGCATTCTGCTCTCACTCCACATGTTCTAACACAGTGAAAAATATATTGCGGAGCAAAGAGGACACTGACATTGTGCCAACAGACGAGACAGAGCAGGTTCATTTTGGTATAAAATAAAGTCTCAGCTTTAAAATGTTGTAATTTTTGTGAAATTCAAACAATAAATACCATTTTGTGGCGCTTTAATGTGTAGCGCCTTAGTTCAAGCAGCATGTGAACTGATCATCTATTTTATTATAGCACAAATTAAACATGAATGAACATTAGAACTGCAAAAAATACACACCATTTTTCAAGTTCAAATCCACTGACTGGTTTGGTTTGTTTGTCAGACAAAAATGGTGGATATCTGCGTTATGATTGGTCACATCTTTCAGAATCTGCAAGGTAATGCTCAAGAATGCAACACGATGCATTAAGAGCCAGGGGTGCCATTTTCTTTTACATGTTAATATCTTATTTAGCCTCTGAAAGGCACTACTAAATTAATGAATGAATTTTTAAACAGTATAAGAACAATTTACACGCCCTGGCTATTAATGCATCGGGTTTGCATTCTTGAGCATCACTGAATGTTTGCAGTGTTTGTAATAGTTGTGTTTGAGTCCCTCAGTTGTCACCAGTGTGAAAAGATGGATCTCAAAATCATACAATCACTGCTAGTAAGGAGTCAACTATGCAGAAGATGCTGGAAGAGCAAAGAATGTGCAGGAGCTGGAGGATTTTTCTAAAGACCATTGGGCAGTTTAACTACCCTGGAAATCCAGAGTTCTCACGAGAGCACAAGTTGAATTTGCACAGGTTACTCTGGCGTTGAGTAATAAAGCTCATTAAATATGCCCTTGTAGCCGAGCTGCACCAATCACATCGGGTTATCTGATATAGGCGGGCCAGAGGCGAGATGAACAGATGACGACAGCGCTGTGACGTCGAAGTCATTAGTAAACAGTGTAGGATGGCTATGGATGAACACCAGTTGTTTGAAACGGCTTTGGCCGCTACAATGAACGAGTTAGACTTGGCTTTTTATCTAAAAGAGGAACAGAAGACAGTGCTAAGAGTCTAAGGCAAGAATCTAATCTACCAGTGAGCTCCGCTGGTAGCTAAGTGTATGGGGCTTGTTGTGATTGGTCGTAGTGTTATCCAATTGCGTGCAGTGAGATTTTCAAATGCATGCTTGGTGCCGCCCCTCGAGCTGGCCGATTTTCATTACTTGTTGTCTTCATCATCATCTTTGACTTCTTCATCTTTGTCTTCTTCATCATCGGCATCATCATCATCATCATCATCATCATCATATATTTCGCCTTCATCTTCTTTGTTTTCATCTTCTTCATCCTCTTCGTCTACTTTGTCTTCTTCTTCGTCTCCATCGTCTTCTTAATCTTTGTCATCTTAGCTTTCCTATTATTACATTTAAAACATGGAAAATAATTTTACAATGTGGTTAAAAAAATACTTATTTTAACAAATTCTGTATATATTTCTTATGCAGATTATCAGTCAAATTTTATATCCTCGATTCTCAAATAAAAAAGTAATTAAAATGAAAATTTATTTTATCTATATATTTCTTACTTTCTCAAGTATATTGTATTGTATATCTTGTGTTATATGGATGTTTAGATATAATATTCTGAAAAACAAATGTTGTTTTGCAGTGCAGGCATTCTTTAAGCACATTTGCATTTTGCTTTTTGGGAGCAATCACTTTTTTTTCTTTTTTTTTTCATTGTAATGTAGCAATTAAAACACTACTTCTCAAACATGCTCAGTTAATTCCTTTGTTAAAAGTCTTAATTAAATGAAGCTCTAATAAATATCCTAGGCCTTCAAACACATCAATAATTATAATAGCTGATATGCAATTATTTGTTATGTCATGGCTCAAGTTGATAAATGAATGAAGAGGGCTAAGAGGATGCGATAGATTGGAGGGGTCTAATTATCATTGAGCAGATGGCAGCCCTCCAAAGGTCAATAGACTAGATGGGTCGTTTGATTAGACACATGATGCAGAAATCACTAAATATCCCACAATGTTTAGGGGCCATGCGGAAAATCAACAAAGCCAATGAGTTCACGAGGGCACGTGTTTCATGCATGCTTAACATTAATCTTGTTCTTCATGGCACACTGCTGGTGTATTTTAAAGTTACAGTCACATTTATTGATTTTATGGCATGAACGAGTGCATAACAGCATTTGAAGAATGACAGAATAAGGAAAAAAAAAGTCCATATCTAGCAAACTGCCCAGCTTTTATTGCTTAGATGTTGCTCATTCATAGTCCAGGTGATGTAATAGAGTTAATTTCCTCAAGAATCAATTTCTTGTTAAGTCTGATGATTAGTTTAAAAAATAAATAAATGGGTACTTCACCATTGGCAAAGTGGCCTTTCAATAAAACGTGGCTGCCTATACAGTAGAAAGGTGAAACGAATTTAAATCGGTGCTACCTGACTAGAGAAAACAGCGAAAAAAGCTGTTGTCTTCCCTTTTGCCAAATAGGTAGGAAAACACCCATAATGCACTGGGCATGTTGCCATCCAAGCACTCCCACCTACCAGAGTCAAATAACTCCTTGCTTTAGCAGGAAATAATTCTTAGCAAAATTTTAGTCATAATGGAGACAGTATTGTTCCCGGGTGCAAGAAATCAAAGAGTAAACATTTAGCCGTGTGAGTTATTTTCAGTTTCCAGTGAAGGATCCAGCGTGTTGTAGACTAAAAGAAAAGCAAAGAAACGTAAATACGGAGAGAACACTTCGACGGAAAATTGTCAAAATTGTTGTCAACATTTTCAAACTGGATGACCACAGATAGAGTGTTTTAGACCCAAACTAGGGGAAAAATTGAAAGAAACTGCCGTTCTGTCAGTTCCGCCTAACCATCCGAAGCAAAGCCATCGTGTACAGGTCAAAAAGATTTTGCCATAGTGTTCAGTTATAACTTACCCGTACAATAACTGTTTTGTTAATAACCCTCTGCTTATCCGACTGTCCTTGGGCTGGGATACAAAAATGCGGAAGAACAATCTGTAGTTTTCACGAAACTGTCGAAAGTCCACCTAGCTCAGAAAAGTTCATCATGGAGTAATTCGAGGAGAAACGTCTCAAAAGCAGGAGAAAGTTTTGATGGGCCACTTGATGGTTATCTAAAATGGTTGCAAATATTCACATTTTCTCAACTTTTGTTTGCATGACAAAACCCTTAGAGTCTGTCTTCAGCGTCCTAGTGATGCACCATCCCCTTTGAATTGAATGTATTGCCAACATAATTCTAGTGTGAAGATGTAGAAGAACATCTCTTGTGCATAAACCGAATTGTCACATGCTGAATATGGTGGAAAGATTGAAAAACTCATTCTCATTTTTTTTTTATTTAGTAGGCTGATTAGCAGCAGCTGCAGTATTTGTTCACTAAATATTTGTTTGTGGTGTGAATGTTTTAATTTACTTTGTGGCTAGAGTCGCTGTAAATGCAATTGATGCTCCTATAACATTTCCTACATTTCACAGCTTTTGCTTACAGCTATCATATTCCACAATTAGAACACGAGCCACATTGGAACACGAGCGCAGTGCACCTGTTTCTCTTGCTCTTTAGCTCTGCTTCTCTCTACAATGCGGTAGTGAGCCCACACACCGGTCTGTGTCGAGCCTGTGTGAGCCATCTCAGTCCTCACGCTCCATTAGCCTTGGCCAGTGACAGCTTCCTGTGCAAAGCAGAAGGCCGGAAACCATGGGCGTCACTTTGTTTTAAAAAGTACTGCGGTGTGGGGTGGGTGTATGCAGACGTGCTGATTTTAATGTGGTGACGGGTTAGTTCATGGATATTAAGTTATGCGCCAGCAATGAAATATGATATTTTACTGTTTTTAATAAACAGTCACGTGTTATTGATCCAGAGATTCAGCCTGTAGAGACTTTGCTAATTTAAAAGTCAAATTTGAACATTATAAGAAATGTCCAATAAAATCATCCAAACAACTATATCAGAAGCACATTAAGTGCAATAGCACATTTAAGTGTTATCAGATATTAATCAGACATACTAATACACTAATGACCGCTAGTTGACATGTTTTTGCAAAGTTACTTATAGTTAGTAGAAGTAGTGTCTAAATTGGGCCATCGAAATAAAATGTTGTCGTATTTAATCCTAATGGTGGTGGTTGAGGAGAGCTCCCCTGATATGATTGTAAAACATTTTGTGTGTACCGTAGTACATATGAAAGCGCTATATAAATGCCTCATTCATTCCTCCATTCATTCATTCTATTTAAAAATGCTGAAATCATATTTTCACACTTTTGCATAATTGTACAAACTTACAGTACAGTTTGATTGGAAATGATCCGCAAAAATACTCTGTTAATATGATTTTACCTTCAATTTTCTTCAATCTTATCACTCTCACATGTCTAATATTTCTTCAAATCAAGTTCATCACTGACATTTTTATACAAGTGCAAGTGCATAAACTTTTAAAGAAAAAAACTTTATTAGAGGCAATATTGAGACAAAATGCATTTGAAAAGTGGCAAAAACTACTGTATTTGTTTAAGGCATGGTGAAATGTTTTTAAGGCTGTTTTAATGTGACCATATAACGTAAAGATAAAGAGAAGTGTAAAATCTGTTAGTTTGAATAAAAATCATATCATGAACTGGAAATGATGAACTTATAATGCATGATGTATAACTTGAATGCAATGTAAGTCATTTTTAAAAAACGTGTCTGTCAATAGCATAAATGTAAATGTGCCTGTAGTTGAAGAAACCCACACTTGTTGAGTATGTTTCCGCTCCAAGAGCTTTTACAGTGGTTGTATTCCTCCTCTTTGTTTTCTGTTGATTATCAGTGTCATCCTTTGCTTGTTTATGTTTGTGAGATGTCAGGCCCTCCGGACAGACC